>NC_133618.1:433744316-434050566 GCF_048593235.1 Sminthopsis crassicaudata | reverse complement strand
CTGGGACATCAGTATCTTCAGTATCTCCCGCTCCAAAGGTTGCTTCATCTCTGCCCACAAGCATATTCATTCAGGTCTTCTCAATCTTGAAAAATCTTTCCCTTAATTTCAAGGACTAATTCACAGATCATTAGAATGGGAAAGAGTCCTTAGAGATCACATAGTTTAGTCCCCTTCATTTACAGATGGGGAAACTGAGGACCAGAAGAAGGAAGGGACTTAAAATCATCTAGAATGGATTGTAAAACAGTACTCAGAATGTCAAAACCAAAAGCAATCTTAGAGAGTATCTAGTCTTACTCCATCACATTACAGATGGAGAAACCAAGGTTCAGATGAGGGAAGTGAGTGGCGTGAAGTCAGTAAGTAAATGCCATCTCTCTCCTCTCTTTCATGGCCAGATTTCTCAGAAGAGCCCACGTGCCCCACTGCACAGCCAAGAGAATGGACTTGCTCCCTGGCCTTGCCTTCCATTCCTTGCTCCTCTGGCATCTGGCATCTGTCTGCACTATTGTCCTGAAACTGCTTGCTCCACACTCGCCAGTTCCCAGTTCTCAATCTTTTGCTACGACTCATCTCTCTACAGAGCTTGACACTGTCACTCATCCTCTCCTCCTCCCAAATCAATAACAGTAATGATTTGTTTCTATGATGCTTTAAGGATCACAAAGTGCTTTCCTTCCAACGTCCCTGTGAAGTGTTGTTCTTCAAAAGGCTTAGATGCTACCTGCTACAAAGCAGTCTTCCTGCCGTCCTGGCAGTCTGGGCTCTCTCCCTCTTCAAGTCAGCATGGATATATTCTTGTCTGTGTGTATGTTGTATCTTTCCACAGAATATAAGTTCCTTGGGAGCAGGAACTCTTACTTGTTTTACCTAGCAGGGTGACTTGCTCATGGTAGGACTTAATAAAAATGTTATTACAGGACTGGCCTAGATTGCTGGGCCCCGGCCAATATTATCCTCCCAGGATCTCTGGACTACCTAGCTCACTACTTACTCTTTGATTGGCTTCCATGATACTTCTCTCATTAGGTTCTCCTCCTACCTCTGCCCCTTTTCTACTTTTTCTTTTCTTTTTCTACTCTTTCTTTTCTCTCTAGTTCCCAAAGTTCAGCCATCAGTTTGATGACTGGTTTGTTTAAGATATTACTCCATGATCTCACCCAGTCTCTGGCACATTAGCCGACTCTCAGATCTCCAGATCCCCACCTCTCTTCTGATCTCCAGACCTACATCTCCAGAAAGGCTCTACTTGATGTCCCACCACAGCCTCCAACTCAGTATGTCCAAAACAAGCCTCCCTCCTCTCCCCCCAAACCCGCTCCTGCCCCCCACAGTGCGCTCTCTCAGTGATGGGGAAGCATGTCTGCTAATGTGGGGAAAGCAATCACTCTCGTGTGACAGGGGCAGGCCATTCCCCAGGACTCGGTTTCCTCATCCTTCAACCAAAGGGGGCCGGACTACCTGAGGCCACTTTTAGCTCTGAATCTCAGGTTTTATGACATCACCAGCAGTCTCTCAGGTTGGAAAGTGAAGAATGAGCTTCTTTCTCCCTCACCCCTGACAGACATCTGTGACCCAGCCCTGCCAGTTCTTCTGAAAAGGTGTTCAGGCTTGCTCTTCTGCCTCCCCCACTGCGACCACCCCAGTCCAGGACCTCATTATTTTTCCATGAAACTATTTCAAAAGTCTCTTAATGGGCTTCTCTGCTTCCTTTCCTGTCTCTCTTCCCATCCCACTGCTAGTTCTGCCCTCAAAGCCAAGAACAAGTCAAAATCCTTCTCTGTATTTGAAGTCAGCTATCATGGCCTTCTCCCCACCCAGTCCCAAGTCTTCTCTAGACTAAACATTTCAGTTCCCCTACTAGGTCTCTTTATGAGGGGTAACTAAGACATTTTGTACGTGGGCCAAGAAGCAGGAGAGGCACCTTCCGTGGGTGGCAGTGGGAGGGACGTGAGACAGATCGTGGGCCACTGGCTCAAAGAGTGAGCTTACTCCTGTGGTTCACCTGGCAGTTCAGTCCCAAAAACATGTGTTAAGTGCCTGCTGTGTAAAAGGCACTCTGCTCAGGTATACAGGATAGGAAAGAAAGAAAAACCAGTCCTGGTCCTCAAGAAGCTTACATGCCATGGAGGAATGCCATCGGACAGAGGTAAGCACATGTATACATAGACATGTAGGTATGTGCAGACGTGTAGATATAAAATCAACTGGGGAGGAAAGTCCCCTAAGCCCAGACTTCTCATAGTAAACGGTACATGACTTGAGCACAGAAAGAAGCTAGAGAATCTAAGATATGGAGGGGAAAAGGGAAAGCATTCCAGGCGTGGAGGAGAGTCTGTGCAAATTCATGGTGGTAGGAGACGGAATGCCAACGTGGCTGGAATGAGGACTGCATGAAGGGGAATCATATGAAATGATCCTGGGGGCGGGGATTCAAGAGGGATGCTGATAGATTTTAATGTCGGCTTTCTCTCAGAGGCAATAGGGAACCACTGAAGGCTTTTGAAAAGTGATGTGATATGGTGAGACTAGTGCTTTAGGAAATAATTGGTAACCAAGTGGATAGTGGATGGAATAGAGGTTAGAAGTCAGGAGTCTCAGGAGGCCATAACAGAATCCTAGGCCAGAAGTCATGAGGGCCTCGATTGGAATGGTGGCTATGTGAGTGGAGAAGGGAACAAGTAGTGATGGACGGGAGGAGAGGACGGAGGACAGGGGAGAATCATGTATGGAGTTGGAAGGCCAGTAGGTCAGGAGTAGAGGAAAGGATCAGTTCCATTTTGGACATTCTGAGTGACCACATCTAGTTGGAAATGTTCAATTGGCAATCAGTGACAAAGACTGAAATTCAGAAGATAGACTAGGGCTGGTTAGAGATCCCACTTATAGACTGTAATATATTAAGAGCAAAGCTGATGAGCTTTCATCAATGAAGGAAGAAAGAAAAAAACAAGTAATAATTAAGCACCTACTATGCACCAGGCACTATGATAAGTGCTTTCCAAATATCTCATTTGATCTTCCCATCAAGCAGATGCTATTACTGTCCCCATTTTACAACTGAAGAAACTGAGGCAGACAAGTTAAATGATTTGTCCAGGGTCACACTCCTGCTAAGTGTCTAAAGCTGAATTTGAATTCAGGTCTTTTTAACTTCAGGCCTAAGGTCCTACCCACTGAGCTATTTGGTAGCCCTAAATGAGGGGGTGTACATCAAGAACAGAGTCCAGGATGGAGACTTAGGTGACTTCCGTGGTTAGAGAACTGGATGTGCATGCTGATCCAGCAAAGGGGGCTAAGAAATCTGGAGGAGAACCAGGAAAGACCATTGTCAGGAAAGCTCTGGGAGGAGAATACCCAGAAGGGGTCTAACACTGCAGAAGCTAAGGATAGGAACTGAGAAGAGGCTGAGATTTAGTCATTGAGAAATCCTCAGCAGCTCTGAAGAGAGCCGTCTCTCTTGAGTGGTGAGGTCGGAAACCTGAAAGAAAAGAGTTAAAAAGAGACTGGCGGGGGGGGGGGGGAGTAGAGGCAATGACCAGAGAAGACTTTTGTCTAGGAGTCTGGGGTGAAGGGGAGGAGAACAGAACATGGTCTCTTTCTGTTTTGACTCTTCTTGCTAATTAGGTGCGAGAAAGGTTGTGTGTGTCAGGGATGGTAGGCACTGGGTGTATGTCTAATGCCTTTCTCCATCTGCCCACCTCTCCCCTCACCCATCGTCCCTCTGGTCATACACCTTTTTTTCTGGGGATGTTGGATCTAGGCAGCAAAGAGCCTTTTATTCAGCTCTGCATGCACATGCAGAAACACATCTAGGTACATGACACATGAATGCATGCATGTACATGACAGAAATAAACATCTGGGACCACCAACAGTACTAGCATGGCTCCATGACTGAGCACCTGTTTCCTCTTCCTGTTCGTGGGAAAGCCTGGACAAAGGGGCGAGGAGCTTTTGCCATCCACCACTGGGAGGGGACAGGGTTTGAAGGCAGTGCCCACAGGATAAGAGGGGACATTTCCCACACAATTACAGTCTTTCCATAGGATTCAGGGGCAAGGGCCCGACTGTAAGTTGAGATAGCTGAAACCCCATTCCTGAGCTCTTCCCGGCAGCCCTATGCTTCTGCTCCTACTCTATTTTGCTGTACTCAGAGCATCCCCAATCCCTGAGGTTTAAAACTGGAGGTCAGTCCCTCATCAGCAGCAGCATCACCAGGCTTCTCTTCAGACCTTGGCTTGTGTGAAGGTAACCAAGGGGCTGGAAGTTGGCCCAGTTTTGAATTTCCCAGATCCGTGGGGGAAGAACGCAGATCAGCTGATGAGCTCTCACCAATGAAGGAAGAAAACTAATAATAGTTAAGCACCTACTATGTGCCAGGCACGATGCTAACTGCTTTACATCTCCTTTGGCCTTCCCAACACGTAGATGCTATTACTGCCCTCATTTTACAACTGAAGAAACTGAAGCAGACAAATTAAGTGGATATTATTGCCCCCATTTTACAACCAAAGAAACTGAGGCAGACAAGTGACTTGTCCAGGGTCACACTGCTGCTAAGTGTCTGAAGGAACATGGAATGTGGGTGGCACTGCTGCTTTCTCATTCTTATATGCTGAGACCCATAGATTCCCTGATCCCCGAGGTGCCGATTTTCTACCTTCACAACTCTGCTATTGCTGAGACAAAGCTCCCTCTGCCTTGCCTGGTTGCAGAGCTGGACTTCACTCTATTCTCCATCTGGACTTCCTTCCTCTCAATGTGTTCCAGTTTGTAAATTTCCTTTCCACAATGAAACCTCCAAAAATAAACTCCAAATTCCAGATGTGGGCTGACCAGAGCGGGCTGCAGCGGTGCTGCCCCCTCCCTAGTTCTAGGAAGTCCACTTCTGTTCACCACACCACCTTTCACAAGATGTTAGGACTGGAGAGGTCCTTGGAGGTCATCTGGATCGACAGGCTAATCTCTCAAATGAGGACCCAGATGCTTAGGGAGAGATTATTTTGACAAGGTCATAAAAGCTAGTCAGTGGAAGAGCTGGGATTTGAACTCAGGACTTATGATTTCAAGATTCAGTCTCTGCACATGATGCTTCCTTGGCGATTTAATGGCTGCTATTGTAACTTATCCCCAGTATGAGATGTAGGTCAAGGTTGACAATCTCCTATTTTACATGGAGGAGAAAACTATGGTATCTGGAGCTCAGGTCTTCCAACTCCTGGGCTGGGGTGGTCTCTGCGCAGCAAGCCCTTGCAGCGACAGGATAACCAGGTGTGAACCTGGGAAACTTTGTTCTGCATCCCTGAAAGTGCTGGTCTTACAGACCGCTACAAATGGGAAAGATCCAGGTGGGAGATGGGGAGGGCAGGGATGCGGAGATCTGGCTCTCTTCCCAAACTTCCAAAGCAGCAAGCATCTGTACCACACGCTGCAGTACTAGAGGAGCTCAGAGGCTGCCTCCTCGCCGGCTCTGCGGCCTTGTGGGTGAGCTTGTCTGCCTAGGCTGGGAGCTCTTCTGGGCCACAGAACTCGACTCTCCTCACAGGAGCAGAGGCCACAGGCTCAGAGAGCTGGATGGAGCCTTGAGGTTCCCTCGTTCAACCTCCTCATTCTCTACGTGAGAAAAAGGAACCTCTGTGGCCAAGTGGTCTGTCTGAGGTCACATGGATTACACAGCTGGTATCGATAGAATCAAAGTGGCAGCCAAACATAGAGAGCTGGGTCTGGAGTCAGGAGGATCCGAGTTCAAATCTGGTCTCAGACATTACTAGCTGTGTGACCCTGAGTAAGTCACTTATTCATTGTCTGCCTCAGTTTCTTTGACTGTAAAATGGGGATAATGATATTGAGACAGCTAGATGGCACAATGTACAGAGGGGGTCCCGGAGATCTGAGTTCAAATGTGGCCTCAAACATTTGCTAGCATGTACTCACTGTCTGCCTCAATTTCCTCAACTGTAAAATGTGGATATAATATTAAGGCATCTGGTGACACAGTAACTGTTGCATTGAATGTTAGATCTGGAATCAGGAAAACCTGAGTTCAAATTTAGAATCATAAATTCAGAAAGGCAAAGCATCTTAAACGCCATCTCAGACAGTGACCTGCCCAAAGTATCACCAGTAGGATCTGAATCCAAGTCTTATGGACTCCACATCCAGCATTTTAACCACTGAACCCTGCCACCTCTCTTGGGACTTTCAGCTCCATGCTCTTCCCCTTGCATCACATCACCTTTTAATTTTTATTACAGGTGAGCAATTGGGATGCTTGCTGTTTGAGACCCAGAGCACGCAGTTTTTCTCAGGGAGTTTAAGTTTAAGGCACTTCTCTCCCCACCCCCATCACCAGAGGGGACCTGGGAGGATAAACAGGGATGGAGAAAGCTGAAGGACTGGGGTCAGCCGGCCCGGATCAGGAGCAGGAAGGCTCTCGGGGAGCTTTTTCTCACACCAGCTAGACCCTCCCGCCTCCCCTTCCCCTCCTGGTTTTTGCTCCATCCTGCTGCCTCTTCCTTGATGAATAATCCTTTCTTTGGTGGCTATAATTAGCCCCAAGCAGAATAATTCATAACCAACTTTATTTCTTGTGGCATCTTTCTCGCTAACGTGTCACGGCTGCCTCCTCGGTGGGAGGGAGCACTTGAGGACTGCTTTCTCCCAGCCCCATCAAGGCCACAAACAGAAGCTGAGGCTAGTAAGCAGAGGGATGAGTGTGGGCCTAAAGGTGCAAAAATCTGCAGGCCAGAACCCTGACCCATTCTGGCAAGGAAGTCCTCACCAGGCACCTACTACTGTGAGCTCTGTACTCAGTGTAGTAATAGTGGCGGGCGGGGGACAGATGAACATTATGGCACGATTCCTGCTTTATTTTCTCTAACAGAAGGGAAGCCCCTTGAGAACAGTGGCTGTTTCATTTTATGCCTTTGTAACTCTAGCATCAGTGCTTGACATATAGTAGATGCTCAATAAATGTTTTATTGATTGTTTGATTCAGGGAATTCCCAGTCTAATTGAGAGCTGCCTCTCCTTCTCCCCCCCCCCCCCAATTAATCAAAGAATATCAAACCTGGCAGGATGTTAGAGATAGTACACTCCAATCCTTTCTTTTTTTAGATAAGCAAACTGAAGCCCAGAAAGAAATGACTTGTCCAAGATCAAATAGCTAATAAGTCAAAGATCTGGCTCTTAAACCTAATTTTCCTGACATCTGAGTACAGAGCAAGCCCAACCTTTGCATAAAACACCCTAGTTTTTGCTCCTTTGAATTGTCTTATTTCTTTCTTTCTTTCTTTTTTTTAACCAAAGAGGAAACTGAGGGTCAGAAAAGGAAAGTGATTTATTACTTTCTGGCACAGTTAAGGATAAGATGAAAGGTCGAAGGCACACTACAATTAGTAACCACTAAAGGACATCAGAAAAAGGGGTGATTATTGGTGGCCTCCCTGAGAGAAGACTTCATAAAATACTCCTCTTCCCTATAGTGATAGGGAGACAATTTCCTCCTCTTGCTCCCCCATTCCAAATAGATATATTATGTTCCATTGAAAAGGGGCATCATGTAAAGGTCTCATTTCTAAAATATATAAAGAACTGACTCAAATGTATAATAGTTCAAGCCATTCTCCAATTGATAAATGGTCAAAGGATATGAAGACAACTTTCATATGAAGAAATTAAAAGCCATTTATAGTCATATTATGAAAAAATGCTGTAAATCACTATTGATCAGAAAAATGAACATTAAGACAACTCTGAGATACCACTACACACCTGTCAGATTGGCTAGAATAACAGGGAAAGGTAATGCAGAATGTTGGAAGGGACGTGGGAAAACTGGGACACTGATGCATTGTTGGTGGAATTGTGAATGCATCCAATCATTCTGGAGAGCGATTTGGAACTATGCCCAAAAAGTTATCAAACTGTGCATACCCATTGATCCAGCAGTGCTACTCCTGGGCTTATATCCCAAGGAAATACTAAAGAAGGGAAAGGGACCTGTATGTGCCAAAATGTTTGTGGCAGCCCTTTTTGTAGTGGCTAGATGCCCTATAGTGGATGCCCATAAATTGGAGAATGGCTGAATAAATTATTGTATATGAATGTTATGGAATATTATTGTTCTGTAAGAAATGACCAGCAGGAGGAATACAGAGAGGCTTGGAAAGACTTATATGTATGAACTGATGCTAAGTGAAATGAGCAGAACCAGGAGATTATTATACACTTCAACAACAATAGTATATGAGGATTAATTCTGATGGACATGCCTCTTTTCTTTTTTTTTTTATTTTAATAGTTTTAATTTACCAGATACATGCATGGGTAATTTTACAACACTGACAATTGCCAAACCTTTTGTTCTAATTTTTCCCCTCTTTCCCCCTCCCCAGATAGCAGGTTGACCAATATATATTAAATATGTTAGGGTATAAGTTAAATACAATATATGTATACATGTCCAAACAGTTGTTTTGCTGTCCAAAAAGAATCGGACTTTGAGATAGTGTACAATTAGCCTGTGAAGGAAATCCAAAATGCAGGCGGACAAAAATAGAGGGATTGGGAATTCTATGTAGTGGTTCATAATCACCTCCCAGAGTTCTTTCGCTGGGTGTAGCTGGTTCAGTTCATTGCTGCTCTATTGGAACTGATTTGGTTCATCTCATTGTTGAAGAGGGCCACGTCCATAAGAATTGATCATTGTATAGAATTGTTGTTGAAGTATACAACGATCTCCTGGTTCTGCTCATTTCACTCAGCATCAGTTCATGAAAGTCTCTCCAGGCCTCTCTGAGATCATCCTGCTGGTCATTTGTTACAGAGCAATAATATTCTATAATATTCATATACCACAATTTATTCAGCCAATCTCCAATTGATGGGAATCCACCACAAAGAGGGCTGCCACAAACATTCTTGCACACACAGGTCCCTTTCTCTTCTTTAAGATCTCTTTGGGGTATAAGCCCAGTAGTAGCACTGCTGGATCAAAAGGGATGCCCAGTTTGATAACTTTTTGAACATAGTTCCAAATTGCTCTCCAGAGTGGCTGGATCAATTCACAACTCCACCAACAATGCATCAGTGTCCCAATTTTCCCACATCCCCTCCAACATTCATCATTATTTGTTCCTGTCATCCTAGCCAATCTGACAGGTGTCTAGTGATATCTCAGAGTTGTCTTAATTTGCATTTCTCTGATTAATAATGACTTGGAGTATCTTTTCATATAACTAGAAATAGGACGTGCCTCTTTTCTATAATGATTCAGGCCAGTTCCAATGGTCTTGTGATGGTGAGAACATCTGTCCCCAGAGAGAGAACTGTGGGGACTGAGTATGGATCACAACATAGCATTCCACTTTTTTGGTGTTGTTTACTTGTTTTTTGTTTTCTTTCTCATTTTTCCCTTTTTTGATAGGATTTTTCTTGCACAGCATGATAAATGTAGAAATATGTACAGAAGAACTGCACATGTTTAACATATATCGGATTACTTGCCATCTAGGAAAGGGGGAAGAGGGAAAATTTAGAACACAAGATTTTGCAAGGATGAATGCTGAAGACTTATCTCTGCATATGTTTTGAAAATAAAAAAGCTTTGAATAAAAAGAGGCATTGTGGTATGGTGGGAAAAGCATCAGACTCAAAATAAGAGGGCCCAGGTTTTCCACCTGGCTATTGTACAAACTGTGACAGTGGGCATTCTCCCTGGGTCTCAGGGAGCTTCCTGAGCAGCTAAGTGGCACAGTATATCACCTGGATCTGAATTCAAATCCCTCCTCAGACACTGGCTGTGTGACCTTGGACAAGTTATTTTATTTGTCTACCTCAATTTCTTCCTCTGTAAAATAGGGCTAACTATAGCACTTATCTCCCAAGGTTGTTATGAGGATCAAATGAGAAAATAACTGTAAGGTGCTTAGCAAAGTGCTTAACATATATGTGCTCTATAAATATTATTATTATTTTATAGCACTTAGCACAGTGCCTACATAGTAAGCACTATATAAATTTAGCTTTATAATGTTAATGTTATTATTAGTAGTTCCCTCACTGGTAAAATTAGGAGGTCAGATGAGGCAATCATGAAGATCTCTTCCAGTTGTAAATTAATGATCTCCTTATATTTTCCATATTAGAATGGAGATTGGGCTGGCAATTTTATTTGCATAAAGAACTCCTGGATGAGGATATTATCTTTAACAATGCAGGTAGCCCTTTCCCTAGTCATGTATAGTGTCAGCAAGTTGCCCGTGGCACCATTGATTAAGTGATGGATTTGCCCAGGGTAACAGCCAGTATGAGTCACACTTGAACCCTAACCTTCCTGAGACTAAGGGTAGCTATTTCATCATACTGCCTCTCCGAAGTCCTTCTGTGTGACATGGATGGCAGTGGGACAGATAGAGGGACCTGTCTGTCCAGCCAGTCTAGATCATTTATGAAGGGCCCAGCCCCGCCTACGACAGCCCACATCAACAAATTCTTTTGGCTGATATGGCAAAGTGACATAGAAAAAAGGCACTGAATTTGGGTTCATATCTTGACTTCAGTCAAGTCACTTAACCAATTTGGATCTAAATTTCCCTTTCTGAACCATGAGGGGAGTTGGATTAGGAAATTGTTGATGGCCTTTTCCACTCAACCCTATCATTCCACATGATAAGGAAGAAAACTGGGCAGCGGTGGGTAGGTGAGGTGAAAGGCACTGGCGCCCCCCCCCCACCTCTGCTTTCTAGCCTACCTCGGGGAGTAGCATCAGCCCTTTCCTACCAAGATGACCATAGCACTAACTCCCCCCACCCTGCTAGCCTCAGCCTCCCTGCCCTGCCTGGCTCTGCCAACAGCAGCAGGATTATTCTTGGCTCCTATGATGTGTGTCTGTGATGGAGAGAGATAAATAGATGTAGATATGTCCTTGCTGATCCCGAGCTGGTTATTAAAATGAGCATGTGGGAGAAAAAAAATGCTGATCAGTGGTTACTTCATTCAGGGAAACACAAAGGTGGTCATAGGAATGAGAAATGGTCTAGCTGCTTTCTCTTCTTACTTCCTGCCAGGCTCAGTCCTCCCATTTCCCTCTCTATCGCTAGACTTACCACCACTGCCAATCTCAATCCCATACTCAGATTCCTACCTCTCCACTTCCAAACTCAGTTCCTTTTCCTCCCTTCTCCCATGCCTGCAGCCTACTTCCTTACAGACCTGAGCACTTTTCCAACCCCAACCAACTAAAAGATTGACTTTTTTTTCTGTATGCCCCCACCAAGCTCTTGTAGGAAAATTGCAGAATCTAACCCTTTAGATTCATAACCCTTAAACTAGAGTCTGGTCCCTTGGCTTTGGTGTTCCTACCAAGGCTAAATGGACAGAGATGATAATAATAATTAATAATAATGATAATGATAATTACAACAATTATAGAATGCCTACTATGTGCCAAGTGCTCTGCTAAGCATATTACAATTATAATCTTATTTGATCCTCACAACAAAACTTAGAGGTGAAATGATATTGTATCTTCATTTTGCAACAGAGGAAACTCAGGTAAACATGTAAAAGGACTTGTAATAAGTACCTAAGGAGGGATTTGAATTCAGGTCTTCTTGACTCCAGGCTCAGCATTTTTTGACTGCATCGCCTAAGTTTTGGAAGACAATTTGCTTTCCCATTTTTAGTAAGAAAAAGGGGGTGAGATTTAACTAAAAAGCTATTAGAAATAATCCACACCTTTAGCAAAATTGCAGGTTACAAAATAAATCCACATAAATCATCAGCATTCTTATATGTCACTAACAAAATCCAACAGTTAGAGCTATAGAGAGAAATTCCATTTAAAGTAACTACAGATAGTATAAAATATTTAGGAATCTATCTGCCAAGGGAAAATCAGAAACTATATGAGCAAAACTACAAAACACTTTCCATGCAAATTAAGTCTGATCTAACCAATTGGAAAAATATTAAATGCTCTTGGATAGGCGAGCAAATATAATAAAGATGACAATACTACCTAATCTATTTATTTAGTGCTATACCAATCAGACTCCCAAAAAACTATTTTAATGACCTAGAAAAAATAACAATAAAGTTCATATGGAAAAACAAAAGGTCAAGAATTTCAAGGGAATTAATGAAAAAAAATCAAATGAAGGTGGCCTAGCTGTAGCAGATCTAAAATTATATTATAAAGCAGTGGTTACCAAAACCATTTGGTATTGGCTAAGAAATAGACTAGTTGATCAGTGGAATAGGTTAGGTCCAAAGGACAAAATAATCAATAACTCTAATAACCTAGTATTTGACAAATCCAAGGACCCCAGCCTTTGGGATAAGAACTCAATGTTTGACAAAAATTGCTGGGAAAATTGGAAATTAATATGGCAGAAATTAGGCATTGATCCACACTTAACATCATACACCAAGATCAGGTCAAAATGGGTTCATGATCTAGGAATAAAGAATGAGATTATAAATAAATTAGAGAAACATAGGATAGCTTACCTCTCAGACCTGTGAAAGAGGAATGAATTTATATCCAAAGAAGAACTAGAGATCATTATTGATCACAAAGTAGAAAACTTTGATTATATCAAATTGAAAAGTTTTTGTACAAACAAAATCAATGCAGATAAGATTAGAAGGGAAACAATAAACTGGGAAAACATTTTTACAGTCAAAGGTTCAGATAAAGGCCTCGCTTCCAAAATATATAGAGAATTGACTCTAATATATAAGAAATCAAACTAATCTCCAATTGATAAATGGTCAAAGGATATGAACAGACAATTCTCGGATAAAGAAATTGAAACTATTTCTAGTCATATGAAAAGATGCTCCAACTCATTATTAATCAGAGAAATGCAAATTAAGACAACTCTGAGATACCACTACACACCTGTCAGATTGGCTAAAATGATAAAGAAAGGTAATGCAGAATGTTGGAGGGGATGTGGGAAAACAGGTACACTGATACATTGTTGATGGAACTGTGAATACATCCAGCCATTCTGGAGAGCAATTTGGAACTATGCTCAAAAAGTTATCAAATTGTGCATACCCTTTGACCCAGCAGTGTTGCTACTGGGTTTGTATCCCAAAGAGATCTTAAAGAAGGGAAAGGGACCTGTATGTGCAAGAATGTTTGTGGCAGCCCTCTTTGTGGTGGCCAGAAACTGGAAACTACATGGATGCCCATCAATTGGAGATTGGCTGAATAAATTGTGGCACTTGAATATTATGGAATATCATTGTTCTGTAAGAAATGACCAACAGGATGATTTCAGAAAGGCCTGAGAGACTTACATGAACTGATGCTGAGTGAAATGAGCAGGGCCAGGAGATCATTATATACTTCAATAACAGTACTATATGATGATCAATTCTGATGAACATGGCCCTCTTCAACAATGAGATGAACCAAATCAGTTCCAATAGAGCAGTGATGAACTGAACCAGCTACACCCAGTGAAAGAACTGTGGGAGATGACTATGAACCATTACATAGAATTCCCAATCCCTCTATTTTTGTCTTCCTGCATTTTGGATTTTCTTCACAGGCTAATTGTACACTATTTCAAAGTCCTATTCTTTTTGTTCAGAAAACATCTGTTTGGACACATATACATATATTGTATTTAATTTATACTCAAACATATTTAGCATGTATTGGTCTACCTGCCATCTGGGTGGGGGAGGAAGGAGGGGAAATTGGAAAAAAAATTTTGGCAATTGTCAATGTTGTAAAATTACCCATGCAAATATCTGGTAAATAAAAACTATTATTATTATTTTAAAAAACCAAACTTTTTTATAATAAATTTTGTTCATGCAAAAAAAAAAAGAAAAAAAGAAAAAGGGGGTGAAGAGCAAAAAATGAAGAGAGCCAAGTTAGATCTCCTAAGGTGGCATTGATGCCAGCTCCTTGGATGTTTTAGAGTACATCATCTCCTTTGCCTCTTAGAATTCAGAGGATCAGAGGATTTTGAACTAGAAGGGGATTTTGTCCTATTTCAACTCTACATTTCAAAAAAGGAGGAGCCTGAGTCCCAGAAAGAAAGAAGAATTTGTATCATTATCATCATCATCATCATGATAGTGTTTTAAGGTTTACAAAGTGCTTTATAATTATTATCCTATATTATCTTTACAACAGTCTTGGGAGGAAGATAGTTATTCTTATCCCATTTTATAGATGAGGAAACTGATGCAGGAAGAAGTCACACAGTTTGTCCAGGGTCACACTAGTAAACTAGTCAGAGTCATAGCTGCTGAGTGTCTGAGGCAGGATTTGAATTCAGGTCTTCCTGCTCTCCAGGTCTAACACTCCATCCATCACTCAGCTATCCCAAGGTCACAGCAGGTAAATTGAGCTGGAATTTGAATCCAATATTTTTAACTATACCATTGAGGAATGGGAGTAGAAGGAAATAAGAAAATATAGGGATTAAACATGGATCTAGGGGCTAACTAAAAATCATACTGCCTTCTTTCCTAAGGAAATGGGGTTAAAGCAAAAAGATTCTGTTAGGCATATGATTGAGATCGGGGGGCCAGCACAGAGAGCCCCATCCTGCTAACAGAAGAGATATAGATAAACCTCACCCCTATCTTGCTGTAAGACTAAGACGGCCCCAGTGACATGGTTATCCCACCCAGCTGAGCTGCTATGACAAAGGCCATTCATCATGACTGCTCCAGTGTCTGAGTTCTCCGTCACAGATTGCTCCCTCTTGCTGCCCACGGGGACTGGCTGGATTTCTGCCAGGTTTTCCATCCTGTAGGATTTTGCTCCTCCCCTACACCAAGTCTTCCCATAGCTTAGATTAAGGCAAGCTCCCTCCTATCATGAGGGACCCTTCAGGCCTCACTTCACCAACTAATTTTTCTTTTCCACAATTACAGATTCTAAAACCAAATCTTGTCCTCCTAAAGAAGTAGAGACTAGGCAGGGAGCCAGATTACAGGGGGGAAATGGGGTTGACTTTGTTTTCTGCTCCTGGGGAAACGGCTGACAAGAGCCAAAAAGGAAAACCCACTGAGAGGCCTTGAATCTCTTGGTAGTTATATAACATTCCATGCTCACATTTACCAAGTGCTTCCTATTACATTCAAGAAGGACAGTTAGTTGGTGCAGGGCTTGGATAGAGCAGAGCTTGGAGCCAGGAGGATATGAATTCAAATCTAATTTCAGATATTAACTAGATTGTGACCCTGGGACAGTCACCTGTTTGCCTCAGTTTTCTTATCTGCAAAATGAGCTGGAGAAGGAAATGACAAACCTTAAATGGAGTCACAAAAAGCCAGATACAACAATAGTAACAACTACAGTCAAGAGGTCCTGTGCTTGGGGCTGAGGATGTAAAACTAATAAAACATAGCCCCTAATAGGTACCATAGGCTATGGAATGGGAAAGAATTTCAAAGCTTAAATAATACTATAGAATTCTTATTCCATAGATGAAAAAAATTATGCCCCAGAGATGTTAGGAGACGTCACTGGTCTCAAGGAGTTCAATCTTGTATAAAGGATGACTCAGGGGCAGTTTGGTATAATGGAAAAACTATAAGTTAAAAAATATAGATGTGAGTCTTGATTCTGACAGTTACTGATAGTGTGACCTTGAAGAGGTCATTTAATTTTTGAGCCTCATTTTCCTTATCTACTAGCTTACTTTCTGCATGACCTTGAGCTAGTCACGTTAAGTACTCTGGATATCTCATTTTCCTGACACATAAAATGAGGGGATTGGACTGGATTATTTTAGGAAGGTGTCATAATGATCGGGAGTGTATGCAAATGATTGACAGAAACAAGCTTCTAGGAAGTATATAAGGAAGGAGATTATGGAGTAATCAGGCCTGGGTCTGAAGATGCCAATGCCTAATCTCCCAATCCCTTCTTCTGCTGCTGCTGCCATTGCCCCAATGGAGAGGAATTAAGCCCTGGGGGAAAAGGAGGCAATAGTTCCATTGTCCTCTGTCCCCATCAGATTGTCATCTAGAATACCATGATTAGTTATGGTTGCCATAGTGCAAGAATGACATAGATAAGTTGCTAAGTTTCTGCAGAAGGGCAAATAGGTTAGAAGGGCTGTAGATCCATTTCAAATGAGGACCAACTGAAGGATCTGAGCATGCTTAGTGCAGAGAAGGAAAGTTCCAAGGGGAAATGAGAGCTGTCCTCAATCATCTGAAGAGCTGTCATGTGGAGGACAAACTACATTTGTTCTGTTTGACCACAGAGAGCAGACCAGGAGCTATGAGGGGGAAGTTGACCATGATGAAAATGTAGGGTTTTTGTTAGGAAGATAACCTAATAATTAGATCTATCTCAAAGTGGAAGGGCTTCATCAAAAGATGGTGAATCCCTGTCTTCTGGAGGCCTTCAAAGAAAGGCTTACTGATCATTAGTCAATTTTATTATAGTGAGGATTCCTTCTTTGAAGATAGTCACTAAAGTCTCTGATAATGCTCACATTCTGTGATCTTATAATGCAAAGCCTACTAGACACCAAGGAGAGTGAAAGGAAGGGAATAAGCAATTATCAATTATGTGCCATGCACTGTGCTAAACACTTTTTTGCATATATTATCTTATTTGATTAGCAATTTGAATCATGGGTGGCTATAATTTTAAGGAACATTAGACACTGAGTTCAACATGCCTATTTTACAGATAGGTAACCTGAAGCCCAAGAGAGAAAGAAAAGTTGCATAATGGAGTTGAGAGCCAGGACATGTCTATCACAGCATTTGAGATGGGGCAGGAACCCATTCCTTTATATAACACTGGCTAAGACCAGGAAAATAAGATTGGTCACTGAGACAAACAGTGCTGCAATGAGAGGGGTATTGAGAGTATAAGGTAGGTGGTATCAGCATTATCTCACACTCAGGCACATAGGTGAACTGGTGATGGGAAACAGCAATAGAATATGGAGAGATCAATGGCTTTTGTGTTGGCAGATGGAATTACCTATTAGCTTGCTGGAGCAAAGTGCAGCTTTGTAAATGCTGGAGAACTATCCATGGTGCTAGACATAGAGCTGGGCACTGTCCATGGTGAAAAGGAATTTCACACACTATTGGGGACTTAGTTAAAATGGTCCTCTTGGGGAGAGAAGTTGTTAGGGCAAGGCCTGGGGAGGAAGAATAGGCTTTAGAACGGAATATATCTTCTCCCCCAAGTCCCTCAGTTTCATTTTTTATAGGGTTTGGAGCAGGAAGGGATCTTAAAAATCATCTAGTTCAATTCCCTTATTTTACAGATGAAGATATGAGACATAAAGAAATGAAACGACCTACCTAAGATTACAAAGAATAGAACTAGCAAAACCAGACTTCAAATCAAGGGCTCTTGCAACTACAGCGGGAACCTTAGGCCTAACCCCTTCAGTCTTTCCCAATCTCACAAGGTATATAATGCAGTAAAAAGCCAACCCTCTACACTTTATTAGTGAAAACTTATCTATCTCCTGCCAGCAAAGCTCCTATTAATCAGATCCAGACAGCTTTTCCTGGGTCCCACTCAGGTCATGGTCTCCACAGACCTTAAACCTCAGCATTAGATCCTTCTAGCAGCCTGAGCTGGGGGCCTGGGGGAGCCATCGAGGTAGAGCTGGGCCCGGGAAGGCAGCCGCTAGGGCACACTGCCAACAGCATTAACTGGAGGGCTTGGCACACGATTCCATTCCTCTCTGGGCCCTGCCAGGCAGGCTGCCCATTGTTGGCAGACGGCACATGGTAGGGGGTGGCAGACACTTTGTGCTGATGGGCCTGGTGAGGTCATGGGGGCAGATTAGGGAGGGAAGACTTTGTCTTCAGAAATAGACGTGGGGGTTGTGAAGAAGAAAGGGCAGGGGAGCCTACCAAGATCAAGAGGAGAGAGTAATGGGCTATTTGCATCTCTAGGCTGGCAGGGGCAGAGGGAGAGAGAACACCTCTGGACTGAAGGTATAGTATCTCCCATCAATATACGTTTCCTCACACAATTACATATACTCATTCACAAGGTCAACCAGTAGTAAAGCTCTGATGAGGCTTCCAGAAAGCCCCATCTTTTGGCTATTCCCAAATATTCTTTTCAGTATCATCCATAAATTCCCCCTGACCTTATTTGAAGCTGTGTTTGTTTCCTGCCTGGACTTCCTCTCAAGGTGACAAGCTCCAAAAATTTAACCTTCGTAGGGTAATGTAGAATTTCCTATTCCTGGATTTCAACCAACAGAGGTGGAGAGGAGGTTTCTATTATATTGTTAGAAGCAATTAGGTAAGTACTGGGAAAAGAGTGCTAGGCTGGAAGTCAGAAAAACCCAAGTTCAAATCCCATCTCAGATACTTGCTAGCCATGACCCTGAACAAATCATTTAATCTCTGTGCGCCTGGACCTTAGCTGGAGAATAATGACAATACCTACCTCCCAGGGTTTTTGTGAAGATAAAAAGACACCAAAGCGCTTTGTAAATCTTTAAGCACTACATAAATCTGAGTGATCAGTACTACTAAAATTGGGATTTGGAAAATTGGTTTTCATCATTCTCCCTTATTGGCCTTTCCACCTTTGTCTTTGTCTTTCCAGAATGAAAGGTCTATCTCACTAGGCAGGCCAATCTCTTCTTCATCTCAGTGGTCAAAACAATAATTACATAGATATAGGGCTCTCCGATAACAAAACATTTTCTTATTCATTGAATCCTAAAATAAATCCTGCAGACTTCAGATCATTATCTCCATTTTATAGATGGGATAACTGAGAGCTAGAGAAAGGCAATGATTTGCCCAATACGGTCATGGGCAAAAACTGATTTCAAGCCTAGGTCTCCTGATTCCCAAATCTAGTGCTATTTGCATTTTTCTAAGCTGCCCCTTATTCTGACTGCTCTCTTCTCTACTTTGCTCTTCTGGACATTTTCTCCAAGCCAATGGCCAGAGCTGCACATGGGATTCCAGGTGAGGCTGCACCAAATCTCTGGAAAGCTTCCAATGTCCTCCCAGAAGATGCCTAGAATCCTGGGGTCATCTTCAAGGAATGTTCTGCAGTATCTTCCAGCTTTCTTATTCCATACTTTTCACTTGTTCACACTGAAATTCACCTATGGTTTTTTGTTTTTTTTTTTTGCTGGACTTATTTTTTCTCATCTCTCCAGCTCTCTGAGGGCAAAGAATTTTTTTGATTTTTATATCCCCAGCACTTAGCGTAGTGCCTGGCACACAGTAGGCATTTAATAAGTGCTCACTGACTAACTGACTACTTATATGTATACAAGATCTTCCTGAAGTTTACTTCACACCCCGTGGCCCCAGCCTTTCACTTACCACAACAACTCTCAGTGTCATCTAATTTCAGTTTGTCTTTCTTTTTCCAAATCAAGAACAGAAATATCAGCTCAGCTCAGCTCAGCCCCTAATCCTACACAGCTTCACTTTCTACCCTTCCCCATTCAGAGAAGAGCATGTTGAGCCATTCCTGCTAGACTTTCTCTTCCCCCTTCGTTCAGTTCTCAGTTAAGCATGATGACTCAATTTTTAAAAATACACATTCACATTCTGCCCAGGAAACACATGAAAATACAGGCCTCCCCCTTCCCCAGCACAAACCCAGACCACCCCACCCTAATTCTCTCTCTCTGTCTGTCTGTCTCTCTCATACACACAACCTCTCACATTCAACTTCTTTCTCTCTCACCTCCCCCACTTCCCACATTCATTCTTTCCCTTACACACTCCCTCACATACAACCTCTCTCTCCCTCTTTCCTTCCCTCTTCCCCACACATGCAGCTCCCTTCTCTCCTCACACACATTCTCTCTCTCTCTCTCTTTCCCTTCCTCTTTCTCCCAAACATCCCCCACACCTCCATACACCCTTTCACTCTCAAACACTACCTCTCCTCCTACTCAGAGGAGACAGCTTCTCCCTCTTAGATATAGCTTCTCACACTCACATGGGCCTCTCACACTCATAGTGTTACACACAGTCTATCTCAAATGCAGAAACAAAAGCTTTTCTCTTTTTCACACAATTTTTCCTCCCTAACACACTTATACAGCTCTCACTATCTCAACATTGTCCCCTCTTTTTTCTACCTCATACCAAAGCCTACACCCCTCCTGTCTCTCCCTGTCTCTGTCCCTCTCCCTAGCCTTTCCTTCATACTGACACAGCCTCTCACGCGCGCACGCACACACACGCACACACACACAGAGCCCCCCTTTCTCCCTCTCACGCTCAAGCACATGTGTCTGCACAGCCTCATACTCATGACAATGTACATGCGCACATGTTCCTGACACTATTTATGTCCACAGGAGAACATTTTGCTCCTCCCTGGAATTGCCCAAGTCCCTCAGTTTTTCACCAGCACACTTGGCCAGACCAGCTTGGGAGTTTATACATGAACCATCAATGCCAAGAAGGAGTGGGGTTCTGGAACTTCAGAAAGCTGTGGCTTGGAAGCAGCTGTCACTCCAGATCAGGAGGAGTCTCTGACAATAGGCCAAAGAAACTGCTTGAAAGCACTGAACCAGGCCCTGGGTGGCTTCTGCTCCCCTGGCAGTCATTTACATCTGAATGCCCTACCTCTCCCAAACCCATCCCAAGTTCCTCCTGCCTATGCATGAACCCAATCTGACCCACTATCTCTTACCCCGGCCGAGTCCCCTGTTCCCTCTCCCTCTGGGCAGCCTGACCAGGCTCACTGGAGACTTGGCAGGAAGTACAGCAGGGAGGAAGGAGAAGGTAAGAAAAGTGGACATAGGTATAGTCACAGGATGTCACAGAATGTTTCTATTGTGCTCTTAAGATTTAGAAAGTACTTTTCCTGACTATGCTCCTGTGAGATAGACAGTGAAAGTATTATTTTCCCATTTCACAGATGAAGAAATTGAGGTTTAGAAAACAGTAGATTCATTATAAAAAACAAAGAAGATTCATTATAACATAGGACATCAAAGTTGGAAGGCTCTTATTTACCACCCAGTTCCAACATTAATCATTTTATAAAGAAAAGGAAACTGCTTCACCCGTCAAGGTGAAATAACATTCAAGGTCATACACTAATAAATAAGAGAAGTCAGCATTTGAATTCAGTCTTCTGACTCCAAATCTATTACCTTCTTCCTGTTTATACCCCAATGCCTTAAATTGAATTGCAATTGAGGACATTGTCTCAGCAGTCACCCAGCTCACTCTGGGAGAGTATAAGCCTAAGCCTTAGGCTCCCACAGTACTTGGGCAGAGAGATAGATAAACAGAACTAGACAGAGAGAGAAAGAGGAAGTGGGAGCACTTATGTGGCTGGATAAATATGTCTCTCAGCAAATAGGGCCCCATTTCCTTCTGCATCTGTCCTGCTGGTTGGGATTTCTGAAATCTGATCTCTCTTGCTCTCTTTTTCGCTCTCTCCCCACATTTTTCTTCCCGTTAGGGTCCTCAGAGGGGAAAGCTTCACGGAAACGATTTTTAAATGAATTGCCCCTCCTGGGCTCTGGGGAATATATTAGTGTTCTGAAGTGTCAGCCAAATGGGGAAAGGGATGCCGAGCAGACAGGGGGACGGATCGAGCAGGCTGGGCCCGTAATTCTAACCATATATCTCAATCCAGACAGGGAGCCTACAAGGAATCATCGGTGGGGATGAAGGGAGGGGTAGGCAGGAGATAGTCAGGGTGGGAACGGAGGACAGATAAAGATACCCAGAGCAGATACATACCTCTCTAGCCTTCAACACCTTAATCTTAAGAAATTATACAATACTGGGGAAGAATCTAGGTTCCCAGAATTACTCCCAGTTGGGAAATATGGAGACTGGAAGGGTAAAGTTACCTGATATATGGGAAGAGCCCTTGACTTATAGACAGGAGTTACAGAATACTAGTCTCTCTTTTTTAATTTACTGTGTAACTTCAAGCAATTTACTTAATTTCATTGAGCCTATTTTCTTATCTGGTGCAATGGGTAGAGTGCAGGGTCTGCAGTCAGAAAGAATCATCTTCCTGAGTTCAAATCTGGCCTCAGACATTTACTAACTTGTTTGTTTTTTCATTTGTAAAATGAGTTGGGAGAGTAGGAAATGGCAAACCACTTTAGTATCTCTGCCTTATCCTCATCTATAAAATGGGAGTAACAACACTTTGAAATGTTGTTTCACAGAGTTGTTGTGGGCAAAGTATTTTGTATTATAGAAGTATACTTGCCTGTATACTTATACTGTAAGGTGGGCTGCGTGATACTCATTTTACAGAAGAGGAAATAAGAGTCTGAAAAATGGAATCAGCTGTGCAAAAGCAAGGCGTTAAAAAGTGTTAGGGCCCTAACTAGAACCCAGTTCTACTGATTTTGAGACCAGCACCTTTTCCACATCATGTTTGTTTTTATCTCGGTATGGGATCTTGGGAAAGCTTTCCCTCTGTAGGCTTCTCTTTGTCTTGCTGTAAAATTATGGACCTCGATTAAGGCTCTTTCTTGCTCTAAGTCACAAAAGCTGTGACTCCCAAGTCCAAGGAAGGCCAGCTTGTCTGTCCCACTTGCTTCGTAATGTACCAAGTTTACTGATCATTCCTCACTATTCCAGGATGAGCAGGAATAAACAATAAAACCCCTAAGACACACTTCTTGTTCTTAAGAAACTCCTAGTCTTATTGGAGAGATTAGACACATGCACACAAAATAGACGCCAACAATACATCAAATTATATGGTAAAGACAACGAGTCAAAAGACTTGTGTGACTTCGAAAAAAATTTCACTTTTCTTGATCTCAATTTCCTCATCTGTATACTGAGGACAGGCACTGGCCTAAGTGATGGCTAAGGACCTTTACAACTCTAACATCTTATACCTTAAAAGTCAAAGAAAAGGAAAGATTTGTCGGGGAAGAATCAGGGAGGCAGCATGGCAATGTACAAAGAATCAGAAAATCAGAATCAAAATCAGAAAAATGGAATTCAAACCCCAGTTCTGCCATATACTACCTGTGACATAGGGTTAAAACATTTGACTTGTCTGGAGCACATCTATAAAGCTGGCAATAACATAGGGGTTTCCTCAAATACAAAATGAAGAGACTTGAGGAGATGAATTCTACTTAGAACTTCCAGCTCTAAATTGATGACTTGAAATTGGCAATCCTACTGGAGGGAGGAGAATTTTAGTGGCGCCTTTAAGAATGGGGGAATCCAGATAGGGAGCTGTTTAGAAACAAAGGGAAAGGGAGGCTACAATTTAGATGAAAGCATGGAACTAGTAGTGGGCCTCCTACGTCCATAAACCATAAGGACTGTCTAGCTAGAGTGAAGGGTATGGGGAGTTTTGGGGAATGGAGATTAGCCCATGAATGTCAGACTCTATCCTCTAGAATACTCTATTCTCTAGGAAATAGTTATTGATGGTTCCTGAACAAGAAGGGAAATATTTAATGAAAGTCGTGCAATGAGAAGATGAGGCTGGACTAAATTCTTTATGTACCTTCCAACTCTAGATCCTGATGGTGGGCAAGATGGGTTGTAGGGAAAGACAGTAGGAAGAGAGTCCAAGGAAGAAGGAATGAGGACCTGAACTAAGTTAGGACTTATGGAGATGGAGAGAAGGAAGGGGGAAATTCATTAATTTTGGCAATTGGTGGGCTTGAGGTACAGGGAGGAGCTGCTGATAGCTTTGAGGTTTGCTACTGATTAACTGGAAAAAGGGTAGTGTTATTAACAGACACAGGGAAGTTGGAAAGGGCAGGGGAGTGATGACAAATTCAGTTTGCTTTTAGTGAAAAATTTAAATAGGGGTAGATGGTAAATGTGGATATTGGGGGAATGAATGATTGGACCAGACAATGAGGGCCAGACAGAGGACTACATGACGAGGATGAACAGATGGGGAAATGGTGAAATTGGAGAAAAAGGAGACAAAGTGGGTGGATGGTGGGGAAAATCAGAAAGAACTAGATGGTAGGAATGGAAAGAGAGGACAGAGGGGACTAGAAAGTAAAGATGGGCATAAGGGATGGTCAGATGAGAAGAGACTGACTGGGAACCTCTCCTTAGCCACAGAGGAGACATTCAGAGAGGGACTGACAGAGAAGACTAAATGGTGGCGATGGGCAGAGGTGAGTGGTAGGAGGAACAGGGTTGTTTTGGTACTAGTTGAATGAAGTCACCAGCTGCAGTCCCATAAATTGTTGCCCGGCTGGGCTGGCAGTCCATTAACATGAAAGATTTTATCGCACTTTACAACCTCCCTGTCTTGTACGGCGACAGCAGGTAATTAAAACAATAATTGTTTTCTGATGTCGTTTTGCTGAACGATAAAAACTTTCAGTTATTTTCCTTTTACTAGGTGGGGGATGGAGCCTGGGGCAGGTCACTGTCTCAGGGGGCTGCTATAACAAGGTCAGAAGGATGTGCCCATCCGTGGCCATGCAAGGGAAGAGATCCCAGAATGATCCCAGGATACAGAGCTGAAAGAGACATGAGACATCATTCAGACAACCATAAAATTTTAGAGAGGAACAAAATGAGGTCTAGATAGGGGGAGAGACAGTTAATCAAAGTCACCCAAACAACAAAACAAGGACTTGAACTCAAGACTTCAAATCCTAACTCTAAATCCCGAGTTCTTGTTCTGATTTCCTTCCTCTCTCATTATACACATATATACACATAATATTATATTATGCACACTATACACAATATATACACATTATTATATTATACACATACCTAAATATGTGCAAGTATGAACAAACCACATGAACAAGAAGTAAGGAAGACTATGTGGTGTATACCAAACTTAGCACAAAGCCTCAGGGATCTGTCTCCTCCCAGAGAAGGGTTTAGTTTCCCCAAACTATCCCTGGAGACTAGAGATGTTATGGGCTGCTGAGCGAAAAGTAAGCTCTTTTGGGGATAAGGACTGTTTTCCATTTTAATTTGTATCCCCAGGTTCAAGCACAAAGTGAGAACTTTAAAAAAAAAAAAAAGGATGAATGCCATCTTCTTCTATATCCCTCTGTAACTTCAAGGTCATCACTAGGCATTCTATGGGCCTGAGCAGAAAGCCTAGGGATGAATTTGTATAAATTTCCATGGGAGCTGGAATAACAGAGAAATGGGGGTAACAACATTCTCATTTCAGCTTTCAAACTCACCACCTATGTGACCCTGGGCAAGTCAATTAATTGCAACAAGCCTCAGTTTCTTTATTTGTAAAATGGGGATATAAACCTTTACAATCCTTAGCTAAAAGGGCAATTATAATGGAAGAGTGGTATTTTCTTCAAATCTTGTTCTCTCTTTCCTAAAAGGGATGATAATATTTGTACTCTCTATCTAGTGACTGCTACAATGGCATTTTTTGTTTTGTTTTTAGTGTTTTCTCATTCTTAGCTTATACTTCACTCCTAAATGTTTCCATGATTCTGGGGTGAAGTCTGAGTGGCATTCAAGCACAAAGGCCTCCCTCTCAACTTTTGCAGGGCTCCCCCAGTCTCCATTGTAAATTACCATCCTGCTCCCAACACTTTAAAACAAATACTTCTTAATCACTAAAAATTGAAATGATTTCATGTGAAAATGTTAATGCATTCAGAAACACAGCCGCCCCGGCTGCGTCTGACAAATTAGCGCCCAGCCCGGTGCATTGTTTGTAGCTACATTTATCCTGGTGACGAGACAAGAACACCAGCCGGATCAGTCATAGCCAGGCACAGAGGGGAGGGCCAGAGCCCAGGATCCAAGGGGGGGGGGGCAGAGGGAAAGGGTAGCAGGTCAGAGATGGGGAGGAGAGAGCACTGAGGAAAAGGGGATGAAGGGCTCCTGTGGGGAAGAGAGATCAATCCTAGGAGATATCAATACTATGTGTCTTATGCCCACCTTTTTAAGGAGAGTCAATGGAGCTGAATCTGAGTCACAGAGACTCTGGGCAGATAATTTTCTCTCTGAGCTTTATTTTCCTTATTGGCGATAGAAGAGAAGTGAGAGAAGTACAAAAAGGGAGGAAAAAAGAGTGGGTCAAAGATTCTCAAACTCATCTGCTGTGTGACTGTGGGTCACTGATCTTGAGCCTATTTGGGATTCAGTCTTCCATCTATAAAATGGCAAAAACAGGTTCCAGGCCTGGGATTTTACTACCAGAACCTCTCTGATGGGGAAACTCCTACAATGCAGGTCATCACTTCCTCTGCAATTTCTACCATCTTACAGAGTGTTTTAGGGCACGAGAGGTTGGGTCATTTGTCCAGAGTCACAGAGCCCATAAGAGTCAGGTAGTCCTCCAAACTCTTGACAAGGTCAGCTCTCTATTCATCGTGCCATGCTTAGTATTAGTAACTAAGATCTTTGGAGTGTTTTAGTATTTACAAATGTTGTTTCATATGCGGCAAGTCAGGGATTCTTAATCTTTTAGTGTCATGGACCCCCTCGGCGGTCTGAAGATGACAGAACCCTTCTCAGAATCATGTTTTTAAATGCATGAAATAGCCTATGCAGAATTATAAAGAAAACCAATTATATTGAAACAAAGGTGAAATTTTTTCCTCTCTATAGTCACAGGCTTCCTGAAACAGATCACGGACCCCCAGAACTCTGGCCCTGGGGAATCTGAGCTCTTTGGCTCTCAAGTTTATAATGATGGCTTCTCTAAAGAAGACTCTTCTTCCTGAGCCATTTAGAATTTTCAAGGGTTTGCCATTTCCTTCTCCAGATCATTTATATATGAGGAAATTGAGGCCAAAAGGGTTAAGTGACTTGTTTAGCGTCACACAGCTAGTAAGTGTCTGAGGCAGCGTTTGAATTCAGGTCCTTCTGATTTCGGGGTTGGCACTCTAGCTATTCGTTGCGCCTCCTAGATTCCCCTGGTACCTAGGACAGCAGTCACAAAATAAACAGCAATCACTTAATAAATGCTCGTTAGTGTGAAACAAACTTCAGTATTTCTGATAATTGCAGGTTAGGGGTCTTAACCCCATGCAACCTCACTCTCCATGGAGCCTTCCATGTCCAGAGCTTGTCCCCTAGGCACTGCCCCCAAGAAGCTGAGGCAATGAGTTGGCTAAAGCAGGGGAGCTGGACCAGCTTTATGCCTCCTAGCTGTGACTGTGGGGGCAAGTCACTTAGCCTCTCTCCATCTCAGTTTCTTTAGCTGTAAAATGAAAAGAATAATAACAGCTGCCTCACAGGGTTATTGTGAAGAGATAACATCTGTAAAGTGCTTTGCAAACCTTAAAACACTATAGAAATGCTAGTAGCTATTAGCTATTATTAGCTGCATGCACAGCCTCCCTTCTGTTCCCATCAAACCTGATTTCCACTGACTGAGAAGCCTTTCTTGCTGGGCCTGTCAGTCCTAGTGGCCCTTTCCTAGGCCTGACTCCTTATAAAAACTGGTTTCCATCATCAATTAGAGCAAGCGCTGCCCTCCCTGACTCCCAGCGCTCATTCTTCCTATATCTCACAGGCCCTCCTAGTCCATTTCCCAATCCTGAGTGCTCTCTAGCCTGTACCACTCATTCTTTGCTTTCATAGCTAATACAAAACAGGCTCCACTCAACTTCACCCTGGCTCGGTAGGGGAAATAGACAGGGAGTAATGGATAAAGAGGATGAATGGAAGGGATGGGCAGACATGGTAGGAATAGTTATGATGGAAAGGAAAGACAAAGGGAATAGATGGTGGGGATAGACACTGGATGGATGACAAGGGGTGGACAAAGAGATGGATGACAGAAGGGATGGTGTGCTCCCTCCCAGACTACCCTTTGTTTATTCTGGATATATTTATATATCTATAATTAACTCCTCTCATAGAATGAAAACACCTTGGGGGCAGGGACTATTTCACTGTTGCCTCTGTATCAACTAGGCTGAATGTAGGCACTTAATAAATGTTTGTTGAATGCTGACTGATAGAAGGGCTAGATGATAACGATGGACAGAGGAAGAAGAATGTCAAGGTAATTAATTTTCTTTCTTTCCTGACACTCTGGACATTCTCTTTTCTGAAAAAAGCCAATTCTACGCTCCTTGCCCTTAGTAGATGAGCTCTATTCTCTCCTTGAAGACTCTTCAATTTTTTCTCTGCTCTGGATCCTTCCCCTCCTAGCTTCTCTAAGGAATAGCCATATTCCCTTACTTACCAAAAAAGAAACCTTCCTCTAATCCTTCAGCCCTTTCTGGTTACCTTTCCTTCCTTCTTCTTTGAATGAATTAGCTATACCCACTACCTTCAATTTAATTCAACAAGCCCTTAATTTATGTCTCCCAGGTATCACCATCATACCTAAACTAATCCACTAGGGATTACAAAAACAGAAATGAAAAATCATTCTTGTCTTCAAGAAACCTGCATTCCAGTAGGAGATAGATACAAACAGAAATATAAGATAATTTGAAGAAGGGGAAAGTACTAACCACTCAAAAGATCAGGAAAGACTTCCTGTAGGAAGTGTGTCTTAAAAAAAACACACACTCACAAATACATATATTGCATTTTTATAAAGGGGGGAATAAGGAAATTGGGAAACCTTAGAAGGAAATGCATGCCAGGCCTATTCAAAAGCATGAAGATGTAACGCTAAATCTGGAAAATGACAAGCAAGCTAATTTAGCTGAAGTTCTTGAAGGGGAATAATAAAAAAAAAAGCATTTATTAAACACCTACTGTATCTTTGTATTCTCAGACACTTAGCACAGTGTCTGGAACATGGTAAATAATAAGTGTTTTTATTTTATTTTTCTCAATTAAATGCAAAAATATTTTTAACATTAAAAAATTTTTGAGTTCCAAATTCTCTTCCTTCCTCCCCTTAGGAAGGCAAGTTATTTGATATATATTATACATATAAAGTCATGCAAAACATATTTCCATATTAGTCATGTTGTAAAAGAAAACACAGACAAAAACTCCCAGAAAAATAAAGTAAAATAAGCATACTTTAATTTGTATACAGACTTCATCACTTCTTTCTCTGGAGGTAGATGGCATTTTTCATAAGTACTTTGGAATTGTCTTGAATCATTGTATTGCTGAGAATAGCTAAGTCATTCACAATTGATCATCATAAAATATTGCTATTACTATATGCTCTGTTCTCCTGGTTCTGCTCACTTCACTGTGCATCAATTTATGTAAAGCTTCTCAAGTTTTTCTGAAAGCATCTTGATTGTCATTTCTTATACAACAGTATTCCTTTGCACGTGTTTAACCTATATTGGTTTACTTGCTATCTAAGGGAGGGGGAAACTAGGGAGGAAGAAAAATATGGAACACAAGGTTTTGTAAGGGTGGATGTTGAAGACTATCTTTGCATGTATTTAAAAAAATAAAAAGCTATTTTAAAAAGACCAACAATATTCTATCATATATACCACAACCTATTCAGTCATTTCCCAAATAATAGCCTTCAATTTCCAATTCTTTGCCACTACAAAAAGAACTGCTATAAATATTTTTGTACATATGGGCCCTTTTTCTTTTTCTTTAATCTCTATGGGATACAGTCCTAATGGTAGACTTAACAAATTTTTTTGACTAACTGTTCCAAATACTGTGCTAACTGGGAAAACAAAGATAAAAAATGATTAGTTTCTGTCCTCAAAAAGCTTACATTCCATAAAACTCAACAAGTACATATATATAAGGATACAAAAATAAAACAAGTTAATGG
Source organism: Sminthopsis crassicaudata (assembly GCF_048593235.1). Classification (NCBI taxonomy): domain Eukaryota; kingdom Metazoa; phylum Chordata; class Mammalia; order Dasyuromorphia; family Dasyuridae; genus Sminthopsis; species Sminthopsis crassicaudata. The sequence continues at coordinate 434,020,901 of NC_133618.1, read as the reverse complement.
TAAGGTGTTAAAACAATAGAAGCTAGGTGTTTGCGCAGAACTTTGGAGTGAATTAGAGATTCTCAAAGAAGCAGATGTGAGGAGAGAATGGCATTCTAGTCAGGGGGACTGCAGCTGGTACAAAGGAATGGAAAGAGGAGGAAATGTCATGTGTGAGGGATGATAAGGCCAGTTGGGCCAAACCATGGAGTATAGAATGTAGTTAGGACCAGATGGGTATGAGTTTTAAATGCCAAACAAGTTTGTATTTGATCCTAGATGTTATAGAGAATTTTATAGAGAGTCTGTGGAGTTCATTAAGTACTGATAAAGGGAAACTATTCAGGTCTGAACTGAGTGATATCTAATTCAGCTTCTGGCACATAGTAAGTCCTTAATAAATGTTTGATTCATTTCTAATTTAATTTTTAATTAAAGTTCACTAACTACCGTTCCCTGCCCCAAGCCCCAGGAAAACCCTTTACAATTTCACGCAGCCCTACAGGTAGCTTTCTGATGAAAATGGTGGCATTTGCCCCAATTTGAGAACTTGTTTTCCTAGGTGTGGGAGATTATTTGCTGGTTCTACAAGCTCTGTCTCAGAGCTAGCTGATGGGGAAGTGCCTAGTGGTATGGCAGGTTTGTTATTCTCATTCTTAACACCGAAATCACTGAACGTCTCTCTGCTCTACCAAGGACCAGCCAGGAAAATACAAGCAGGTTTCCATCACCTTAAAAATCAGAATAATTTGGCCTGACACACAGATCATCTCCAGAGTTTATGACAGCCCCTTTCCTCATGCTGGCCTCCTGCCATCTTCACAGCATCCTGTTCTAAAGTTAAATGTGATTTTACCTCCAAACATCCTCCCATCCCATTCCCCAAAACTGACTCAGTCTCATGCAGGATAGACTGGGGGAAGGGATAACGAAAGTATCCAAACCATTTTAGGAGACTGTTAGAATAATCTAGGGGATGGGTGGTAAGGAACTGAGAATGAGGATGAATGGGGAAGGGCTCACTTTGAGATACCTTTTTTTTTTTGGCTGAGGCAGTTGGGGTTAAGTGACTTTTCCAGGGTCACACAACTAGGAAGTGTTAAATATCTGAGGCCACATTTGAACTCGGGTCCTCCTGACTTCAGGGCTGGTGCTCTATCCACTACACCAACTGCACCCCAGTTTGAGATACTTTCAAAGGAAGACTCATCTAATTTAGGGTTGGCTGGATCAAGCTTTAGGTCTAGAATGGGACACGACAGTCTGCTAAAGCCTATGTAGACTCCTTCTCAGAATAATATTTTTAAATAATTGGAAGAAAATGTCAAATTTCTGTTAGAGGTTAGTGAAAAAATGGATATAATTTTTTTTCCTCTCCAAATTCACAGACCCCCTGAAATCTATCTATAGACCTCAGCTTCAGAACTCTTAAAACTGTGGAGGAAGGTCAGAGCAGGAAACCTATATTCTCACGAAGAAGTGAGAGTTGAAGCTTTTGGGGTGGATAAGACTGATAAATAAATGCAAGAAAGAAGAGAAAACTGAGGCTTTCATGTCAATTCGATTTAGTGGATAGGAGAAAGAGAACCCAGTACAGTAAAGACACAGGAGAACAACATGAGTTTGGTCTCTAAATCCAAGGAAGGAGTGTCCCAAATGGGAGATTGTGTGTGGTTAACAGTGGCAAACTCTACAGAGAGGTTCTTTATCACTACCTTTAAAGGCCTTGTTATAGAGCAGGGGTTTTTCATCTGGAGCCTGAACTCATTAAAAAAAAAATTAGCTTTTTATTTTTCTAAATACATGCAAAGATAGTTTTCAACATACTCCTTTGCAAAGCCTTGTGCTCCAAATTTTTCTCCTTTCCCTAAATAGCAAGCAATCTAATATAGGTTAGACGTGCAACTGAACTCATTTAAAAAAAAATATGCCTATGTTTCACAATTACTTGTTTTCTTTTTAGTCCTGTATATTTTATATTTTCCACTTAAAAACGTAATTCTGAGAAGAGGTCCACTGACTTCACCAGACTGCCAAAGAAGTGCATGTCACAAAAAACTTATGAAACTCTGCCCTAGTATGTTCCATAGTAATTTGCCAATCCAGTATAATAAGCATTTACAAAGTGTTTACTACGTAAAAAGCCCTACAGAAACAAAGAAAAAATGGAAAAGCATTCCCTTCCCCTTTGTATCAAGACCCTAAAAATGCTAAATTTTGTTCTGCAATGTGGGGGAGAGGAGTGGAAGGAGAAAATAGACTGAGGGCTGGAATTGGGCAAAAATACATGTCAGCAGAAGAGAGACAGGGAATTGGAGATTAGATCAGGTTTAGAAAGGAATGAAACATGAAAGCCCTAGGGGCTAAATGCAAATGCTCCCTGGATCAGCTCCAAGCAGTGGCATCCCTAGGAACCTGTTCCTGGTCTCCTGGGCAACTCCATCCTCCCTTCCCCCACCTACTACCAGTATGTGACTGGACTAATCAGTGGAACCAGCTGATTTCACCTCATCTGATGCCTCCTCCACCTCTTCTAGTCGTCTGTTTTCCAACAGAAAACATGAAATAATAGCTTACTACTTTTCAAAAGTTCTGTCTTATAGGTAATCATCATTCACTCCCTGAGTTGTCTCTTTTCCAGGTAAAGCAGCTGACAGTGCTTAAATGAATTTCTGGATGATATGGTCTCTAGTTTGGGTGGCTGTCCCCTGGATGCATCAGTGCACGGTACCCATTTATCTCTTATTTGTCAGGGGCCCTGCTGACAACGGCCAAAGCTGATTCTCCCCCTACCTGACCCTGTCATGGGTCACCATGTCATGAGGGTCTGAGTGTTGGACTCAGGAATCAGGAAGACCTGGATTCACATTAAATGTATGATCCTGAACAAGTTACTTACCTTTTCCTGGCCTTGGGGCCTCAACTATAAAATGATGTCCTTGGCTGAGATGGCCTGGAAGGTCTTTTCTCTTTCTAAATCTAGACTCCAGTATCTTGGGATGGCTCTACAGAAAGAGAACAATGATACCCAGGAACTATATACCTATATATTAGGACACGCTTCTAGCTAAGACCTTTCTTCTGTTCCCTCAGCCCTCAGTAAGCTTGTCACACAGAAGCATGGGAAAGTTGCATCTTTTGGGAGGGAGGAGTTGGAGGATGGCAGGGGATAGAACCCAGTGACCAAATCAAAATCAAATAAACAAGTGCCTAATGTAATAATAGCTTCAACTGCATGCAGAGGGTGTGTGTGTGTGTGGGGGGGAGGTAGTGTTTTCTAGTTTCAAAGCTTTTTTGCCCATTCTCTCAGCCAGTATTCAGAACCACCCTGGTAGGAAAGCTAGCCATGAGACATGATTATCCCCGTGCTTCTGAAAGGGAAGCTTGTTTGCCCATCATCATGGCAAAGTTAACCATAGCCCTAGGACACTGGAGGCCCAATCCAGGGCTTATCCCATTGTGTGCCAGGCCCTAAGCTCCCAGCTGGAGGGGAGGCAAGAGCAGATTGAAACTTGAGTTTGTCCTGCTCTTGTCCTGATCATTGCTTAATTGGGGGAGGCATGAAGTACAGCAATGAAAACTTTGGATAGAAGGTCAAGGAAACATGAAAAAAGAAAGCTAATCTATCACCTGCCTCCTACCTACTAAAGCCCAGAGATAGGAGGACTTTCGAGGGTCTTTCATGGGGAGTTAGGATCCTAGCTATAGAATTAGAAGGGTCTTCAGCCACCTATTCCTTAGATTGCAAGTTCCCTGAGGGCAGGAGTGCTATGGTTTGGTTTGGTTTTGCCTTTCTGGCACACAGTAGGAACTTGACAAATGCCTGTCAATTGATATAACCTAATCCTCTCATTTTAAAGAAAAAGAAACTAAGGCCTAGGGAGGTTAAATAACTTGCTCAAAGTTTTATATGGAATAACTTCCAAAGATGGAGGGATTCCCAACTGAGTTCTTTGGTTAGGGAGGAAGCATGGGTAAGGGTTCCTATTCTGAAAAGAAAGAGAGACAAAAGGGGAAGGGATGGCCACCAAATAACAGCTCTTTGACAGAGAAGCACTAATCCTGTTTGTAGTGATATAAATTCTGGGGTACCCTCCCTTATTTGGGAGCCCAAGCCTAAAGAGAAGGTTCCTGGGCCTGGAGCCCCTTAAATCACAGTATTTTACTCTACCCCCAGCAGGTACTAATATCTTTTTTCCAGTATCTAGGGAGGAAGAAAGAAAGAAGAGCCAGGAGGAGCTCCTCCCTAGGGACTAACTCTCAGGCTAAGGGGGAAAAAGTCATGGAGAAGTTGAAGCTGTTAATTGCTAATCCCTGTGGACTCTAGGCAGGGGCCTTGGCAAACCTGCTCACGTGCCTACTGATTAAAACCAGATGGTTTAGATATGCCAAGTGTCCCAAGGGTTCCCCACTTGCCTCCCTTGTCCCTAAACCAGTAAGTCCCACCCCAGCCCTTCTGTGTCTCCTTCTGGCTCAGAGATTCGTACAGGCCTGATGGAGGTAGGAGCTTAGGATGGGAGGCCAGTGCTGGGGGTTCAACCCTAAGAAGAGGGGAATTGGAGAGGCTATGAGTGATCTCCCCCTTCCCCTTCTTAGAATGCCTGGAGAGCCTTCATCAGGTCCTTCAGGACCGGAGTCTGAAACAATGAGACTAAGAAAAGGAAGAAAAAATGCAATTTTCTGGGGGATTGAGGGCAACAATTCTGGGGGCTGAAGAGAGAATGGGGCAGTTCCTTTTTTGGGAAGTTAGATTCATAAAGAAAAAAATAGCAAGCACACAGAACTTTGTGGCAGCAGAAGTAAGGGATTTCTATTGTGCTGGAGGTCAAGGTGGTCTGTGGGAGTAGCTTCTGAGGCACCTAAGACTGCTTCAAATAGAAAGGCACCAGATAGGTGGTAATCCTGAGCCCCTCCCTCCCCTTGAGACAAGGGAAACAAGGAAAAGGACAATTGCTCTAGACATCCCCTCTCTGTCTTATCCTGTCTGATTCTCCCATTGCCCAAGCCCCAGCCCAGAGCTGAAAAATATCTCCAAGCAAGAGACTGACTCCCCTTCCCCTTAATATCAGCTGGAAGCTTCAAGGTGACCCTGAGCGATGGGCCTTCCAGATGCTGGGCTGGGAAGAGTGCTGGATAGAAGCAGCAAAGGCTTTAAGCTGCAGGAGAGGTTGTACCATGGGGGAGGGTCACCTTCCTATCTGCTCTATGCTGCTAGCGATCCCCTCCCACCTGCAGTTCTTTCCATCACCTACAGGGAATCCAATCCCCTTCCTGATCTGGTCCCTAGATCTGGATTTAGGGTGGGGGCAGACAAGATTCCTAAAAGCAAGAAGCCTTCTGGGGAGGATGGGCAGAGATTGGAAGAGAGCTCTCTTTGTCCACTGGCTCCTGGACATCGAGACAGAGGGGAATGGGATAGGGGCGGACCTCCCTACCCCACACAAACACAGAACATCTCACCTACAGGGAAAGACAAAGACATCCAGGGCTCCTGCTCCCCCCTCCTGAATCCTGTTCTCATCTAATCCCATGGGAGGAAATCCAAACAAAGACATTTTATACCTCTTTTCTTTTTTTTCCTCTCTCTCTCTCTCTCTCTCTCTCTCTCTCTCTCTCTCTCTCTCTCTCTCTCTCTCTCTCTCTCTCTCTCTCTCTCTCTCTCACACACACACACACACACACACACCACACCACACACACATGTTCCACAAATACAAAACCAGAACTAGATTTAGAAGTGATGATCCTGGGTTTGAATTTTGGCTTTTATACTTAGTACCTGGGTCACTCTTTTTAAGCCTTAGTTTCCCTCTCTGATAAATAAGGCAGTTGTGAGAGCACTAAGTCTATCCACACTCATTTAGTATCCTTTCCCCAATCATTCTCCTTGCATGGGAGCTGGGAGGGAGGGCTCTGTGTGACCCTAAGAAGCTTTCTATCAGAACCAGAATAGCTTATGTGCAGAGTTTAGAAACAAAGGCATCAGGGATGACATGTCTTCCCTTCCTTATACATGGGTCTGGTCTGATGCATGTCTGGTTGATCCTCAGGAAGGGCCTGGTTTTTTGGTACAAAGATAAAACAAAAGAATTCTCATCTGGGCACAGGTTTACCTAGTTCATCCTTCAGCACTTTGAGATGCCTGAAGTCCTGCTCCCAAGCCAGCCACCACCTCATATAGCAAATGCAGAATCCCACTGTGAGGGGAGCAGGTGGCAGGCAGATGTGAGAAGAACACCTGCCCCAGAGTAAAGGTGGTCAGAAAGGTTGTCAGTGTCTCAGGCCCCAACTGAGGGTAGACACTGAGCACATGTAAGCAGCAAATCCTCACTGTTCCTGTTCCTAAGGCCACACCTCCACTGACAGAGCTCTTCATCTCTTCCCTTATCAACCTAACCTTCCTATTTCTGTCACAGCACTATTTTCTAGATTATCCAGTTTTGAAAATCAGGAGTCAATCTCAATTCTTCCTTCACACTTTTTGTATCCAATTTGTTGCCAAATCTTACTGATTTAATCCCTCATAACCTTTCCAGAGACTGTCTCCTCTCTATCCACACACTGTAACCCCCCTCAGGACCTCACCTGTGCTATCATTACAGAAGCCACCTCACTGAGATCCCTACATCTCGCTTTTTCCCTCTTCAATCAATTTCTCACCCAGCTATCAAATTGGTTATTTCTGAGAGTCAGGTCTAATTGAGTTGTTCCCTTGTTCAAGAAACCTCAACGGTTCCTTATTGTCTTTAAAGACAAAATACAAATCCTTCTCTCTGGCAATCACAATTTTTCTCACCTTTCTCTTTCCAGGCTGATTACTCATGACTCCTATGTAGTCTACAATCCAGCCAAAGGAACCTTCTTATTGCTTCTTACCCACATTCCATCTTCTATCTCTGGGCTTTTTTGGGGGGACGGGTCAGTTGTCTATATCTCTGAGGCCTATAATGCGTTCCCTCTTCATTTCTGCCTCTTCATTCCACCCCTCGCTCCTTCAAAGTTCATTTCAAGTGACTCTTCCTCCAAGTGGTCTTTCCTGATTCCCTGAAGTAAATAGTGTTATCCCTTCACTAATTACTTTGGTGTAATAAATACAATTGCTTTATATTTATTTTTAGAGACTTATTACAGGTAGTATATCTCTAGTAGGATATAAAATTCTTGGAAGTAGAGGCTTTCATTTTTGTCTTTATATTCCCAGAATGTAGCAAAGTGCCTAGCACAAGAAAACACTTAATAAATGTTTCTTAAAATGAGTTAAATTAGACTGAAACAAGGTGATTAGCAATTTTTCAGATAAAATCAGGATTTGTTCTAGCTTAGGGGCAGCAAGATGACTGACCTCCCATCCCCAGGAGTTGTGTCAACTCAATTCTGTTCAACATTCATTGAGCCCTTACTGTATGCTTTTGGTTAGTAGGCAAAACACAGAGGAGCCAGGATTGTAATAAGATGTAGAAATGTACACAAGTAATTGGGAAATGAGGTAAAAAGAGATGAAGTCCCATGGAGAGGGGTTTGAAGAAGAGCCAGCTGGCACCAGGATCTCTCCTGGAAGGAAGAGAATGCTTTTAATAGAGGGGCTTCCAGGCTTGTGAGATGTCAGTATAGGGCAAAGATGCAAAATGTTGTACTGGACAGAATATTGCATGTAGAGTCAAGAAAGCTGGGCTAGGAGCCAACTCCATCACTCTCTAGCTGTGTGACTGTGAGAAAGCCTTTTCTACTTTCTGGACCTCAGTTTCCTCATCTGTAAAATTAAAAAGTTGGGCAAGAGGACTTTAGAGACCCTTCCAACTCTCCAAGAAAGCAAACAGTTCAAGTGAGAAAAGTTTGGAAAGTTGGTGGGACCCTCTGCCCCAGGGCATCAGGGACAAATCTCAAGAGCCAACTTAAAACTTTTGCTCTATTTAAAATGATCCAGAAAGAGGGGGAGTCAAGAATGAAGAGATGTATGATTCTCTAGTCTGCTGGGGGTCTGTCCTTGGTTTTCTTTCCTCTACTGTAAATTTTAAAAACTTTATTTTTATCAGAACTTAACTAACACCCCATTTCCACATACACTGTAGAACAGAAGGAGGAGGATGTACATGAAATTGCAAATCTCCATTATGTACAGCTTGCTTTTATTTTTAACTCTATAATACATTTGACATATAACTCTCAAAGCTGTCCTATTTGTCTGTGATTCCTTCTCACTATTTGTATTTCCTCCTTTTTGGGGTGAGGAAGAGGGAAGAGGAAAGACCTTATCTCCCTTTCTCTCTTTCCCAAATTAAAAAAAGAAAAAGAAAAACAAAACCCTTGTAACAAATATGTGCCCCATTGGCCATTTCCAAAAAGGTGTGTCTTATCTGTATCTGGAGTCTATTACCTCTCTGTTAGGAGGTGGGTACCTGCTGGAGGGTTGCGCCCTTAGTGGCTAGTAAGTCAACTAGTATTTACAAAGTGCCTACTATGTGCTAGGCTAAGTTATGGGAATATAATGAAAGGCAAAAAATAACGTCTTAAGGAGCCCAGAGTCTAATGAGTGATAGACTAATGGCCAAAGAAGGAAGGAGATGTCTTGCTTGCTTGTTCTGCAACCATCTGAGGTTTGAGGCTCTTCCTATCATCTGAATGGGGAGAGAAGGTCAATTTCCAGGAAGTGATGGGGGAGCCCCTCTTTGACCTGGGAGATCTGGCAACTGGTAGCCAAGTGGCAACAATTCAAGGATTAAAGGTGCATTTATTAAACAATTGGATACAATGTACTGAACCTCAATTGGATAATGGGAAGAGCTTAAAGAGTTCCCTTTAAGATTCATTTTGGCTATATTGTATCTAGGTTATACTGTAACATATTTAATACGTATGGGATTGCCTGTCATCTAGGGGAGTACGGAGTAGAGGGAGGGAGGGAGGGAAAAATTTGGGAAAATGAATACAAGGGATAATGTTGTTAAAAAAATTAAAATTACTCATGCATATGTATTGTCAAAAATATAATTATAAAATTAATTTTAAAAATTAATAAAAAAATTCATTGTGGCGTAGTGGAGAGCCAATTTTAAGTCAGGGAAGACCTGGCATTAAGTCCTGTGTCTGGCACGTACTGGCAATGTGGCCCTGGGCAAATCACCTTAATGGCTTGATGCCCCAAGCAACTCTCTAAAACTAAAATTACACTGCAGAAGAGTTGCCCTTGATATGAGGTGTTTCCTAACCATTCCCAATTATGATCTTCATATATTAATATAATGTTATATAAAACACTATATATTATGGTCTATTATATATATATATGATATAGTTCAGATATTTTAAAAACAAGTTTTCAGAGAGATTTACATAGATCGTCTCATTAAGAGTCAAGTCTCTAAGGCTATAAATTGCAGAGACATGCTGATTAGCAATGGAAGAGGAATTTCCTCACTGGTAAAATCACATGACAGGTTTTTTATAAAGCTAATTTGGTACCATAAATATTATTATTGTTTGCTGTTATTTTCACTATTCCCATTTTACAGATATGGAAACTAGATTCAGAGCAATAAAATGACATCATACCTGTGACCACATACTATTCTTAAGCTTCCAGGGTGGGATTTAAACTTAGGTCCCTGCTGACTTTTGAGTTAAGCACTGGCCTCCTGTCTATACCATGCTATCTCACAGATCAAGCTGGTCTTTTTTCTCAATTCAACTGAACAGCTATTAAATTCCTCCTTTATATACAGAAAAACCAACACACCTGAGACAATTGATTGAACAGAAACAAACCTCTGAATTTCCTCCATTTATGGAACGAGACCCCAAAGTCTATCCCTGAATCACCCCCCCACTTCTTGCCAGTTGTCTGCCTGAGTGAGAGGGAGGTGGTATGACTGGCAAGGTAAACAAAAGACAGTGCCAGGTGTCAAGAACGTGATCGTGGGAAAGTCACTTTAACCTCAGTGAGCCTCAGTGTCTCTCTCTGCAAAGAGGCAAAATCCCAACTGAATCCCTTCCAGAGATGCTGGGAATGGGGAAAGAGGTGTTTCCTTTAAAATACAAGTTAATCTTCCTCTTTCCCTCCCCATTATACCATGAAGGGGAAAGGGGAAGGCTGAAGAATCTCTGTGGATCTTTATGATCCACCATTTTGTGAGTCAGTGACCAAATCTTCCTGAGGGTGTCTTGGGAAGGGGGAAAGGAATCATCAGTAATGTAATGGCCACCATGTACCAGGCACTGTGCTAAGTGCTTTTCAGATATGATCTCACTTGGTCCTCTCAATGCCCCTGAGAGATAGGTGCTATTATTACCCTCTTTTTGCAGCTGAGGAAACTGAGGCAGAAAGCGGTTGGCCAATAAGTGACAGTGGTCATGTCTCCAGGAGGGGAGCTCCATCTCCACGAGCCCCCTAACTAGGGGCGGTGCTGGTGGAATCCAGCATCTCAGGGAAAAGAAGCAGCAGTGTAACCATGAATAACTGGGGGCAGAATGCACGAACAACCCATACATGCATATGTATGCAGGTATATACCCTTGTATAACAAATATGACTATACACAATGGCTCTTTTTAAATCTCAAAGAACTAGATAAATTAGAAAGGCCTATGAGTCAGTCCCCTGCTGTGGCTCTTTATGACTTACTGCTAGAACCAAATGCAAATTCCTTTATTTGGCATTTAAAGTCCTTCAGAGCCTGGCACAAGGCACCTTTCCAGCCTTGTAACACATGACTCTCCTTCATGCATGCTAAGGTCGAGCCAAGCCTGCTTTCTTGCTGTATCCCTCACACACAAAGGAGGGGGGACACAAGCACTTCTTAATGTGCCATTAAATAGTACTACTAATAATAAACAAATCCCAAATCTCACTGTGCTATTATCATCTCATTTGATTTTCACAATAACCCTGGGAGGGTTGCTATTATCAAACCCATTTTACAGTTGAGGAAACTAAGGCAGACAAAAGTTAAATGACTTTTCCAGAGTCACACAGCTAAGGTAGTATCTGAGGTTGGATGCGAACTCAGTACTCTATTAACCACATCACTTAGTTGCCTTTCCACTCATCATCCACCTGCCATCTCTTGCCTTTGCATACATTGTATTCCATGCTGAAATGAACTCTGATCGACTCTGGAATTCCTAGCTTGCTTTGCAGGTCAATTCAAGTGCTATCCTCCCCAGAAAGACTTTCCTGACTCCCCCCTCCCTTCTCGCTGCTGGTTCCTCCTCCCGTGTGTTGCCTTATATTTATTTTGTGTCTACTTATCTATGTATATTTACATGTTGTTATATGTACTTATATATGTTGTCTCCTCCTTGAAGGTAGGAACAGTTTAATTTTTCTCTTGGTATTCCAAGTGTCTAACAGCACCGTGCTTAATAAATGTTTCTTGAATGATGATATCTTGGAATCGGAATAAGGGATGTGCATAGCCAGCCTCCTCCCCTCTCCAGGATATACAGGTAGTCTAGGGGTCCCTTTTTACTTCCTTGAAGAGAAAAGAGACTAGTTTCCTCAAATTACTCCTTACATTCTAGGACACACCTGCTACCTGGTGATCTCTTCCTGTCCTGTTATCTGGTCAGAGCATTTACCTACACAGTTGGAAATATGTCTCCCTGCTACAAATGGGGAAACAAAACCAACCTTCCTTCCCAGAACACCTGCTTCCACATGGGTGCCAACACGTTTCCTGGAATCATATATGAATTCATATAAAATCATCAATTCTAGCTTGTGTCACCAGAGTCAGGAAAACTCCTCTTCCTGATTTCAAATGCAGCCTCGGACACTGCCTAGCTGTGTGACCAAGTCACTTAACCTTGTTTGCCTCAGTTTCTTTATCTGTCAAATGACCTGGAGAAGAAATTGGTAAAGAATTTCAGTATCTTTGCCAAGAAAATCCCAAATGTGAAATGTCAGACACTACTGAAAATGACTAAACGGTTCAGAGGCTTGAGAAGGCAGTGGGAGACTGCAGCAGCACCTCATGGTCTAGCAGAAAGAGAAGTGACTATAGAGTTTCACATGTCATAAGGGAATTTGGGGCAGTGGTGAAAGGGGACTGGATGTGGGGTGAAAGGTTGGAGAGGAAGGAATCTGACCAGGGCTTGGTTCTTCATCTAAAAACGAAGGAGATTGGGTTAGGTGACTTCTGAGGTTCTTTCCAGTCTTGTTCTATAAATATGAGGTCAAGGATTTAGAAATCAGAATGTTAGAAGCAGAAGGGATCTCAGGCATTAGCTAATCCAAGGCTCTTATTCTGCAAATGACTCAGGGCTAGGTGAAGAGCTCGAATTTCTTGAGACCATACAACTATTTAGTAACTGAGGTATTCTCAAATTTTCCCTACTCCTTGTCCAGAAAAAAATGGGAAAGGATCTAGCTGAGCAGAGAGGAAGGGAAAGGCCATCCGAGGGGAAGGGAGCAAAGTGAGCAGGGGGAATCAGGAATGACCAGGACAGAGGGTTTGTATTAGATGGTAGTGGGAAATGAGGCTGGGGAATCATATGGGGAATAACAAATACGCAAATTTGGATTTGATCATGAAGGTCATGACTAATAATAATAATAATAAACAAATTCCAGCCACAATTCACATTTATGTTGCACTTTAAAATTCAAATAGTATCTTTCTCACAATAGCACTTCAAGTTAGGTGTCCTCAGTTAGCAGAGGAAGAAGCTGAGCCAGCGAGGTTAAGTAATTTGCTTGTAATCACACAGCCAATGAAGGGACAAAGCTGGGATTCAAATCTAGTCCTTCTGACTCTAAGTCTAGTACTCTTTCCATTTTATCATATTAATTACAATAATTTATTCAAAGAGCATTTATAAGATACTTATGTGTCAAGCATGGTCCTAGGGATACAAAGATTAAGAAAATGAAACAAGGATCTTCTTCAAGAATCTTTAATTCTGAATTTTTTTTGGAGGGCAAGGGAGAGAGGAATAATACTGATAATGCATAGTGATAATGTAAATGCAAAATAAATACATTCAAAGTAAATAAAAAATAATTTGAGGCAGAACATTGATAAATGGGGAGAACTGGGAAAGGCTTCAAATAAGAACTGAGCCTTTGAAGGTATCTGAGCATCAGGATGAGTTTCAGAAAATGTGTACAAAAGGATTTGGAAGTGCAGGGGGGCTCCTGGCAAAGAGTGAGGAAGGCACAGGGTGCTGGATGGGAGTTTGGGGTAGTGGTGATAGGGGACTGGATGTTGGGTGAAGGGCTGGAGAGGAAGGTAGGACTCCAAGGTATATTTCAGAAGGAAAAAATGATAGGACTTGGCAACCGATTGGATGTGAAGCGTGAAGGAGAGAGAAGAGGCAAAGAGGACGCAGATATGAGGCTGGGAGGACGGTGGTGCTTTTGTGAGAAATGTCAGAGCCAGGGAAAGCACAGAGGAAACCTGGAAGCATCAGGGCGGAGAGGTACATCTACAGAGCTAGATCTATACATAAAGTCACCGAGCCATGCCCACAGACACAGCACTGAACACATCCCTCCACCCCGTGCACTTGATGGGCTTGATGCCTTAATGCGTGGCCTCTATCTGGGGCTTCTATTCAGCAGGAGACAGCAGGGGGCCAAGTAGGAAGAGACCCTCTTGTTCTCTAGGCCAGCACCCAGAGAGGGTCCCCTTTCCCCTACACGGGAAGAGCAGTTATGTGTGAGTGTGCGCGTGCACATGAGAGTGCAAGAAGCTCAGGGGGCCTAACTCATCTCCTTCTGGGCAGGCAGACATACTTTATGGCAAAGAATACTCTATTTAGAATGGAAAGACTGAAGAGCAAATCCCAGGTTCTTCCACTTACTAGCATTAAGCTCCTTGGTGAGTTACCACTGACTGAGAGTTTCCTCATTTATAAAATGGAGGTAATAATACATTACCTATTTCATGAAGCTGTTATGAGGAAAGCCATTTGTAAACCAAAAAGCCCCACAGGAATGTGACCTGTTACAAAATCCATCCTCCTTGAACCCCTAGTCCAGCCAAGCTCCTCAGGTGTCCCCCTTCTCTCTACACATGGAAAAGTGAAGTGGGGAAGGAAATGAGGGGAGGAATGGGGCTCGTGAAGTTCCTTTAGAAATGATCGTGTTTTCCAAAGAATGAACTGGTGTATGAGAGAATAAGATGCAGAAGGAAGGAAGGGAAAAGGGGGAGGAAGAGAAAAAGACAGGGAAGGGGGGGGAGGGAGGGAGGGAGAGAGAGAGAGAGAGAGAGAGAGAGAGAGAGAGAGAGAGAGAGAGAGAGAGAGAGAGAGAGAGAGAGAGAGAGAGAGAGAGAGAGAGAGAGAAGGGAGGCAGGGAGGGAGAAAGAAAGAAGAGAAAGGGGGAAGAGGAAGAAGGGGGTCTGTATGTAAAAAGTCTACATGGGAGAAGAAAAATGAGAGAGTATTGGTAGAGAGGACGGGTATGTATAAAAGAAAGAAAATCAGACAAGAACAGGCACAGATGTGTAAGAGATGGGGATCTAAGAGAACTAGACAAACAGGAGGGAGGACAGGGAGAGAGACAGAAGAGGGTGTGTGAGGGAGGGATGAATGTGGAGAAGGGTGAGAAGGACTGAGTATTTGTGAGACAGAAGGTTACAGGAGAGGTCTGTGGGTGATAGAAGTTGGGATTGAGAGGAGGAAGGCTGGGGTCAAGGCTGGGTCAGGCCTGGGGGAGGGGGTCGAGGGTGGAGCTATGGTCTCCAATGAAGTAGCATTCAAACCCTGAGCTGGGACGCCCAGCTCCCCCTGCCGACACAGAGAGCTACATAGACCTGCATCCTTCACTAAGAACAGGGCTGAGATGCCAGGGCTAGGGGTCACTCCCAGGCCTTTCGGGGTCGTCCCACCGTACTAACCATGCACAACAGACCACCTTGAGTGTTTGGGGAAAGGCCTTTAGAGCCCCCCCATGTCCTTTTTCTCTTTTTCCCCTCTCTGAATGAGAGGTAGACCCGTTGTCTGACAGGGGTGGGGCCGGGGTTACCCCTAGACATACATCCACAAGCAGGACACTATGCTCACCTGGAGCACTGCAGGCAACCCTTGGCCACTACCCAACAGGTGTCTGCTCCGCTCCCTTGCTCTCCCCTCTTTCCTCTTAATTTATCCCCTTACAAAGCTCAGTTCTTCCCTCTCCACACCCCCTAGGAATCTGCCAGTGACTGGTACCAGCCCTCCCCCCAACCCTCTGCAAGACTGTGCGTTCCTGACTCACTGGCAGCCCCCCCCCCATGTTCATTTGTGTAACACACAGTCCTCACACACATGGTACAAACTGCAAATACAAGTAGGCATCTGTGTAACATGCAGACACCTCACGGTTTATCCCATACATCAACATATGTGCACATTCCCACAGATGTTCATCAGCATCACATGCAAACATGCACCCATCTGTGCAACACCCGATCACCTGTCACAGATGAACCATGTACTCATCACACACATGACTATCCCCGCAACACACAAACATCCATCCATCACCCACGACCATCCATGATACAGGGAAACAGTCCCTTTTCCAACTCATCCATGTAACGTGTATGTGCACCACCACAATGCCCTCCACTTAGCATACAAACACCCCAAAATACAGTTCATTTGTGTAACGTGACTATCCAACATAAGTCGGGGGAGTTGGGGAACTCCTGGGGCAGATAGGCTAACTCGAGTGTAAAGGGCAGAGAGGGGATGCTGAGGGGCAGGAAGGAGTAGCGAGGGAGGCAAGAGAAGAGTGGATGAAAAAGGGCAAGGGAGAGGAGAGATAGAGGTGGGGTGGGAGAAGGGGTGGGGGACGTGACAACAGATAGGAAGGGGCGTGGGAATGATGGAGAAGTGGGAAATAGGGGTGGGGGCTGGAATAGTACTTAGGGAAAGGAGGGGACAAGAGAAGGTAGGGATAACTGGGAGGGAGAAAGACCCGGCGGGAGGCACCGCTCCCTGGAGAGACCATTTAAGGAGACGGGCATCAGCATCAGTCAGACAGCACTCCCCCCAGGAGCTCTAACCAACAGACTCCCTATAATCCCTGCAGCGCCAGGCCCCTGGCCCCTGAGGTACCCCGTGACTGACCGACCCCATGACTGAGAGCACTTCGGGCACAGCCTCCCTTAGTCACCCGGTGCCGGCCGGCCCCTCCGATGCCCCAGCCAGCGCACCCATGCCCTGCCCTCTACCTGGGACAAAGGTCTCTGGGGAATGGAGCTTGGGGAAGCTCACAGAGCGTCCCTGGCGACTGCAGGAGCCCTGGGCAGAGCCATCCCACCTCTGGAGGCTCAGACCGGCCCGAACCGCCCCTAAGGGCAGAGAAGCAGCGGGACAGGCAGGGCAGAGGTGTGATGGGGAAGGACGGAGAGAGGGAGGGAGGGGAAGGATGGAGAGGAGACAAGAGGGAGGGGGGCTCCTCGAAACTCATAGCTAAAGGAGGAAAAGAGGACGTTCCTGCGAGCTCCCTGGCGGGCACGGCCACAGATGGAAGCCTGCCTTAGGTATGCACGGGGCATGTCCGACCCGCGCCGGAGGCGGCCAGACAGGCCGGCCAGATGTGTGTGTGCCCGCGTGCCCGCAAAGCCCTCACAGGGCGGGTGCGAACGGGGCATCCTAGTGCAGTGGGGCCGAGGGCGGGACAGGTGGGATTGGGCAGGAGCGGGGACCCACGCCAGGGACGGGGCTAAGACTTCGCTAGGTTTTCTGTACTACTGGGCTCAAAACCAGGGCTCAGAATCCTCCCTGCCGTCCTCCTCGGCGGCCCCCTTCCCACGTCTCCCCCACCGTGGCCTTCGAGTGCCAGCACAGCAGCTCGCAAAGTTCGCTCGCCCAGGGCTCCTCCGAGAGCGCCCTAGGGCACCTACCTCACACGGCCGCCCCCCCCCCCCAGGTGCTCAGCACCTCAGAGTCAGGCGGCCCGGGGCGGGGGGGGGGGGGGTGGAGATTCGGGACGGTGGTGGGGCTGGGAGAAGGGCAGGAGGCGGCGGCACCGAGAGGGAAAAGGAAGGGGCCCGGGGAGGTGGGCGTAGCGCAGCGAGGAGCCGCATCCCTGCCCGCAAAGTTTGGCCTCGGGGGGCCCGGGCCACGCGGGGCGGGCTCTCCCTGCGGGGCGCGCGCCGGGACCCCGCACCCCCCAGCCCCGGACCCACGGAGCCCCGGCCGCGCACGCGCCGCGTGACTCACCCGAGGCGCGGAGTCGGACGGCGAGGACGAGAGCCAGGAGCGCGGGCCACAGGCCCCGCGGGGAGCAGCCCATGGCCAGGCGCGCGGGAGGAGAATGCGGGCAGGAGGGTGCGGGCGCCCCGAGCCCCGAGCCCCGCGCCACTCAGCACCTCAGCCTCGTGCCCCGGCCCGGGCCGGCCCCGGTGTCCATACCCCGGGGGCCGCTGCCCTCCCCGGGGCGGGCCGGCTGCATAGACGCCACTCCCCGGCCGCGCCGGCCCGCGCGTGGCTTCCCTGGGCGCCGGGTCCGCGGCAATGCAGGCGGAGCGCAGCGAGCGAGCCGCGCGGAGCCGCAGCCAGGGAGCGGAGCTGGGGGGGCGGGGGCGGGGGGGGGGCGCCGCAAAACCCGGACTGGAGCCCGCGGACCGGAGCGGCGACGGCGCCCGAGCCGGAGCAGGCAGGGAGGAGGGGCAGCGCAGCGCGGCGCTGCTGAGAGCCCGGCCGCCCCCAGCTCCGGGGATCCCTACCTAGGCGGGGAGGGGAAGTCCTCCTCCCCCTCCTGCTCCTCCTCCTCCTCTTCCTCGTAGATGCCCCCGGGGAAGGGGGCAGAAACCTGGGCTGGACTCCACACCCCGGAATGATGGCAAAATAACAGCCCCGTGGTCCTGGCGAGCGACCTAGGTATCCTCAGGTCTTCCTAGTGTTACAGAGGAGGAAACCGAGGCGCGAACCGCGAATGTCCGAGCCAGACGCGCCCCAGAAGTGGTTCAGGCCAGTCCCTTACAGAGAGGAGCCTGCTGGAGAGGGAAAGGAAAGAGTGATTTGTCCAAGGTCGCACAACTAAAAAGTAGCGAGAGTCCGGCCTGAGCCCAGCCGGCCTCCGAAGTCCGGGACGGCCTCGCGCGTTGGAGATGTCCGGGACCAGCCCACAAAGGCCCCGCAGCCTCTCGTGTCCGAGGGAACCCAGCCACACCCATTCGGCCCACACAATAAAAGGGTCTCTCCCCAGCCCTCTCCCCCTCCCGCCATTGGCTGTGGCTTCTCTGAGCCCCCCCACCCACACTTCCCTCACCCTCCATTACGGATAAAGTCAGCTAGAAATCCCAGGAAAGCCCCACAAAGAGGCAGAGGAGAGGAATGGGGAAGAGGGAGGGGCACCTTTGCCACAGAATCTTAAAAGGGGGGGGTCGTTTGGAGGTGAGTGGGAATCTCTGCCCCGACTCTACCCTTTAATGTGGTCACTGCCCTTCCCATGACTCGCTTGTACACGATGGAGTCTTTGGAGTAAAGGAATAAATCATAGCATTCCTATGATCTATCATCTAATCCAACCCACTTATTTTGCAGAGCATGAGTTCGAGGACCAGAGAGGTCCAGTGATTTGCTCAAACTTGCAGAGCTTTAGATTGCAAAACCAGGATTTAAGCCCGGATTTCCTGTCCTGCTTTTCTACCACGGCAGAACAGAGGAGACGGAGAGGCTAGTGAATAGCATGCCCTGTCTTCAATTCAATTTTTAAAATCTGTATCGACCACTTTCTGTGTGCAAGGCACTGAGTCTGTGCTGGGGGAGATGCAGAGGAGAATAAGGCATCAATGCTACGTTAATGAGTCAAAAAAATGTACTAAGATAAGGGGATGAGGGACATACACAAATAATTGTTATGCAAGTTATGATGAGCTAGAGAAGTCCTAATAGAATATATAAAAGATTAGAGGAGGGGGAGGTAGAGAGAGAGAGAGAGAGAGAGAGAGAGAGAGAGAGAGAGAGAGAGAGAGAGAGAGAGAGAGAGAGAGAGAGAGAGAGTTCCTTTGTAGCTAGGGAAGGCTTCATGGAGGAGGTGGCACTTAAGTTTAAGACAGAAAAGATGGAGGTGTGTGAGATGCAATTCCAATCTGGAATTCCAATCCAAATCAAAGAGTTCATGAGGGGAAATGTGAAGGTGGTGAGGGAGATTGAAGTTAAGTGAGGACTGAAGGGAGACAAGTTAAACAATTGGACTGAAGGGAGACAAGTTAAACAATTAAGCAGCAGTGAACCAGGGAGGGTTTCTAAAGGTTTCTAATCTAGGGAACAACTGGTCAGAACTGTGTCTTAGGAAGATAAATGTGGTAGGTCAAGTGGGATAGACTGTGGATGAATCATAGAACATAAGGTTGAAAGGTACCTTAGATGTCATCTGTTCTAATTCCTTCATTTTATAGATGAGGAAATTGAGTCCCAAAGAAATTTAATCATTTAATGACATCCCACATCTTTAGATCCCGAATCTTGTGCTCTTCCCATTATAGGATGGAGAGAAATTGAAAGCAAGGAGCCAAATAGGAGGATGTTATAGTAGGCTAACTAAAAATGATGATGACCCTGAATAAGCTTGGGTCAAATATTGCAAAATAGGAATGAATAGTAACCAGACAATTGGTTGCTTGTTGGGGAGAGGGGGAGGTAGTGAAAAGATGGCCCTGAGATCCTCTTTCCTTCCTCTTCTGCTCTGGGTCCGTTCCATGCCCTTTACACTCCTCTCCTCTGCCAAACTTGTAGGTTTCTGGAAGGCCTTGGGGGAAAAAGGACTGAGTTGTATTAAGACCATTGTCAGTTTTAGGGGGAAAGGAACTGGGGAGAGGTTGAGGAAGAGAAGATCAGGGAGATAATATCTCACTTCATACTTCATCCCAATCCCACAGACAGGATCCCTCTAGTTTATGTCCTCATATTAGGAACCAAAGACGGGATGATGGATTAGGATGAGGATAATTGTAATAATAATTGTAACAATGAAAGCTTCATATTTCTATGGTGCTTTAACATTTACAAAACATCTTCCTTCTAATAATCCATGAAGTAAATAGCATAAACACTACCATTCCCATTTGCAGATAAAGAAGCTGAGATTTAAGGAAGGAAAATTATTTGGTTAAGGTCAAACAGCCAGTAAATGGCAGGGCCCTTCTCTGACCAAGTCAAGTAGTCTTAACCACAACTTTTAAGAGATTGAATCCAGATCTTGGTGAATGGGTCCTCCAGGGGGCACTGTCAGTTCCCTGCTGCACATGTAGAAAGGCTAACTATATTCTCCATCTCTCATGCAGACCTCCTTCTACTCAGCTTCCCAATATCTAATCAGTGATGACAACATCTTGGGCCTCCTCCTTCATTCATTCTGCAGTCTTTATTGAGGACCTACTGTGGACACGCACCCATTTGCCAGGCTGAAAGGAACCAGAGCTGGCTCCTGCCCTTGGTAGCTCAATCTAATGAATCAGATCAGTAGCCCATGATGGTACAGGACAAAGGGGGTGAAAGGGCCATAGGAAGCGCTACAGACACAGTTCCGTGGGAATTCACAGGAGAGAGAGGTCTCCTCTAGTTGAAGGAACTAAGATAGTGTCCTGGAAAAAGGCACTTGAACTGGGTTTTGAAGGATAGATAAGATTTCTATACAGAGAGTTAGGGCTGAATGAATAAGAGGAGTAAAGCATTTTCTCCCATAGTAGAGAGAGGTCTCCCTCATCATTCTCTGACATTTGTTTTTAAATCAAAGAACTAGAAGGAACTCTTAAGGATTATTCCCTGTATCCCAAAACATAAACACATGCATGTAAGCTCACCTACATCTGTGATCTTAGATACTAGCTATGTGGTCTCTGGCAAATTATTTATCCTCTTTGGAGCTCAGTTGGAGTGGCTAACCTCTAATACCCTTTCTAACTCTAAATCCTGTGATATCATGTTTCCTCCACATCTCTCTTCTACAACATAGTAACATAACCCACATTGGCTCATGTGCAGACATATGTCTTGTGCTTTATGTCCCATAACAGACGGGTTCAGACAGCCAGAGCCTCAAATTTTCCTGCCTGTGGTTTCCATGATCTGTCCTAGGCTCCAGAACTCTCATATAACAACAACAACAACAACATCACTTATATGGCATCTACTATGTCAGGACTGTGCTAAATGCTTTACAAATAATACTATACTACTGCAACTCTGAGAGGTAAATATTATTACCCCCATTATATAGTTAAGGAAACTGAGGCAGAGGTTAAGTGACTTGCCCCACAGTCACATAATTAATTAATAAGTGTCTGAGGTAGGATTTGAATTCAGGAAGAATCAGGAATGCCATATTCATTTCAAGGTTTATAGAATTTAGTGAGAAACTCCCTTTGAAAATAGAATGTTAGAACAGTAGAACTAGAAAGGGCTTCAGAGATAATTCAGTCCACCTACCTTATTTTTTAAAAATAAGGGCACTGAGGGGGCAGCTAGGTGGCGCAGTGGATAGAGCACCAGCCCTGAATTCAGGAGGACCTGAGTTCAAATCTAGTCTCAAATACTTAACACTTCCTAGCTGTGTGACCCTGGGCAAGTCATTTAGCCCCAGCCTCAGAAAAATAAATAAATAAATAAATAAATAAATAAATAAATAAATAAATAAATAAATAAATAAATAAATAAATAAATAAATAAATAAATAAATAAATAAATAGATAAATAAATAGATAAATAAATAGATAAATAAATAAATAAATAAATAAATGAATAAATAAATAAATGAACAAATAAATAAATAAATAAATAAATAAATAAATAAACAAACAAACAAACAAACAAATAAATAAATAAATAAATAACTAAATAAGGGCACTGAGGTATAAAATAGATAATAGCTATGCACAGGGTCTCACAACTAGGTAAGTAGCAGAATGGACTACAAATGCAGGTCTCCACTTCAAAGCTAGTGCTCCTTCCAGCATTTGAGCCTGTCTCAGTGAAGGCTTCTCTCCGTCTTCCTCCCAGTGGATATTCCACACCCTTGCTATTGAGAGTTAGAAGACCTGGAGAAAGTATGCAAGTGAAGGCTTGGCAGGGTCAGACAAGATTTAGGAAAAGAAGAAGTAGATTGGATTCAACGAGGATCTAGAGGGAGACCCTTGCAGCTGACCTGATGAGCATTTTGCAGAATTAATTTCATTAGTCACTCTGGGAGATAAACAATTAACAAGATGCTGTGATGCCTCTAAGAGCTTAAGAGAGTGAGAAGGGAATATTCTCCATCTTCCTACATACACCCCTTCCACCTTTCCTTCTATTCCCTCATCTTCCTTTATACTCTCATCTCTCCTCATTCTCTTTCCCCCCTCCCATCACTTTCCCCCTCCCTACCAATATTTTCCCTCAATTCTGATCTCTCCTAGCATCTCCTCTTATGCTTCCCCTATCTCTAGCTCCCCTCACAATCTAAATCTCTCTCCATTGACATATCTCCTTAACTGCATCCCCCCTCACCTCCTCCATCCCAATTTCCCCTAACATTTTCTGATCTTTTCTCACACTCGAATTTCCCTTCACACTCTCCCTAACCCTCTACAACCATATTTCTTCTACACTCTCCTCTCCTTCATTTTCCTCACCCCCATCTTCTTCTTCCTTGGCTCCTTTCATACCCTATATTTCCCCATCATTATATCTCTTTATTCTTATTTCTCCTTTTACTTTCCTTCGCCTCTCACACCCCCATTTCTTCCCAGTCCCCTTAATTGCTCTCATTCTCCATCTTCCCTCACACTCCTCCCATATTCTTTCACACTCTCCACAGTCTCCCCTCAGACTACCCATATTTTCTCATGTTCCTATCTTCTCTAATCCTTCCATCTTCTCTCACACTCCCCCATCCCTAACTCCCCTTATGCCCCGAATTTCTGCCCATTTTTACCTCATCTTGTCACCTCCATCTGCCTCATACTCCCCCATCTCCTCTCATGTTCCTCCCATCCCAACTCCCTGAACACCCTCTCTTCTTACCCATAAACATCTTTCATCTTTCTTTCTCTATTGTCCTGCCTCCCCCATCCCCATATTCCCTTACATTACCCTCTTCCCCTCATATTTCCCTATATTGCATTTTTCTTCTCACACTAAACTCTCATTTTTCTCCCACTCTTTTAGCCCTTTATACTTACCTTCCCTCTCCCATCACATTCCCCTATCTCATCCACCTTCCCCCTTACCTCTTCTCCCTTCCTCTCATGTCTCTTTATCTTTCTCATTTGCTCCTTTTCTTCTCTCTCCTCCCTCCTTGCCTCTGTTTTCATACACTGTCATTTCTTCTATAGTCTTAGAAAGTTAGAAGGAACTCATAAGTTTAGCAGATTCTCCCCTATCAACATCTCCAATCTCTATCTGGTCTAAAGATTCAGTGAGGAAAGGGAGGCAGCAAGAGGGGGGAATGGGGGGTGAGGAAAATAAGGATTTATTAAGCACCTGCTATGTGCCAGATACTATGACCTAAGCAATCTATAGATATTTTTTTCATTTGATCCTTTTATAACCTTGTTAAGTAGATGCTATTATTTCCCCACTCCCATTTTACAGTTGTAGAAACTGAGGCAGACAGAAATTAATTAACTTGTAAAATTGTTTTAACATGTAACTGGGGAAAAATAAAATATTTAAAGTTAATTGACTTAACACAATATCACATAGCTAGAAATGTTGAAAGAATTTGAACACAGGTTTTTCTGATTCCAAATTCAACCCTTTATTCACTGCTCTCTTAGTTGCCTTCTAAGACAGCTCATACCACTTTGAGATGACTTTAAGTTTTTCTTTACATAGAGCCCAGATCTTTTTCTCTACAGCTCCTCTCCAACTCTACTGTTCTCTTCTCTTGGACCCAGAAAAGCAAGTCTAATCCCTCTTCTGGGTGACTATCTTCCAAACATTTGCTGATAGTGATTATAGAGCTAGAGGAGACAGAGAT
The DNA here is from genome assembly GCF_048593235.1 of Sminthopsis crassicaudata. Classification (NCBI taxonomy): domain Eukaryota; kingdom Metazoa; phylum Chordata; class Mammalia; order Dasyuromorphia; family Dasyuridae; genus Sminthopsis; species Sminthopsis crassicaudata. The sequence continues at coordinate 433,997,026 of NC_133618.1, read as the reverse complement.
CCCAATCCCTTCATTTTACAGTTGAATAACTGAGACCTGAAATGTTAAGGCCACTCACTTAGTTGTCATTAGGGGCAAAATGTGAACCCAGTCTCTTTTAATTTTGGAACTACTGGTCTTTCCAATATTCAGCTTAATCCCAATAGGTCTTATTGGTCTGCTAAAGGATTTGAACTTTTAATTTTCTTATTTCAGGTTAGACTGCTTATCTTTTAGGCCATGCAACCATGTGATTCTCTTTGCTAGACTAACCCCTCCCACTCAGTTTTTTCAACTAATCCTTTGTCCCTTCCACTGTCCTCCTTAATTCTCCATTTCCCCCACCCCATCTCCCTAGACACACTCCGATCATCCCTCATATTGCCCATCTTTCTTTCTATTCTCATATCTCTTCCTCTACTCCTATTCTCAGGCTCCCTCATCTCTTCCCACAACCCCCATATTCCACCTCTCGTCTAGTCCCATTTCTCCCCACATCCTGCACATCCTCCTGTTCCTACCATGATTACTATATAACTGACTCTATAGTATATTCTGGAGATCTAGGATCTGCCTTTCTCTGGTTCTAGTTCCTCAGACCTCCTCTAGTCCAAATGACAAACCCTTTCCCTAGTCTCCCCCTATGCAGCTAAAAGGAGACTCCAGCCTAGCCCAACCCTTCTCAGTACTGGGGAGGGGAGTGCCTGGCTATTTCTGGCCCCAGGGTCACAGGATCTCTTTATGCTTTGTTACAATTACATTTTTCCCTCTCTCCCTCCCTCCTCCTCCTCCTCCTCCTCCTCCTCCTCCTCCTCTTCATCCTTCTTCCTCTCTCTCTCTCTCTCTCTCTCTCTCTCTCTCTCTCTCTCTCTCTCTCTCTCTCTCTCTCTCTCTCTCTCCCCCTCTCTCTCTCTCCCTTCCTCCATCTCCCCCCTCTCTCTCTCTCACACACAAAGAAAGCATTCCCCATTTTTCTAACGCACTCACATACAAATACATACATGCTTCCTCACCCTCCTACACAGACATCCAATAATATTACATTAGCAAGGGGAGATTAGGTTAGGATTTTAATAAGCTTTTTTTCCTTTTAAAGGAACAATAACATGTTTTACGGTTCCCTGGAAGAAAGGTGAGTCCATGCTCCCCATAAGAAGAATGTCTTGTGGGCTTGTGAGATATGTGAACACCCATACACTCTATACTCCCTTTCAGATGTGTGTGTCCGCATATCTGCTCAGAAAATAGTTCTAAGGTATATTAATGAAGTGTGTGCTTCCATGTTGCAGTGGATATATGTATTCTTAATGTATAGATTACAAGCCTACATATATACAAGTTGGTATGATGTGTTTATGAAGTTTATGTGATATGTATATGGTTATGTGTTTAGTGATTAGGAGTCAATCAATCAAATATTTGTTAATCACCTACTATGTACCAGGCACTGTATTAAGTGCTGAGCATCTTGGGTATTTGTATAAAGTTTCTATGATGGACAAATAGGTGGCTACTGTGTATGTATACACATGGGTCTATTGTACTTATTGTGAGGTAAGTGCATGTGGGTGTATGTGGTGTATCTGTGGTGTCACGGTGATGTGTGAACAGGTGACTGTATATTTAATATACATAGAGATATGAGAGATAATATAGGATAATAGAGAAAGGCACAAGACAATGACTTCTGATATCAGTTCTGTGAATCTGGGCAAATCATTGAATCTCTCTGTGTCTTAGTTTCCTCATCTGTCAGGGAAAGGCCTCCAAGTTCCTTTCTAGCTCTCAATCTATGATTCTTGGATCTTGTGCATGTATGTATATATACATTTATGTCCGCACACTAATCATAGATGTGTGTATGCATATATATGTATGTGTGTATATACCCATACACACATAAAAGGGACTAACACATTTTCTTCTTACCAGATTGAGGATGGAGGGGAATAGAGATGGGTAGAGTGTAGAGTCATAAATCATGCTCTCTCTCCTTGACCATTTACATAGGAGTCTAAAAAATGTCATTCTAATCCCATTTGATCTTCTGGCATCTCCTGTCTTATATAATTTTGCAGAAACAGTTGTTTCTGACCACATAGTACCATAGTATAATAAGATTGGGGAGAGAAAAGAGATTTAGGAAAGGATCATCTAGTCTAAGACCTCTATATCTCCCTATTTTACAGATTAAGAAATAGAGGCTCAAGACATTAAAGGACATTGCAAGGTCACACAGAATTTGGGCTCCAAAATCTGTGCCAGAACTGGATGGGGCTTGGGATACAGATTCAGAAAAGGAACTTGGAAAATAGAACACTAGACCTAGAAAGGGCTTTTCAATCCTAAATCTAGTTTAGCCTCCTAATTTTACAGAAGAGTAAACTGAGGCTTAGACTTGGGAAATTACTTGCCCAAGATCACCTAGCTCACTGGTACAGAGAAAAGTTGGAACTCAGACCCATCTTTTGAAATCCAAATCCAATACTTTCCCTAGCACTAGCTGCCTCCTCCCTTCCAGGGAACTCTTCCAGATACTGAATTCAAGAGAGCTGCTGTCTATATCCCCTTCCTGCTTTCTCCTTCAGCTCCTGTCCTTTTTCTGTGCCAGGTACCGGGCGCCACGATGCCCAGTGCTGCTGCCTCCCTCGAGGGTCTGGCTGAAACTGCTGCAGAGCAGATGGGAGATTTTCACCCAATGCTGTCATTCTGACTCGTTCCCTCAGGGGCTGGTACATACTGTGTGCCAAGGTTAATTAAACTGGTAATTAGGAGAGATGCTTTATCTGGTTAATAAAATAACCTCCTTACCAACAATGCATCAGTACTTTCAGTCTACTGGGTAAGCACCAAGGGATACCTGGTATCCTGAGATTAGCCAGAAAGAATGATGAGCTTCTCAGACTCTGTGGACCCTTCCTTTCTCCCCTGGCACTGGCCCATGTCCCTGAATGGCTAAACTACTGAAGGGGTGTGGAAAGGGAGAAAGAGGGACCACAGAAAAAGAAGCATCTTCTCCCTTCACCCAGGCTTAAAGGAAGGAGAGGAAGGGATCAGCAGAAGAGGCCTCAGACATTCTGGCATGAGGACTGGTGCCAGGGCAGCTCTTCCTAATTCAAGGATATGAAGTGCTGGAAGCAGGGATGGGTGGGGAGGAGGTAAGGGCCATCTAGAGTTCTCCTTTGGATACCAATTAATTTCTTTCATCCCAGGACTTCTCTCCCTTCCCAAGTATAGAAGAAAAACTCACATTTCTATTGCACTTTAAAAGAATAAACCTTTTTTAAAAAAAATATCATCTTAAAACTCGCATTTCTATTGCACTTTAAGAGAATAAACCTTTTTTTATATATCTTCTTCATTTCCTAATATATCCTTCTCCACTCCCCCCACCCCCAGAGAGCTATCCTTTATAATAAAGCACAAAAAAGAAAGGGGGGGGAATGGTTTAGCAAAACTAGCCCACACATCAATCAAGTCTGCCAGCATAGGCAGGGCTCTTAATCCATTGTCCCTTACCTCTGCAAAGAAGGGGGGTGTGCATTCTCATATGTTGGGGACATGCTCAGTCATTATCATTACACAGTGTTTACTTTCACTTTTTCTGACCTTGCTCTTTCTGTTTGCATTGTGTGTTCACAGAATATATTGTTTACTTCACTTTAGGTCAATTTTTGATGTCTTCTTGACATTTTAAGGTTTATAAAATACTTCTCAATAACCTTGAGATAGGCAGTATCACTATCTCCAGTCTCCAGAGAAGGGACTAAAATACAAATAAAATCATCATATAAGGCACTGTCCCCTTGTAGTAGTTATACTACTATTAATAATATAGTCATAATTATAATAATAGTAATAACATGTACTGATATGTGAGGCATCCAAATTATATCCCAGGTGTGGGGACTCTGGTAGTGCAGATCACTGTCTTTACCTCCTTCACCTTCCTCACTCTAGCTGCAGCCCTTCCATCTCTTAGGAGATGCTGTCACAAGTTGCTGTGGTCAACAGACTCCATCTTTTGGGATGAGCTTCTCTGCTCCTCAGCTGGGCTGATCTTTGGATCACAGGCTAGAGTTGTGTGGAAACTCTTCCAACCTGGCTTGTACTCTGCTGGCAGGAAGCCCAGGGTCATCTCTATGCTACAAGGAGGCATTGGAAGAGGACTTTTAATAGAGGATTATGAATTATGAATTATAAATAATAATAAATGAAAAGCTTTCAAAATATAGAAAGCAGAAGAGATGAAACTCATGTGGGAGCATGATGAAGCACATACCATCCCCAACATCCTGTCTGCTATTGGACTTGTCCCAGAGATGCTTGCAGTGAGCCTACAGAAGATGGATGAGCTTACATCTTGATACTTTTATTCAATTACAGAAAGCAGTTGTTTTATCCATCTGTGTGATAGTTCCCTAAACATTAAATGTAAAAAAAAATAATAGTAGAACAGTAACTTGACCTTAACTCATTTCTAGCTGAGCGCTATAGAGACTGTGTGATAAAAGCCCATGGTTTTGAGTGAGAGGACGTGAGTTCAAATCCCAGCTCTGATATATATTATATGCATGACTTTAAAAGAGACAGGTTAGTCTCTCTAGGTCTCAGCTTCCCCACCTGTTGTCTTCCAGCTCTAAATCTGTGATCCCATGAATTATTAGATAATAACGACAATAATAAGATTATTGCCATCAGAGAATGAAGAACATTTTTTAATCACAATAACTCAACTCAAGGAGTTGTGATCTTCCTATGTGAGTCAATCACAGATCCTTAAAATATTAATAATAGCCAACTTTTCTATAAAGCTTTATCCTTTGCAAAACCCTTTCCACATAAGTTAGATGGAATCATTTTGTCCTTTTTTGGTTGCCATTTGGTCATTTTCAGTCATATCTGACTCCTCATGATCCCATTTGGGGTTTTCTGGGCAGAGATGCTGCAGTGGTTGGTCATTTTCTTCTCTAGCTCATTTTACAGATGAGAAAACTGAGGCAAATAAGGTTAAGTGACTCAGCCAGAGTCACAAACAACTAGTAAGTATCAGAGGCTAGATTTGAACCCAGGAAGATAAATCTTCCCAATTCCAGACCCAATATTCTATCCATTATGTTACATATGTCTATTTTACAGATGTAATTTCTTCAGGATGACCTGGCTTTGAATCTGGTTCCAGATATTACCTAGGTTACCAGGAAGACGTTACTTAGCCTTTTTCAGCCTCAATTTCCTGATCTGCAAAATGGGATTAATAATAGTATATTCTGCAAACACTGAAGAACTATAAAAACGAGTTATTTATGGTCCAGACTCCCTTGTTCAAGGCTGCCCTTCCTGTTCACTTTAACCATATTTCACTTGGATAAAAATGTTGGATGGGAGGAAAAATACCACACAGCATGATTTGTCTGGGCTTCATTCCCTCTCCCCTCCCTCCTTCTCCCCTCCCTCCTGCTGGGATGGCCCTGGACCTACCGGCTGGCATCCTTTAGATTTATGTGAGATGCAGCTTGGCAAGAACAGTTTCATTTTTTGTCTTTGTATGTACAGCATCCAGCACTGTGCCTGGAAAATAGTAGGCACTTAATAAATGCTTGTTAATTGATTGACACCATGAAAAGGACATCGGTGTTTGGGTCAGAAGACTTTGGTTGAAATTCTGGATCCACTATTTATAGGATTTAGATGCAGAAGGGAACTTTGAAGCCATCTAGTTCAATGCCTTATTTTACAGATAAGAAAATGCAAAACTGGAGTGATGACTCGCTTACTAAAATCTCTAGCATTCTGGGAAGTTCCTTGAACTTTATGGGTTTGGGTTTCCATCACACATTTGTAAAATGGGGACAATAATACTTTAACTATCTCATAAGTGGGACTTCGGACACCTAAGTTCAAGTACCTATGGGACACTTCACAAATCCCTCCAGCTCCCAGAGCCTCAATTTTTTATTTGTAAAATGGGGCTTGAGACCCCCTGTAGTAGTCCCTAATCATTGGTCTCCCTGCCTCAAGTTCCTCCCCATCAAACTCATCCTCCAATCCGCCAGTTTGCCAAATTGATGTTCTTAAAGCTTGACTCTCACCATGTTACTCCCTTACTCGTGTCTTCCAATTGCTTCTAGGACAAAATACAAGCTCTTGTGTCTGGCATTTAAAGCCTTCTCAATCTGGTCCCAGCCTGCTTTTCAAGGCTTACCACATGTTATTCCCCTTCACCCACTCTATTGTTCAGCCAATTTGGCTTTCTTGATGTTTCCCATTTACAACATTCCATTTCCCATCTCCATGCTTGGGGTTGTGGGGCTGTCCCCCACACTGGTAATGTCCTGCCTTCTCACCCCTACCTATTCTATTCTCTAGCTTCCTTTAAAACTCAGTTCACTCCCTTCTGATTCCCAGCATCTGATGCTAGTATCCCTCATTCAAGTTACTTTATGTTTACTATGTATGTATGTATGTATATGTAGTCAGTATGTATATTTGTAAACTACAAATGAAATATATTTGTATATTGATAGAGCTAGATGAACTAGCAAATAAAGCAAGGGACTTGGAGTCAGAAAAGACCTGAGTTTGAATTCTACCTCAGACTTTTATGGATTATGTGATCCTGAGCAAGTCAATTCATTTCTCTCTATCTCAGTTTCCTCATCTGTCAAATGGGAAGGACAATAATACCTACCATGGAGTCACGAAGAGCCAGACATGACTGACCAAGTGAACAAAAACTAAATTTACAGAGCTGTTGTAAGGATAAAATATGCAAATCTTAAAGTGCTATGTAAATCCTAGTTATGATGATGATGATGGTCTTGTTTTGAATATCCATCACAAGAATCTAAGTTTTTGAGAGCCGATATTGTTCCCTTTTATGTCTTTTTATTTGCAGTGCCTACCTGAGTTCCTGCCACCTAGTAGGCACTTAATACATATTTGCTGGTTTTAATACATATTTTAAAAATGAATGAAGCTAATTGCCTAATTGAGGCAACCAATAAGAACTTGCAGCTAGCTCATACTTATAAGATATAACATCATAGAACACAGGACAAGGTCCCATCAGCCACCAATCTTTTCATTTATAGGTGAGGCATCTGAAATCAGTGCATAATGATCTGCCCAAGAACACAGATAAAGCTGATCCTTTGCCTCCCACCTGCTGTCTCCCTCCCCCCACCTGACCCCACCCCCACCACTCTCTTCCCTAGCTCTATGAATTTAACTTCCAACCACTCAAGGAAGCCTCATCTCCTGTTGTCATGTCATTCCATGAACTGGGGTTTTATGGAAAGAAGTAGGTGCCCACTCCACCCTCCCAGCTTTAAGGGGTTGGCAGTAAATGCACGGAGCAGATGACTCTGGGGGATTGCCTACATGGTCAACCAAGCCTCCCTGGGGTTTTGTAGAGTAGGAATGGGGCTGGCATGGCAACCATTTCTCCAAAAATCCATTCTGAGGGAAGGACAACAGAATCATAGCCCATTAGAGGGAGAATTAATTCAGAGATTATTTAATCTAATTCCCTCATTTTTTTAGAAGAATAAAGAAATTAAGTCATGAAAGTGACTTGCCCATTCTCATGCAACTAATAAATGGAAAAGTCAAGAGTCAACTCTTAAATTTCAAATCTAATTCTATGAAGCTGCCTTTGAAAAAAAGAAAATCTCAATTTGAAGGAATCTTAGATATTATCCAAGAAAGACAATAAGAATCAGGAGAATTCTGGGTTGCAATCTTGCCTCCAATTAGCTATGTGATAATGGGAAAGTTACTTATGCTAGTGAGGATCAGTTTCTTTACTTGTAAAATGGGGATCATATAAACTAATATTTGTAAAATACTTTGTCATTCTTGAAATGCTCTATATATGTCAGCTATTATTATTTAGTCCAACTTGATAATGTAAGTTTCTTGAGAGAAGGGAATATTTCATTTCTGCCTTTGTGTTTCTGGAACACCATAGGTGCTTAATTTATGTTTGTTGAGTTGAGTCACTGAATTCCCACAGAAGGAATGGTTTTCTAGGTTACCCATATGATAGAGAGATGAAGACCAGGCATACCAGGCTAAGAGACCTCTCTGAAAGCCCTTTATGTGTCCATGATAAGTAAAAAGCAAAGAAGTCACTGGTCCACTTAAAGGGTTTGTTTTTATTCCCAGGAGAAAGGTGAGGTTAGCTTGTGGAACAATCCGTTTAGTAATGGGGCCTGTGATTTCATTGGCATAGAGAAATCTCATGCTAAGAAACTCTTTTTCCCCAGGGCAGACTGGCCCTTTTCCTATTATATATAGTCTCAGAGTTGTCTAGAGCATTGATTAATGAAGCAATTTCTCCAGAATCACACAGCCAGTTTATGTCAGAGATAGGACTTGAATCCAGAACCTCCTGGCCTCAAGGCCAGCTCACTCTTCATTATACTACACTACCTCTCTTAGTTCTCAGGATTGTGGTGAGGAAAATCTCCTGAGAACCTAAAGCACCACAGTAGTGTGAGTTATTTTCATTTGAGTCAGCTATTAGAATTGTCTAAAAGTGGGATGGGTTTCCTTGTAGGGTGATGAGCTCTCTGTCACTAGAGGAATTGGAGGAATGGGTGCTGAATGTGGATTTTTGGGAATCCTAAATGAAGTTTCTGAAGCTAAGTTAGGGGGTTTTGTCTAGGAGATAGAGAAATTTCCTGAGGGTTCTCTGGATCATGCAAAGAGGAATAATATTATTCTATGTTTAAATTTGGGCTGGTAGGTCTACAAACATTACATAGTTCTAATCAGACTCAATTTAACCATAGTGAGAACAAATTTAATGATGGTTATTTGGTGCAGTGCATTCTAGACCCTTTAAATTAACTTCATACTTTGTGCTCTTAGAAACTTTGTAGACTTTTTTTTAGCTCAAAACTGTGTGTCATTTATTCTTCTCTTGACAATATATTGAGTATGTAAAACATTGTTTGCACTAATACAGTTTATATAATTGCTGACTATCCCCATTGAAAACATAAAGTAATTCCAAAAAAGTCAGAGATATAGAGGAAATTCCTCTCATGTAGAAAAGTTAAATTAAATGTTCTCTGATGTCCTCTCCAACTCAGATTAAGGAGTTTGGGTTTTTATTTTTGGCACGCGCCTAGCCATGTGGTTATGTGTCTATGTCATGATGGGGATTGTGTCTATATGTTTATGTGCAGGCATATATGTATGATGGATTAGCTGAGAAACCAGTGAGGTGGGGAAGGAGCGAAGACTTTCTTTGGTCCACAGAAAGGGCCTGGTGGCCACAGAAAGGATGCAGTCCTGTAGGATCAGAGTTGCTCCCATTGGCCTGTCGGTTCCCATTAGAAACTTCATCCATCTTTGCAGCTCTGTGAGCTGTGTTTATCTGTCTGTCTGTCTCTGTCTCATTCCATCTTTGGATATGTCTGTCTTTTAGCCTCCTGATCAATTCTTATCTCTCTCACCCTAGGATTTTAGAATTTCTGAGGAATGAAAGAAAAATGTTGGTCTGATTCTTCGTCCCTCGAGACATGACCAAGCTCCTGGCATGAGATATCCCACATCAGGAGTTCCTGGTGCCCTCCGCCTTCTTTAGAGACCTGTTCCCAGGAAGGACCTCTGATGCCAACTAGAAATATCATCAATAATTACTCACATGTGTATATCACTGGTACAAAACACCCTTCCATCTGTTATCTCATTTGATTCTCAAAACAGCCCAGTGAGAGAGGTAGGGGAAGAGATAATTAGCCCTATTTCATAGAGGTGAAATGACACATGGCTGGTAGGCAGCAGGCAGCTGGTTGGTGCAGTGGACAGAGCATAGGGCCTAGAACCAGGAAGATTTTATTTCCATTACGACCTCACACACTTACTAACAGTGTGACTCCGAGGCAAGTTACTTTCCTCAGTTTCTTCATATATAAAATGAGCTAGAGAAGGAAATAACTGACCACTCCAAAATTTTTGCCAAGAAAATACCAAATGAAGAGTAGAATATCTGAAAAACAACCACAGTAGTTAGCAAGGATGGAACTTAAACTCAAGTTTTGACTCATTATCCATTGCTTTTTCCCCTATATTGTGCTGGAAATGTCTTCCATGTTCTTACCTCCTCTCTCACTCCAGAAGCTGAGCCCTAAATTGCTAGAAGAGAAACCCTTAAGTGTAAAGTCCTATAATTGGGTTCAAAAAAATCAATTGTAGAAGTAAAGCATGTGTGACTACATGACCTCCATGTGGATATGGATATGTGAGATGGTCTTAGTTTAGACCATTAGTGCAAGCCAATATGAGTCATAAGATAACCTGGTGGCTCAAAGAGTCATGTGATCTTAGGTAGGGATGAGAAAGGGAAAGTTTCCCTGAACACCCTCCTCCCCAAGTCTTTCCATACAACATTCCTTCCTTTAAGAAGGACATAGCAAGAGGCAAGCCACCCAAAGGACAACCAGGGGGATTGGAGACCCTTCCACATGAGGATCTAGAAGAAGAGAGAACTTGTTTTTGGGGGGGGGGAGATCATGGTGAAGGGAGATTACATTTGAATATCTTAGCCCCAAAGGGCTAGGGCAGTACTCGAAGTCATAATAGAAGTTGCCTAGAAGATTTTGGCTTAATGTAAAGAGAAACTTTCTGACAATCAGAGTTGTTCCAAGGAGAAATTGTGTGCCTCAAGATGTCACAGGAGCAAGAAGTCTAGATTTAGAGCTGGAAGGGATGTTGGAAATCATCCAGTCCAATTTCCTCATTTTGTAGATTAGAAACCTTGGATACAGAGAGGTTGAGCACGTTGTCCAAGCACACAGCAAGTAAGAGGCAAATCTGGGTTTCAATTCCAGGCTTCTGAATTTAAATCCAATGCTCATTGGACTGTACCATACTGCCAGAATCTGGATTTGAACCCAGGTTTTTTGGTTCTAAATCAGTGCTGTTCCTAAAGAGGTCTAACAGTTGAAGTTTTTTAAGCAAGGGTTGGAAAAATACATCAGGAGTACTATGAAATAGGATTCCTACTCAGGTATGGGCTGGACTTCACGATTCCTGAGGTACCTGCCAGCTCTGAGATGGAGTCATTTTGTGGCTCAGGGCGTGAAGTTAGCAGCCAACTTTGATTTCTGAGAGCCACCTCCCAAGCAAGCAAGAGTTCTGGGTGATCCACAGGGAGCCCTGGGGGCGGTTTCAGGGGAAACGCTTGAGCTGGGTGAGGTGGGAGGGATGGGTGGGCAATGTCAAAAAGGCCAAAAGTAGGTGCCCAAGTGAGGGTGAGGCTCTCCTTCCAAGATGCATCCTCAGAGATCCAAGGATGCGGAGGCCAGAGGGAGGGAGGAGGAGAAGGAGAGCACAGCCCACAGAAGTCAGAGAGAAAAGGAGGGGCTGCTTGGGCTGCTGAAAAGATGTCTGTGGACAGCAGCAGCAGCCGAGGAAGGGAGAGGACGGGGAGGGCTGGGGAGGATGCGGGCGAGGCTTGGCAGCCGCTCTCCCAGCTGCTTTGGGTTTGAAGCTGAGCCACTTTTCTGGCTCCTGCACAGTGCGAACAGGTGGCAGCAAGATTGGCGCAGCCAGGAAAATCCATCTTGTGCAGGCCAGTGTGCAGCCGAGTGAGCGAGGAATCGAGGGAGGGAGCCAGACCTAGGGAGGGAGGAGAGGATGGACAGAAGGTGAGGAGTGCCAGCAGCTCCCTGTCTCCACCTCCTTCGGTGTGCTGGGTTCACTGCTTCTCCTGCTTTGTCCATCTCATCCTCCTTGGGACTCTCAGGGCTTCCTCCCCAGCCACATGAATGTCTCTAGACATCATTGCACCAAGGCTTTTGGGAACTCGTGGAGGCTCATGGATGTTGGAGGAAGGCCAGGATTATCCCGCCTCCATAGTGCCCTGCCTTTCAGTCTATGCTAGCCCTGTCTTGATGGCTGCCTCTGAGAGCCAGGATTGTGGGCCCAGCCAGCTAAGGCAGACTCCATGCCCAGTAGGGCCCTGGGTGACACTGAATCTTCTGGGAGTGATTCCATACCTCTGCAAAGGAATTAAGGGACGCTTGGCTTTCTGATGAAACTCTGTTCTGCATCCTTTGGGAAAATCTCCCTTTGTAAATCCTCTTCTCTCTGGATCTCAGATTCCTGATGTGCACAATAAGGGAATGGGACTAGATGGCCATTAAGGTTCTTTCCAGCTCTAAAACCTTTAATCTTATGTTGGCGCTCTCTCTCTCTCTCTCTCTCTCTCTCTCTCTCTCTCTCTCTCTCTCTCTCTCTCTCTCTCTCTCTCCTATCTAGGGATATGCTCTGGGCCTGCTCACATATAATGAAAAAGCAGCTAATTGCTATGAAGCCCTGCCTGATGGTAGGGGCACCCCAGCATTTGACTCGAACAAAGGAGAGGCCATGTATGAACATGGACGAAAGCTCTGTCCATGAGTGAGAGATTAGGAGAAATCTCATTTACCACAATCATGAGTGAGATGCTCAGCAATGCCCAAAGAAATCTGATAGGTGCCAGGGAGAAGAGAAGGGTTAAAAAGACTTGCTAGGAGCAGACTGGTGTAGTGGCAAGAGTTTGGGATTTGGAATCAAAGAATCTGGCTTTAAATATTGAGTCTGCTGTGTGACTTTGAGCAAAAAACTTTGACTCTCTGAGCCTCAGTTTCTCATCTTTAAAATGAAGGGCTTGGGATAAATGATTTTAAAGATCCCTTCTAGCTCTGGCAAAGACCTCCTGGCATAAAGGGGAGAGAATTAGACTTGGAATCAGGAAAGCCAGTATTTTAATTTTTAATTTAATCAGGTATTTACCTGCTGGGTCACCCTGGGCAAATCAAATCTCTGAGCCTCAGTTTTCTCATCTGTAAAATGGGGATAATATTAGTACCATTCTAATTAGATTGTTGTTTGGATGGAAGAGATGATGTATAAAAAGCACTTTGCAAATCTTAAAAGTGCTTTATAAATGTGAGTCATTATTCTCCAGGCAAGGGCTCTTTTAAATCTGGCATTTTAAATGTTCCCAGATCCTTTCTAGCTTTAAATATTGTTATCTTTCATCTCTTTTAAGAATATTCACACACTTGGGAATCCACATCTCTTGGACACAAACAAGTCAAGAATCTCATTCTTTGGCCACAAGCCAAAGAATAGCATATAGCTGCTTTCTTATATGTGCATCAACGTGAATGGACATAGTGAAAGAATCAGCAATGGGCATATATATTGACAGGCACATAAGCAACCAGACCCCAATTCTCCAAATCACATTGAATAAGTTGTGTTCCCTTCCTGAAGATGGACGGCCCTTTACAAACTCCATATGCTCAGTTTTCTTTTATTATTTTAATTTCTAAATACTTGGGAAGGTTTCCAGCCTTGGCTTCTGCTGCTATTCTGGTGCCAGCAAACACACAGCTCTCTTCCTCTCCTCCTCCCACTGTCACTCCTATCCAAACCATAAAGAGCCCTTCCAGCTATAAGAGGAGGCCAAGGCCAGGGAGAAAAGCCCAGGAAAAGAGGCTGTTTGCCCTGTGCCCTGCCTGGCAGGCTCAGGATTGATGGCCAAGCACACATTTGGAGGCAGTGTGATGTAATGGAAAGATGTCAGAACACTTGGGTCCTGATCTTAGCTCTACCCTGGCTATTAATGGTATGACCTTCGAGTTATTTTCTGTCTCTGAACCTCAGTTTCCCCATATATTAAATGAGAATATTGAACTAGAGGACTCCAAGGACACTTTTGACTCTAATAGCTCATGCAGTGTTTGGTAACAGCCTTGGACATGGAGGTGGAAGATCTGGGCTGGAATCTTGGCTGTGGCACTAGCTGGGTGACTTTGTACCTCCCCAACTTTCTAAGTTTCATTTTTTCATCTATAAAAGGGGGATAATAATACTAATACTATCAACTGCACAGGGTTGTTGGGAAGAGAATGTTCTTTAAATATTAATGTGCCATAGAAATGGAAATTGCTATTTTGTTGTGATTCTGTGCAGGAATAGTTCCATTTTGGGTCTTTATCTTCAGCACCTGGGACAGTGCCTGCCACATAGCCCTATCAGAGGTCTGTGTAGATTAAGAGCTTTTAAGAACTTTACTGGTCAACAATTGTAACCAAGTCATTTTACAGACAAAGCTATCAAGCCTCAGAGGGGATAAGTTAAGTTAAAGTCACATATAGCTGTTAACTGTTAAGCATCTACTCAGGATTTGAACCCAGGTCTTCCTGATTCCTAAGACTAGTTGTTGTTTAAGAAATGCATGCCAACGTATACATATATTGTATTTAATTTATACTTTAACATATTTAACATGTATTGGTCAACCTGCCATCTGGGTCGGGGGGAAGGAGGGGAAAAATTAGAACAAAAGGTTTTGCAATTGTCAATGCTGTAAAATTACCCATGCATATATCTGGTAAATAAAAACTATATTAAAAAAAAAAAAAAACGAAATGCATGTCAATCAATCAATAGTTTGATATGTGGGGAAAGGGCAAAAACAGAATGGGAGACATGGTATTTCTTAAACTGTCCAGCCTTCCCCAGAGGTCTACAGTTTTTGGAATACACAGGAGCCACCTGACAGTGGCTGCTGGAGATCTAACCCAGACCTGCAGAATGGATCTTTTCTTGTGAGAGGATGATACAAGGAGACTAAAAGGCAGTTGCTGTTCTCTGACCTCTCTGACTGAGAATCTGTTGCATTGTTTGACCTCTCTCCTCTTCCCTCTGCTTCTAATTTATTTTATTCCCAGTCTGCAATATACAATAAACAATTTCTGTAGAATCACAGTATGTTGGAGCTAGAATGAGCAATCTGAATCCAGATCCTTCTTTATTTTGCAAAAGAGACCCTGAGAAAGGAAGAAGCTTGCTCAAGGTAACACAGATAGAATGAGAATTCAAATCCAGCAGTTCAGATATTAAATCCAGCACTCATATGATTATGGAAAATGTGATGAGGAAGATAAATTGGATGAAGGAAAGCTAGATGAGCTAGAGAAGGAAAAGGAATTGTCAAAGATATCTGGAGAGTTTGGGGGAGACTTAGAGAATTGTTGGAATAGTAAAAAAAATGCCACATGTTAACACTTAGGGAAGAAAAATTTAGAGTTATTAGGAGGATAAGGGGAAGGAAGTTGACTGTGCTTCTCAATGTCTTAAGGAGCAGAGAAGGTTCTAATGAGAAGAGGAGGAAAGCATCTCTGCAGTTGAAGACTATCATAGGCAAATCACCTCCATTAGCTCTTGGGGGTGGGGGAGATGGAGAAATGGCCACAAGAGCTACTAACAAGAATAAATAAGAATTGAAGATCTTGCTTCCAGGAGTGATGGAAAATGGAACTAATTTTTCCATGACTTACATAAAGTAAATGATGCTTTTCTTTCTGCTGCAGCCCAGAGTTGTTAACCTATTCTCAAAGGTCAGGCTGATTTCCCTCCTAGAAGAGAAGGTAAAAATATAAAGATTCTCCCTCCATCTTTCAGTTTATCAGAGGGAATTAATACAATCCAACAAATATCAAATATCTACTATGTACAAAACACTCTACTGCAAAGTGCTAGAGACACAAAGATAAAACAATTCAACAACAAACCAATAATTTCTGTCCTCACGGACCTTACATTCTACTTATATTTGTAGAGAATGGATGACTGGAAGGAATTAGGAAAGATATTTTTGTATGAAGTGGTATGTGAAAGAGAATAAGCATTTATTAAGCACTTGCTATGTGCCAGGCACTGTGATAAGCACTTTATAAATGTTATCTCATTAGATCATGACGTAGAGCCCTGAAAAACATCAAGGATTCTAAGAGGTGATGTTAAAGAAGAAGGGCATTCCAAGTATGTAAGCCAGCCTATTTGAAAGTACAAGGCAAGAATTCAGTGGAATGCTGAATTTAGGGACTAGTAAAAAGGTCATTTTGGCTAAAGCACAGTGTATGTGCAAAGGGGAATAATTGTAAATGAGCCTGGAAAGGTTGGCTTGAGCTAGATTGTAAAGGGCTCTAAATGCAAAACTGAGGCATTAGTATTTTCTCCCAGAGGCAATAGGGAGCCACTGGAAGTTCCTTAGCAAGGAATTGACTCCGTCAGATTTTTGCCTTAGGAAAACTTTTTTTTGGCAGCTCTATGGAAGATGTATTGGAAAATGGGGAGACTGAATTGCAGGAGTCTAATTAGGAGTCTGCTGAAATAGTCCAGGTGAGAAGTGATGATAGCTAGAATGTGACGCAGGTGGAGAAAAGGGGACAGATGTGAGACAGAATTGTGAAAGGAGAAGACACAAGACTTGATATTGAATTATTCTTTTTAAAATGGAAGAAAGGATTTAAAATAAAAACAAGGAAAAGGAAGCTCAGATGAAGCAGTGGAGAATCCTGATCTATAGTAAGAGGTTAAAGGCTTGGACAATATAAAAGATAAATGCACTTCAAATGTTATCTTACTTGATACAACAAGAAGAGGGAAAGAGGAAGAATCTGCTTGTCCTTTAACAAATAATAACATGTCTCCACAGGTGAGGGAAAGAAGTAAGGATCAGAAGAAAATAGATAAATAATTGTAGTTGGTGAATCCCTCCCTATTGAGGCTACCATTTGTGTCACCCATGAGAACCCAGGTATAATCTACTGGAAAGAGTCAGAGGACAGCAGTTCAAGTATGTATCATCTTGGATAAGTCACTTCCTCTTGATCTTTAAGATCCATTCTAGCTCCAAATCTCTGATCCTAAGTATATTGTAGACCGCTTGGATAGAAGGAAATAGAGGAGGAATTCAGAAAATGGATTACAATCTTGGTGCAAAGAAATCAGACAGTAGAGAAGGGGAACTTCAGTTATCTGGACATCTTTTAGACCTCTCTGCCAAAAAAAATGGAGCAACAAATAATACATTGACTTGCCTTAATGATCAATTCAGCTGTAAGAAGATGGAAGAACCAATTAATTGATCAACAAGCATTTATTAAGTACCTATTATATCTCAGACACTATTTTAGGCATTTGGGGATATAAAGACAAAAAAAACAATCCCTGGTTCAAGGAATTTATGTTCTATATGGGGAAAAAACATGTACCTATAAATATATGTAAAATAAGTACAGAGAAAATAAATTCAAAGTCATTTGGGAGGTCCTAGCAACTGGGGGATCGGAAAAGACCTCATGTGGGAAGTGATATTTGAGCTGAGTTGAGATAGGAAACTGGAGATTGTAGGAGGCAATGGTAAAGGAGGGAAGTAAGGAGCTATGGCAAGAGAAGGAGATCTCTTTGCCAAGCATGTGAAGCAGCCAGTGAAAAGTCATGGAGGTGGGAAGCAGACTATCCTGAAAACAGATAGACCACTTTGGCTAGATTGTATAATGCATAAAGTAATGTATATAATAGTTAGAAAGACAGATTGGAACCAGGTTGTGACGAATATTAAATGGTACACAGGAAATTTGTATTTTATCTTTTAAGGCAATAGGGAGCCACTGAAGTTTCTTCAGCAGGGGACCGACATGAACAGATCTGGATTTCTGGTATATCTTGTTAGTGACTTTGTGAAGAATGAACTGGGGAGGACCTGGATATAGAGAGAAGAGTTAAGAAGCTATTATAATAAAACGGGGAAGAGATCAAAAGGAGATAATGATTCATCTACATAAAGCTATTTTTAGCAGCAGATCTTTTTGTGGTGGCAAAGAATTTGAAACTGAGGGGGTGCCCACTAACTGGGGGGTGGCTGAATAAATGATGGGATAGTGACATAAAGTAATACTCTTGTGCCATATGAAATGATGAAAGAGGCAGTTTCAGGAAAAAAACTGGAAAGACTTGTATGAACTGATGCAGAATCAAGTGAGCATACAGGATAATGATTTATCCAACTTTGTAACAACAGCAACAACATTGTAAAGACAAATGACGTTTGATGCAATGACTAACTATGATTCTAAAGGACCATTGAAGAAAAATGAGATCTCCTGATAGCAAGGTGAAGGACTAAATGTCAGAATGAGGCAATGTTTTGGGATGTAGGCATTTATGGGAATTTATTTTGCTTGAATATGCATATTTATTACAAGATGTTTCTTTTTCAGTAGCAGGAGGGGGAGAAAATAAATGCTTGTTCATTGAAAAAAATTAAATTCAATAATACAATTAAAAAATTTGTACAGCTGAGAAATAATAGGGGTCTGAAGATGAGTGTCATGTGAGTAGAGAGAAGGGGACAGATTCCAGAGCTGTTGCAAGAGCGGAAGCAGCAAGACTTGTCAACAAATTGGATATGGAGTAGGGAGAGTAAAGAATTGTGTCTGACTTCTAAACTTCAAACCTTAGTGACTGGAAAAATGGTAGTACTCCAAAAGAAATAGAGAAATTAGGAGGATGGTTGGATTTATAGAGAAAGATAATGAGCTCTTCATATAGTAATCGTAAGGACAGGAACGGTGAGGATTTACTCAGTGTCCACCTCCAGGTAGGTGGGTGGAGAACTGAGACATTGATGACCTTTCTACACCACCTGGACTCTGTGTGGCAGGTGTTCCCAACGGTTTTGCTGACATCTGCCCAACAACTATCTGCTCCAACCACAATGGGACTCTACACCTGCTGGCAGTTGGAGGCTTTTGGCCAGGGTGGTGTTGGAATAGGGGTGGGGATTAGAGAACTTCAGGTCCTAATTTGGCTAGACAGGCCTGTTCCCAGCAGATCCAAGATTTCAAGTATTAGAAGGAGAATTTGAAATCCTATTTTTTTCTTATTTTGAGTCCAACATTCTATCCATCTCTGTGTTATGAAAAGGAGAGTCCAGAAGATATTGAAGGACCTTGGGATCATGTCACATGTTTAAGAAACAAGGGTTTAAGAGGCAGAGCTGGGAGTGGGAATTTCAGATTGGAGAAGGAAAGACTCAAAGAAGGACATGAGATCTATTTTCAAGTATTTGTTCTACTTGTTCTACTTGGCTATAGATGAATGAACTAAGAGCAATAGATAAAAGTTGCAGAAGGAAAATTAGACCTGATGCAAGGAAAAAAACTTGCTGAATATTAGAGAAATAATTGAAGAATGAGGTGGGCCCCCTCCTAGAGTCTGGTTTCTTCCTTACTAATCATTTTCAAGTCAGGATTGGACGACCATTTTGAATATGAGTTGAACTAGATCACCTCGGAGGGATCATCCAATTGAGAGACTGTGATTTTTCTGAATTTTTTATTCTGAACTTAGGAAATGAAAAAAAAAAGATTTCTATAACAAAGTAGAATAGAAAAAAAGAGGATTGTATGTGAAACTGCAAATCTGTTATGTACAACTTGCTTTTCTTTTTAAAGTCCTCCCCTCCCCCAAGTACTGTCACCAATTGCAAAACTTGAAGTGAGATTATAAGATCTTCATTAACACCTATGTTGGGGACGGGGAAGGGGAATTTAGCCATTCTTTATGGCTCTGACAATAAAAAAAAAAGGAACAAATATTTAGATGAAAGATACAAAAAGTTTTTTTTAAGGATTACATAATTTACATGTAAAGCAGTACTAGTAACTCCTTCCCTTCCCCCGCTCTGGATTTTTGTTACATTTGCTTTTCTTTTTAAATATATAATGAAGTTATCATGCAACTTTCCCCCCTCCTTTCCTTCCCCTGTCCTAGAGATGATATCCATTAGATACAAATATTTGTGTGTGTATATATATATATATATATATGTATACACACATATAATATATGTAAAATGAGCTTCTGTGATTTTGTGACAATCCTGAAGATTAATGCAATTGGAATATTATTCAGGCAAATGTATGAAAGGTGGATTGGAAGTGATATGTATTAGAAACAAATACAATAGACATAATGTGTTGTATTAGTACATTGTGAGTTTGGGTTTGACATCAGTAAAAGTCTGAATGCATATCCTTGAACAGTTACACAAATATGTGAGGTTTACTTATACAAGCCTCATCCATAAAATGGGATAATAATTCTCGCATTTTCCCTATAGAAAAATTTGTCCTTTCTCTTGTTAGAAAACTGATACTAGAATTCAGGAGAAAGATATAAGCTAGATAGGTAATGATGCACCTAGGTGGCACAGTAGATAGGATACGGAGTCAAGAAGACCTAAATTCAAATGCAGCTCTACATACTTAATAGTTATGAGACCCTGGGAAAATCACCCAATGTCTGTCTATTTCATTTCCTTCATCTGTAAAACAGGGACCATGATAAAACCTACTTTCTGGAATCATTGTGAGATAAAATGAGACATTTGTAAAGCATTTCATAAATCTTAAATACTACATAAATGCTAGCTATTGTTATTATATAACCTTGGGAGTCATTTACATAGAGATGATCAGTGGATTTATAGGAGCTTATGAAACCAGTGGGAGACAGTGGAGAGAGAGAGAAGAAAAGATGGTCTAGGGCAGAGCCCCCATTGGGAAAAACTCATAGTTAGGGGCTGAGACATGGATGATCCAGCAAAGAAGACTGAAGAATAGAAGACAGACAAAAAGGTAGAGAATCCATAAAGAGAAGTGCCTTAAAAGTCGTAAGAGGAGAATATTTTCCTTCCAAGGTAATTGGGATTGAGTTGTCCAGTGGCACACATTTATTATATGTTAACTTCTGAGGCCAGATTTTAACTCAGGTCCTCCTGACTTCAGGGATAGTACTCTATCCCCTGTGCTTTTCTGTAGAAGAATATTCTGAACGATGGGGTGGTCAACAGTATCGAAGGCAGCAGAGTATTCAAAGATGAGAACTTACAACTTATATGACTTTGGACAAGTCCTTTCTGGAACTCAGTTTCCTCCTCTGTAAAAATGAAACATTTGTATTAGATGGTTTGTGAAGTTCTTTCCAACTCTCAGTTTATGATCATATGATCATTGATCATGATCATGAGGCATTTTCTAGATGAAGAAACTGAAGTTCAAAGAAATGAAGGGACTTGCTAAAAGCCACATAGTCAATTCCACAGCCAGAATTCAAATACAAGTCCTGTGACTCCAATTTTAACACTTTTCCCTGTGCCATGCTTCATAAGAATGATTGTTTAACTAATACAACAGAACTTCTCTACTCAAATAAGCGTGGTTCCTTCCACCCCCTTCCCCAAGATCATTACCCTAAAATAGCTCCCATAAGAGTAGAGAGCAGGAACAAAAATTACACTCATTTAAGCTTCCCAGTAGTTCGAATTCTGGATAAAAAGGAGTTTCCCCAACTCAACTCAAAAGTTCCCTTGGGTACTACTAGTAAAGAATGGGGTTGCCTTGGGAATTTTGGAGATGATCTGTGTGTGGGGCTGAATGATTGTAATTGTTAGTTGATGGGGACTGTCAGTGCATACTTGTTAGCATTTCCTCCTTCTTCTTGGAGAGGTTTAGATGAGTCTCTTCCTTCACTGTGCCTTGATTTCCTTCTCTGCAAAATGAGAGCCATGAATACTTTCCCCCTTTTAATCAAAGGGCTGGAAGATTACTAGGGCAGAGGAGGGCAGATACTGTTCAAAAGACATCACAAAATTGAGATTATTTTTGCCTGCTTTTTTTGTTATGAGGGAGGATTCAATCATCATGTAGATGTTTATTACAGGATGGGAAGATTATATCCAGAAATAATGTCAGAGAAAGAATCAATAAAACTTTTTTGTGAGGTGATGGGGTTGGACTAAATGATTTCTCAGGGTCTTCCCACCCATATATACTATGAGCTCTCCTTAGATAGGCTAAGAAATTAAGGACTTGCTGAGCATTGTAGATGGTATTCCACGAGCCTACCATATTGCCAGGAAGATTTTTGATTGGTTAAGAACATGCTTGGTGTTGGAATGAGAGGTATAGTGGTACAATAGAAAGAGCACTGGTTTGGGAGTCAGAGAACCTGGGTTCAAATCAAGCCTCAAATATTTATTAGCTATGCAGTTCTGGCCAAGTCACTTAATCCTATTTGATTCAGTTTCCTCATATGGAAAAGGAAATAGAAAAACAATCCATCATCTTTGTTATGAAAACCCCAAATAGGATCACAAAGAGTTGGACCCAATTGAACAACATAGCAGTTTGACTTACAAAATCCTTCAGAATGGCCTGAGAAGAATATTTTTATTTTATAGAGGAGGAAACAAAAGCTAAAAGAAGTAAGGGAGTCACATAACCCTGAAAGCCATGTCTACTGACTCCAAATTCAGAATTCCTTCTATTGCACCAGAATAACTTAGGAAGTTTAAGGCTCCCTAGTCTAGAATTAGGCATAGGATATTTATTTACATTCCTAATGATCTTCCCTTGGTGTATTGTATCTGAATTTGTAGCCTCTTTTCCCTCTTTAATAAACCTTAGAAATTCAATTTTATGGTATAGAGTTTGTGGAGGCAGAGGATATGAGAGAAAGAAGGACATGGGTATTCAAAGATGCAGACAAAGAAAAGGACTAAAGGTTCAGGCCCCTGACCTAGGAAGGTAAGCCCCAAAAGACCCAGAAGGTTCACGCCTTGAGTTGGAGTTGAGGGAAGTTAGAATAAGGAAAAAAACCCCAAACTTCTGGTAATGAAGACCTGCTCCTCTGAGCCTATATAGCTGGGAAGCTGACTAGGGTCACTGAAACCCAAAGTCAAGGCTGGTTTTCTCTACGATATTACTGCATGCTGGTAGTACATCACCATCTGTGTTTGGCCTATGGATGGGGGTGCATCTGGAGTTCTCAGGGCTCCACTTGGTGACTGATTATTGGATCTTAGAATTTCAGAGTTAGAAGGGAGCTCAAAAGGCATCCAGTCTATGGGAGTCATAGGGACAAAGAGGTTACAGCTGAAAGTAAATTTAAGGATCATACTACTTCATTTTACAGATGGGAAAACTGAGGTCCAGAGAAGGGGCCTAATCTTTCTAAAGTTACATAGATAATAAACAGCAAGGGTAGCATTCAAGCCCAGGTCTTCTCAATTCAAATCAATGATCTCTTTACTCTAACACCCTCACTTGAGCAATAATCACCTTTGTGACATCTCTCTCAAAAAAGGTTAATTCAGTCTCCACTTGAAGACCTATAAATGACAGAAAATCAGGGATATGCAGGAATATTTGCACCTCAGAAACTAGCAAACCATACACATCACAGCTTCATTTTTGTTTGTTGCTCCCTAGTCTCAAGAAAGTAATGGAAAACAATGTTATTGGTGCAAATGAAACTTAAAAGTGTACTCTGGAGGGGTGGGCAGCTAGATGTGCAGTGGATAGTGCACTGGTCTTGCAGTCAGTAGGATCTGAGTTCAAATCTAGTCTCAGACACTTAACATTTACTAGCTGTGTGATCCTGAGCAAGTCACTTAACCCCAATTGCCTCGCCAAATAAAGTATATTGTGTGTGTTTTTTTGTGGAGAGATGGTCATTCAACATTTATCCTATACATACCTGGTTGCTGTGTGGTAAAGAATGCACTAAATTTTTGAATCAAGGAGACTCACAACAGATTTAAACAAGGTGTTAGCCATAATTTGCTTTAGACTCATTCATACAAGACCACAGAATTCTAGAATCATGGAATATTAGTACTAGAAGGGACTTTGGAACAAATGTCCAAAATGGATGGTTCCTGAGAGCACAGAGTATCAGATCAGAAGAAACTTGAGAACATAGAACAAAAATAGTTAGAGATTGGAGAGATCTTGGAGGCAATTTGGTGTAGTGGATAGAGTGCTGGGTAGGATATGAAGTCAAGAATCTCACGTCTGGCACTTATTGTGTGATCCTGGAAAAGTTAAATATAATCTCTCTCAGTTCCAGTTTTCTCATCTGTAAAATGGGAATAATATTAGCTGCTAATATTAACTGTATTTTATAAAATTTATAAAATATACATTATATAGAGAGAAATAGAGAGACAGAGACCAGCAGAAAGACAGAAAAATGAGAGAGAAACAGAAAAATAGATACACAAACACTGAGAGAGACAGAGATAGAGAAAGCCCACTATCTACAAGATAGATAGGAAATAATTAAAATAGGGAAAGCACTGGGATTGAGGGGGATTGAGGAAGGCTTCTGGTAGAAGTTGGGATTTTAGTTAAGACTTAAAAAAAAAGTCAGGGAGACCATTAGTCAGAGCAGAGGAGGGAGAATGTTCCAAGTATGAGGGACAACCAATGAGAATGTCTAGAGCTAAGAAATAGAGTGTCTTGTCTATCAAACAGCCAAGAGACTAGTGTCTCTGGTGTCAGTCAGCCAGGTATAAAATTAGAAGCAGGACCTAGAATACAGATCCTCCAGCTCTTTTTCCTACACCAACACAAAGTGAAATCTTAGAAAGAAAATTATGACTTGAACAACTCAGCCTTTACCTTTTCAGCCTGATCTTCTCCTCTAACTCCACAGACAAGGAATCCTTTCAGGCCCATTGGCCAAGGAGAAGAGAGAAAGTAGTTATCCAGGTGGGATCTCTCTCCTGGCCCCCCTTCCAGTCTATTGTGCAGCCGACACCATTGAATGTTGTTCCAAAAGCCATAAAACAGTTGAGAAAAAATGATGGCAGGACAAGGAAATGAGCCACCAAGGAAATTAAGTCTCACCCAGGGAGCTGCGAGTGCTTTCTGCTGACAGAGAGGGCTGTCTGCCTCGTAAAACTAAACACTTAAACTCTACCATTTACAATAATTACTGCTCCCTTTAATGCTGCCTCCCCCCTGCTATCACCCATGTAACCTTCTTGACAACAGCAGCCCTCTTGGGGCAACCCTATCCCCAGGAGTGGAGAGAAATACTCCATGTAAGAAAAATCCTCGAAAGGGATAAGAGGAGCACCATGGCTTCCCAAGGGTGCATCCCAAAATAACTTGGCTTAGATTTTGCCTATATGACTATGGGTCCAGGTTGTTTTTTCCTACAGGCTGTAAGCATCTTGAAGGTAAGAGCTGTTTCATTTTTGTCTTTGAACAAAATCATTTTTACTATCCCCAGTGCCTAGCATGGCCTATCCCAAAATTCAGTCAATCAGTCAATGGTACCTATGTGATGCAATGGATAAAATATTGGGTTTAGAACCAGAAGACTCAAGTTTAAATCCTGTCTCAGACACTTGATACCCATGGGACCCTGGCAAGTCAGTTTCCTCATCTGTAAAATGGGAATAATAATAATAATAGTAATAATAGCACCTATCTCACAGCATTGTAGTGAGCATCACATGAGACAATACATGTAAAGAATTTTATATAGCCCCAAGAGGGCTGCTGTTGTCAAATATAAGTAGTGACTATCATTATTAAATGCTTACTGACTGGTTAAGGAGAGAAGGTTTATAGAGTCACAGAATGTCAAAATTAAGAGGAAACTTAGAACATGCTGAACAAGAAGGGACTTTAGATCCTTAGAACACAGAACATGAAATGTGAGAGGTTGAAGGGATCTTAGAAACTAGAACATAAAATATAAGAATTGAAATGTGCCCTAAAGATCTTGTCTCCCATCTTCACTTTCCTCCCCATTTGCACCATCTTATAGATGGGGAAACTGAATTCCATAGAGCTGGAGGACAATAACCAGGAGAACAAGTGCTCCTTTGTTTCTTCTCAAACATTACTAACCTCCTATAAAGGGACAGACCATCCAGAGGGAAAGTCCCACTGTAATGAGAGGTTACTGAGTTACCAAAAAAAATCAGTTCATCCTAATATGGTGATATTATAGGGACAGATTTATTAGGGAAGTTTACTCACAAGACCTTCTCAGGAAAAAACAGGACAAAATGATGGATCCACACAACATACTTAGGCCAGGTCACATAATAAGAAAGAAAACAAAGAAGGCTTAGTGGCCCATGGTCATGTTACACTGTAAATTTTCCCATGGGAGCTGTTATTATTATTTGCAATAACTGGAATGCCATAGGTCATATTCTCAGGCTCTTGTTCCCTAGCACTTCCACTTCCTTAGCACTGACCTTCCTAAGTAAACTTCAGTGTTCAGATACCTTGAGATTCCAGCAATGTATCCTGAAGCAGTTTAGTGATGGTTGACTGACAGAAGCTGGGTGAGCTGAGTCTCTTGAGTCTCAGTCATCCTATAACAATTAAACATCAGAAATGTAGTGCAGGGTCCCAGAATGAGTAAAAGAGAAAAAGAGAGAGGACACATACACACACATACAGAAAGAGACAGAGAGAGACAGACAGGGATAGAGACAGAGGGACAGAAACAGAGTCACACACACAAAGATAAAGAGAGATAGAGACAAAGGGGGAGAAAGGAGGGAGGAAAACAAAGGAGAGACAGAGAAAGACAGAGAGAGACAGAAGGAGAGAGAGAGAGACAGACAGAAGGAGAGAGAGAGAGAGAGAGAGAGAGAGAGAGAGAGAGAGAGAGAGAGAGAGAGAGAGAGAGAGAGAGAGAGAGAGAGAAAGAGAGAGATACAGAGAGAAACAGAGAGACAGAGTCAGAGAAAGACAGAGAGGGAGAAATTTTAGAAAATACATGGATCTATACAGCTCTCATAGTCTAATGGAGGATTAATAATAATTTAAAAAATAATAGTATCTAGCATTTATATTGTATTTCAAGGTTTGCAATTTCTCATTTGGTAAAAAAACTATATATACATATATGTGTGTGTATGTATGTGTATATATATATATATATACATATATATATATGAAACTATGATATTTAATATTACATGAAAAGTGGGTAAGAGAGACCAAAAGCTTGATCTGGAAGCGTCAGTAAAGGCTCCTGGAGGGGGTGGCATTTGGCTCAGGTAGGGTTCAGGTTGGTGCCTAGTATATCAGTACTGGACCAAGGACAAAGAGGAAATTTTATTCATTCTCTTGCTTCTTTCTTTGGAGATAGAGCATATGACAGAGGAATTTTCTCCTTCTCCTAGATTCAAGGATGTAAAGTAAAAAAGGAAGGAGGTAACTATAATCCTTTTCCCACCAGATTATCCCGTCTCATGAGAAACTAGTTTCACTCTGACTACTGATTTTGAGGGTGAGGTGAATGACTCATAGGGCAGAAAGGAGGAGGGAGAGATGAGAATTGTGTTTTAGGCCTCAGGCACTGTTGGGCTGGGCAAAGGAGACATTCTAGAGTAAGTAGTTAAGTACACAGGTGCTAGTAAGCAGAGTGGTGCTGGCAGTACTTAATACACAAGTTTTCTTCAATTCAACCCAACAAATTTTTATTGACTTCTTTCAGGCCTGTTAACAGGAGCCGAGTGATATAGGTT
The DNA here is from genome assembly GCF_048593235.1 of Sminthopsis crassicaudata. Lineage (NCBI taxonomy): Eukaryota > Metazoa > Chordata > Mammalia > Dasyuromorphia > Dasyuridae > Sminthopsis > Sminthopsis crassicaudata. Next base: position 433,969,839 of record NC_133618.1, on the reverse strand, counting down.
TTTTTCCCTGTAGACGCCTCCTTCTCCATTGAAAGTGTTCCTCTAAAGGAAAAAAAAAAGCCTCCACTGAAGTACTTATTCTTTTGCTTGTCTATCTTCCCTTCTCCTCCCCTTTCTATTCTCCTATTCCTTCTTTCCCTCCTGCTTCTTCTCTCTCCCCTCCTTCTTCATCTTGTTTCTTTCTCTTTCTTTTCCTTCTCCTTTTCTTCTTCTTTTACAGCTGTCTTCTCTCTGTGTCTCTCTCTCTCATCTTCTCTCTCCCCCTTTGTCTGCCCCCCTTTGTCTCTCTGTCTCTTTATCTCTCTGTGTCTGTCTCTCTGTGTTTCTGTCTCTCTTTTATTTTTACTTGGTTTTCATCTAAGCAGAAATTCTCGACTAGCTCCTAAAGCTGATTCACCTCGATGATATAAATATTTTTCCTCTTCAACAAGATAATAGTTTTCATTGTAAGTACAATCAGAAACACCTTGGGCTCATAGTTTTTAAATAAACCAAAGTCTTTTAATACTCCAGGTCCAAATAGAATCATTGAAAATACATTTCAAAATAATTGAAGAGGGAGGGCCCAAGTTGTATTCTAGAAGCTGGAGTGATCCATTGTGGCTGGAGTGTAGATGGGAAGATGGTGATAATGAAACAAGATAGGAAAAATATTGTGGTGTTACATTATGGAGCACCTTAAATGTCAGGCAAGAAACTTTGACCTTTACTCACTAGGTAGTAGGAAACCACGGATAGTATTTGTTTAAACAATAGAATAATGGTATGATGAGATCTTTGCATAAAGTCTAGACCATAGTAAGTGTTTCATTACTATTCAGTAACAGTAATGTTACAAAATTGTTACAAAAACGTTATAAAATTTGGATAATTTTGGCCGTTGACTGTACCTCAGTTGGGGGCTGGGGAATAGGAGAAAAAGGAAAGATCTATAAGGAGAGCATTGCAATAGTCTGGGTGAATGGTAATAGGAGCCTGTCTTAGGATGGTGGCCATTAGGATAGGAGGAGGGCATGGGAAGAAGGTAGAACCATTAGGATCCAGTACCTGATCAGAAAAGAAAGACAAAGATGTTTCAGAGAAGATAACAGAGTAAATATTTCCTTCAAAGCTTCCAGGACCCTCTTTCTGGTATAAATGAACTTTCTCCCTAGTTCTCTGACTGTATCTCACCTACCACCTTAAAACTTTTCCTATTCCAGGCCTCAGACCTGGCTTCAAGGCATCAGCCAGCATCAGCTGAAGCCCCCTATTAGTCAAATCAGTCAAACCCCCATCTCTTTCTTACCATTCTCAACTCCATCCCTCCTCCTATTGGCTAGCCTTAGAATGGTTCCTACAATTGGGAAGACAAGACCGTTGATCTGAGCGGCCGAAGGGTAGCAGCTGCCACTGCCAGGAGCCCGAATGAGGGCATCAGCCTCTCTCCCACTCAGAGGATGTCTGTAGGCAGAAGATAAAATTAGAGAGAGCTCAGCCCTCTGTGCTGGCGTTCCTGAAATAGGCCCTATCCTATGGCTATAGAGCTGACTGTGTTTGGAGGAGGCCCCGTGAGGGCAGCTCTGGGGAAATCTGATTACCTGGGTCTCTGGTTTGTGTTTCTCTATGATGTGTGTGTGTGTGTGTGTGTGTGTGTGTCTAACTAGGGAAAGTGTTGGGCTATAGAGAGGCTGGGCAAAGACAATGTTAGTGACTCTTTGTACATGCCCCCTGGGATCCTGAAAACGGAGGCCCTGAAGGGGTCCTCAGAGGTTTACCTGGTCTGAGACCTAGAGAGCTGAGAGCAGGGGCCTTCCGCTGTCCAGCTAACCACGTCCTGTTCTCCAGAGCCCTGCCGCCTGGAACTCCAGATCTGGCCATGGCACAGCTCTCTCCAAATAGGAAACAATGTTCACCTGAAAGTTCACCTGACCCACAAAAAACAGCTTTTACTGTTAACCATGCCCCAGCACCTGTTAGGATTACTAAGTGAGAACTCGGGTTGTCTGGATAGTGACAAGGTGAGAATTCAGGTTGGACAATTACAAGGTGAGAACTCAGGTTGACTTGATGGAAGGAGCAGGCTCATTGGCTGAGGTGGTTCTTCCCAGAAGCCCTTGCATTATCCCACGCCCATTCTCTGGGAGAATAAAAGAGAGGACTCCCAGAGATTAAAAAAAAAGACTCTGCATTGCATCAGGCTTGACGGGGCTCTCTGCAGGAAGGGAAGTCACTTCTAAGGACAAGAGTTAACAGCAACTGCCTAGAGACAACGGTTCACTACAGGAAGAAGAATCTGTCTGAAAGATTTGAGTAGACACAGCAGATCTCTTCCCAGAGAGCGATCCGGCAGCTTCTGGAGACAACAGCACGCTACAAGCACCAAAGAAGGTAATATTCTTGACTCCATTATCAGATAAGCTCCGTCTAGATAAAGCTCAGGGCTGTAGGTCAGACCAGAGGAGGAGGAGGAGGAAAATAAGGAGGAGAAGGAAAAAGAGGAGGAAGAAGAGGAAGAGGAGGAAGAGGAGGAGGAGGAAGGAGGAGGAAGAGGAGAAAGGAGGAGGAAAAAAGAGGAGGAGGAGGAAAGAGAAAGAGGAGGAGGAGGAGGAAGAGGAGTGGTGTTAGTAGTAGTAGTAGTAGTAGTACTGTCTCTGACACCTGCCTCCTGTGTGGCCTTATACACGTCTTAATAAAAATGGAGGAGGAAGAGGAGAAAAGAAGGAAGAGGAGTAATATTAGTAGTAATAGTGACAATAGTAGTGTCGGTGGTAGTAATAGTTGATTTTTATAAAGTCTTTTTTCCCCCTTTGGTTCTTTTTTTAATTTTTTTTTTATTTTTACAAAAAATTTATGCATAGGTAATTTTCCAGCATTGACAATTGCAAAACCTTTTGTTCCAATTTTTCCCCTCCTTCCCCCCACCCCCTCCCCCAGATGGCAGGTTAACCAATACATGTTAAATATGTTAAAGTATAAGTTAAATACAATATATGTATATGTGTCCAAACAGTTATTATAAAGTCTTTAAGACCTGGAAACTTTTATGTATCTCAAAGCAGTGGGTCAGTGGATAGAGTGCTGGGCCAGCAGTCAGGAAGACTTGAGTTCATAAATGGCCTCAGATACTCACCAGCTATGTGACCCTGGACAAGTTGAATGAATTAGTGATTTTCATGGATTGCTATAACCTCTCTAAGCCTCTATTTTCTCATCTGAGATGAGGATAAAAATGGAAATGATAAGACCAGTCTTTCATGGTTATTAACGAGAACAAAGAATGAGCTTCTTGAGAGCTTACTAACCAATTGACTGATCTCAGGTCCTCAGTTTACAAATCTGTAGAATGGATCAGACTAAACAGTCTTTAAAGCTCTTTTTCAGCTTTCAGATGAACAGATTTTCACTCTGAAGAGGACAAAATGCCTTAGGATGCTGTAAAGTCTGTTTTGTAGAAATAGCCCATGATGCAGAGTCAGAAGAACCAGTTTTGAGTCAGGGCTTGTCACTAACACTAATGATCCATGTATTCTCAGATAAGTCACTTCTCCTCAGGAGCCTCACTTTGCTCCTTTATAAATGCTCTGTCTTCTGCATAGTCTTGTTGCAACTGCCCAATGAGATGAAGGATCACAGACTTGGAGAAGGGCTGAAAGGAACCTTGGTGTTCATCAAATCAAACCTCCTCCCTTTTCAGATGAGAAAATAAAGCCAAATGACTTGGCCAGTGTCTCCCAGATAATGGCAGAGTGAGGATAATGGGCCCTTTCAAGTGAAGTATTTCAATTCTCTGTGGCATCAATGATCCAGAATGGCTTTGATATGGGTCCTCTCTCCACTGATACAGATTGCAAGCCTTCTGTGAATTAGTAATTTTCATGAGTTGCTATGATCAATATAATTCATTCCTTAGTTTCCAAACCTTTGGTGGTGGTCAAACCCAACTAGTTGTTGCAACACACACACAATTACTGGACCCCACACTTGGGTTAAGAGAGAAATTAGATTAGCTACCTTCCAGTTATATCCAACTAACTTTAATCTGTCTCAGAAAAACTAAGGATAATAATATTTTGCAGACATATATCTATATTTATATATTCTTCCATAGTATCTGTGGAGAGAGAACAACAACAAAAACAAAAACCATCACAAGAACAAGAACAAGGAGGAGGAGGAGGAGGAGGAGGAGGAGTTGGAGAAGAAAAAGAAGAGAGAAAGAGGGAGGAAGGGAGGGAAGAGACAGAAGGAGAGAGAGACAGAGGGAAAGAGAAAGAGAGAGAAACAGAGAGAGAGAGAGAAACAGAGAGAGAGAGAGAGTGATAGAGAGAGAGAGTGATAGAGAGAGAGAGTGATAGAGAGAGAGAGTGATAGAGAGAGAGAGTGATAGAGAGAGAGAGTGATAGAGAGAGAGTGAGAGAGAGAGTGATAGAGAGAGAGAGTGAAAGAGAGAGAGAGAGAAAGAGAGAGAGAGACAGAGAGAGAGAGAGAGAGAGAGAGACAGAGAGAGAGACACACACACACACACAGAGAGAGAGAGAGAGAGAGAGAGAGAGAGAGAGAGAGAGAGAGAAGAGAGAAGAGAAGAGAGAGTTAGTTCCTTTGTATCCGAGGCTCTATTTGAACTCTCAGGTCAGAAGACCTGAGCGTTCCACTGAATGTTCTGAGGTCAGCATTTCTGTGCATTGCACCACCTTATTAAATAGAGAAAACATTAATTAAGCTTTTACTTTGTAGCAGGCACTTTGTTAAGCACTGAGAATTCAAACACAAATAAAATGAAGGACAGTCCTTATTCTACCCTTGAGAAGCTTATATTCTAATGAGAGAAAACCACACTTCAGGAAGCTGAATGAGTTATGGCATATGAATGTTATGGGTTGTTCTGTAAGAAACTATCAGCAGGATGATTTCAGAAAGGCCTGGAGAAACTTACATGAACTGATACTGAGTGAAGAGAATAGAGAACATTGTACACAGCAAGAACAGGATTATATGATGGCCAATTCTAACAGATGTGGCTCTTTTCAACAATGAGGTGATTCAGGCCAGTTCTAATGGTCTTGTGATAGAGAGAGCATCTGCCCCCAGAGAGAGGACTGTGGGGACTGAGTGTGGATCACAACGTACTATTTTCATTTTTGTTGTTGTTTGCTTGCATTTTGTTTTCTTTCTCATTTTTTCCCCTTTTTGGGCTGATTTTTTTTTGTGCAGCATGATACTTGTGGAAATATATATATACTAGAACTGGATATGTTTAACATATATTAGGTTACTTGTCATTTAGGGGAGGGGGTGGGGAAAGAAAGGAAGGAAAATTTGGAACATAAGGTTTTGCAAGAGCAAATGTTGAAAACTATCTATGCATATGTTTTGAAAATAAAAAAGGTTTATTTTATTTTTTTTAAAAGGATCCCTTGACGTTATTTGAAAAAGCTTACTCTCAAAAAAGAGATGACAAAATTCACCTCCCTGACTTCTTTGCAGAAATGGGGGTTATGGGTGTGGAACATTATATATACAACGTACTCAGCAGAGGTATTGATTAATTTTGCTGACTTTTTTCCTTTTCTATTTCTTTGCAGCCAGGATTCACTCTCTAGATAGAAGAGAGGAAGGGATATGTTGAGAAATGAAAGTAATTTTATAATAAAAGATATCGATAAATCTCTTTTGAAAGTATAATAACATTGATAATAATTGTTTATGACTTTATGATACTGGGCACTCCTAGTGAGGAAATTCCCTCTATCATTACAGGTCAACACCTACTCTGCTGCTTACAATCTTAGAGCATTTCAGGGAGCATTGAAAGATTGAGACATGCTCACATTCTGATATGTCAGAGGAGAAATTTGAACAGGATCTGCTGACTCCAAAGTCAGCTCTCTATTCACTATACCACACTGCTTCTCCATTGTTAATGATAAGAGCTTTATTAAGGACTAGTATACACTTTGGCTTCAGATCATATTTTTGTTAAAGTTTAGAAAGAAAAATGGATTCTCCAAACTAACGAGGAAGACATGGGATATAGTATTATCTGATTTTCAATTGTGATTTTTATATTCCAATATATTCTCATCCTAAGACGAGTTGGGCAAAATTTTCAAACAACCAACATTTACAACAAAAGATGCACCATCCAAAAGCATTTCTAAATTAGTGCCTTTAAAACACAAATAATGAAGAAAATAACATTGGTCAAATTCTCATACAGATACATTGATTATTATAGACAGGATGAATAACATGCTTTATTGAATCAAATGAAAAGTACTTCTAGTCAAGTGCCCGAGCCAGTCAGTTTTAGGAAACCCCCTTTGGCAGTTCCAACTAAGCTGGAATTACTTTGAGTGCTGGATTGGGTATGGACAGTTCATCAGTTGTTCAGTGACTAGCTGGTTATTTTAATTGAAGAATTCAAGAGCTCAATACCATCAAGAGATTGCTGAAAGCTGTAGGGGATGTGATATGTAATGGTGAGGGCCAATGCCCCAGCTACTGAAATCATAAGTACTTGAAGTATATAAGTGGATTCTGTTTGAAGTACAATCTGTTTGAAAGTCTGTGGCTGCTTCCTCTAAGTCTCAGTTTCCCTACATGTAAATTGAGCTGATTGCTGTAGCTGATCTCTAAGGTCTTTTTCCACTCTGATATTTATGTTCCAAGATCCTTCTTAGCTCTGAAATTCTGTGTCCTAATTATGTTCTAAGGCTCCTCCCAGTTTTGACATTTTATGTTCTAAGATCCCTTCCAGCTCTGTCATTTTGTATTCCAATATGTTCTAAGGATTCTCCCAGCTTTGCCATTCTTTGTTTTGAGGTCCCTTTCTGCACTAACGTTTTATGTTCTAAGATCCCTCTCAGTTCTGATATTCTGTACTCTAAGATCCGTTCCAGCTCTGACATTCTTTGTTCTGAGGTCCTTTCCAGCTCTAATAAATTGTGTTCTTATTCTAAGGTCTCTCCTGGCTCTAATGTTCTCTGTACTAACAAACCCTTCAACTCTATCTTTTCATGGTCCTTGTACTAAAAAGCAACTTCCGTTCTAACTTTCTACAACCCAAGAATCTACGTCTCTTCTTTCTGGCTGCTGGCACAGTTCAGTGGCAATGGGAGTTGAGAAGCCTGTGATTTTGCTCTTATGTGCTGAGAAGCTTCAAGCCTGGAAATAAGAGCCCACAAGAATCTCTTTTCTTTCCCTGGGGGGCACTGACTGAGACAAAGGGAAGTCAAGACTTTGCAGTTTAGGGAAAGACTCCTAAATGAATTCATTCATACAGACAGAAAACAGAGCAATCGAGAGAAAAAAAAGAAGAAGAAATGGGCTTGGAGAAGTGGGGACAGAGTCCTGGAGCACTCTGTCACTAACTCACTCTGTGACCTTGGACGAGGAACTTCTTCCTTCTGAGCCTCAGCTTTCCTAAGTGTAAAAAGGTGGGATTAGGTGAGAACTCTTAAGGTCCTTTTCAGCTTGAAGATTTTATGAATTTCACAAATACTAACAATTAATGGAATGCACTCTCTCACATATAGTGAGACCCCTATTACTGGATGCCTGCAAATGGGTTTGGATGTACAATTCTCAGAGATATTATAAAGAGTATTACTGCTTGGGGGAATAGCTTGGACTTCTATGTCCCATCCCACTAAAGATTCTTGATTCTATGAAACTTTTATTCTATCAATATTCATCCATTAATTCTTTCATTCAAAAGGCATTTACAATTTGTAAATTCAAAAAGTTCTATATAAATGTAATCTACTATTGCAATGACATGATGTTATTTATGCATCATAACATGTATCATATATCATTTCATATCATACTGGCATTATGACCAGGGAAATCCAAGGTGATATCTAAAGTCTATTAGCTAGAAGAGAAAAAGAAGTAGCTAATTAGATTTAATTAGATAAAGCTTTGCTGATAATTGTATTTCTGCTTGAGACCTTAGCTCAGAGGACAGCTGAAGGCAGATCCCATTTGCAATAGAACTTGGCAAGAATTTGCTAATTGCCAATCAAAGACAATTAGGTAAGGTAGTACGATATCAGAGCAGCTAGAATAGAGTGGTGGGGCTGGAGTCAAGAAGATCTCAATTCAAATCCTGCCTCAGAAACTTACTAGCTATGTGACCCGTTGCAAGTCAGTTAACCCTGTTTGCCTCAGTTTCCTCATCTGTAAAATGAGCTGGAGATGAAATTATCAAATCACTCTAGTAATTTTGTCAAGAAAGCCCCAAACAGGGCCACAAATATTTAGATACATCTGAAAATAACTAAACAACAAAGTGCAATATCCCAAGAAAAGGCAGGAAGTACAGGAAACATAAATGAAATTTCACTTAGAAGTTTAAAAGTTAGAAGTCTAGTCACTGAGTCCTTCATGGATTTGGCCAGGCATGGAAAAGGCAGTTTTCCAAAAAAAAAAAAAATAGCCAACAAGAATGACAGAGGATTTAAGATCTTAGTTTCAGGAAGCATGAAGGTCAAGGGGAGTTTTATAGCAAAAAACCAATTTGTATTTCTGTTTCTGCCAGTGTGGAGTAGAGATACATGGGCATGGAATGCAGACTGGTCTCTCCCATAGAAAAAAAGGGGGAGTGAGAAAATAGCTGTATGAAAGTCTCTATATCCCTCCCGACTATCAGAGAGGAAGGAAAAAGGGAAGGAGAAGGAAGAAGAAAAGAAAAAAACTCTAGGAATAAAGCAAGATACCATTGGTTAACACCAAGTGCACCGTGTTTTGACCTCAAGCCTGAGTTTGAATTATGCCTCAGATATTCATTATCTATAGTTACTAATCTCCCTCAGACTCAATTTTTCATAAGTGACTGGATTCTATGTTCTCTAAAGTCCCTTCCTGCTTCAAATCTGCAATCATATGACTTTATTCACAGGGATCCTGCATTAGGCTAAAGGATGGAAAATGGTGACTCAAGAAGGGAAATGGAAGAAGAACTACACAACATTTGGAGACATGAGACAATATGAGAAATTTCCTATAGAGAGGAGGGTTAGTGCCCTTTTGGGAGGAAACATCTTTGTATGTTCCTATTACTGATGATGTGGCTCCATTAGGAAAGAGGTAGAAATCAATAATATTCAGCAGCAGAAGAGAGAACTCTTGCCATTTTAATAGGATTATTGATGTATAGAGGCATCTAGGGGATACAATGGACAGAACACAAGGTCTGAAGTCAGGAAAACCTGAATTCAAATCTGGCATTACTCACTAGCTGTGTGACTCTGGGTAAGTCATTTAACCCTGTTTGCCTCAGTTTCCTCATCTTTAAAATGAATTGAAAAAGGAAATGGCAAACCACTCCAGTATCTTTGCCATAAAAGCCTCAAATGGGGTCTCAGAATCAGATATAACTAAAAAAAACAACATAACATTTATGTAGAGCTGGAAAAAAATTTAGCCATAATCTGCTCCAAAATCATTTTATAGAGGAAAAAAATAGAAGCCTAGAGATGTTAAGTGATGTAGTTAAGGTCATATAGCTAGCAAGAAACAGAGCTGGGATTTAAACCCATGTCCTGTGAATCCAAATCCAGTGTTCTTTCCACTGGTGAAGCAGTCATCAGTCTACCTGACCCAAACAAGGCAAACACCTCCAGTAATTCCAACGCATCTGTCCAGACGGTGGACAGATCCTTCCAAAACTGGTGAAACTTGATGACCATTATCTATACCCTCATGGTGATTAACATAAGGACAAATGACAGGGCTAGAAGTAACGTTCTGTCAGGGATAGTTAATTCCTGCACAAGAGATTAAGGATCCTGAGAGCACACAATTCACACCTTAGAATCACATATTTATAGTAGAAGGACCCTTAGAGGAAGGAATGTCATTTAGCCCAATTCCCCCATTTACAGATTGGAAAACATTTACAGATTCAGAGAAATTAAATGACTTGTCTATGATTGTAAGTAAGTATAGAAAGCCACAAAAACGGAACTTGAACTCAAGGGTCCCCTGACTGAATATGTTGCACTACGTGCCTCCAATGTGTTTCTCAATGGTCTTCTCATTCTTGGGGTTAATTGAAGGTAGGGGCTTCAAAAGAAGGATTTAGAGAATTAATAGAAGGCACTGATGCTGGAAATGAATTTTAATGCCAAAAAAAAGAATATTTTTAGCTACAAAGGGATAAGAGGAAGATCAAAGAAGAAATAGTTCCATTGCTTGAAGTAGATGAGACAGTGATAAAACATGATAGAGAGGAGGACTAACTACTCAACTCTTAATTTGCTTCTGTTTAGTCTGTCAAGGAAAATGATCTCCAGATTTGGAAGAAGTGAATAAAATAACTAACAAGAGTTGAAACCCAAGATTAGTAAGGAGATTGTAAGAAAGCACCTAGTTGCTTTCCATGAGTTCAAGTCTCCTGTCCCAATTACATTCAAAGGTACTTCTTTCAGGTCTAAGAGATGTAATATTGAACTGTGTTTTTTGAAACACTGGAGAATACAAGAAGTGCCATGTAGGGGAGAAGGACAAATGTCCTTATTTGCAAAAAAGGTAAGAGAGCATGTATGATATGTTTGACTTTGGCACCTACAAAATTCCAGAATTGGTCATTAGAGCAATGGTTGCCTAACAACTAGAAAGGGAAGTGGTGATCACTAACACTCAACATGGCTACATCAAGAATGATAGGTCATTTGCCCAAGAAGTTATGTCATATTAATATCATTTCTTTCTTTCTTTTTTGGACAGGTTTACTACATCAGGGGAATGATATATTCCTCAGAGTATTTGGCAAAATTTCTCATGTTTATCTTGTAGACAAGATGGAGGAGCATAAGATGTGTGGATACTGAACTGGTTTAACAGTGATATGAAGAGCAGTCAGTTACTAATTGGTCTATGTCAGCTTAGAGAAAGATGTCTAATGGAGGCATCTGTCCTTTGTCTTGGGCTTTTGGGGGGGGTATTTTTTATCAGTTGCCTAAACCAAGACCTGAATGACATGCTTATCATATTTGTAGATGACACAAAAGATGGCAGCAAAGTGACACAAAGAATAGAGCACATGGCTTGGAATCAGTAAGAACTGGATTCAAATTCTGTCTCAGACACTCCCTAATTGTGTGATCCCAGGCAGCTCACTTAACCCTTCTGTGTCTCAGTTTCCTCATTTGCAAAATGGGGATAACACCTACTTCGCAGGGTTATAAGGAGTTAAAAGAGTTGCCCTTTGCACATCAAAGAGCTACATAAACGGCAGCTATTATCATGATGGAAGGATAGCTAACACATCAGATGATGATTCAGGGTCCCAAAAAGATGACAAGTTAGAATGATGGAACAAATCTAATAAGCTGAAATTTCATAGTGACAGATGAAAAGCTCTATGCTTTGGTTGAAAAAAATCAACTTCACAAGTACAAACTGGAGGTGGTAGAGTTAGAAAGCAGTTTGTATGAAAATGATCTTGGGGTTTTAATGGATTACAAGCTCAGGATGAGTTAATGGTGTGACACATCAGCCAAAAAAAGCAATATGATCTCAGGCTGCATAAAGAGAGAGAGAAATAGCATTCAGGACAAGGGAGGAAACGGTTCCACTTTACTCTGCACTGGTAGGAAAGCATCTGGAATATCTTGATCAGTTCAAGGTATTATATTTAAAGAAAGACATTGGCTATATTCCAGAGGAGGATAAAGAAGATGGTGAGTGGACTAGAGACCTTACAAGGATAGATTGAAAGAACAGTAAGAGCTGACATTCATAAAGCAATGTATTTTCCATCGGTCATTTCATTTGAACCCTACAACAATCCTATAAGGTAAGTGGTATTATTATTCCACTTTCACAGATGTAAAAACCTGAACTCAGGGATGTGAAGTCACTTGACTGTGATCATGTGAAAAGGAAAGTTATAGCAGGGATTTGAACTCCAGTCTTGATGACTCCCAGCTCGACATTCTACCCCCAACACACACCACTTCAGTTACTTCATGGAATTACGATGGGGAGTTTACCTTGGAGAGACTTAAAAGTAACAAAACGGCTGTCTCCGAGGACTTGAAAGACTTTGATATGGAAAAGTTGCTCTGCTGGCGTCTTAGAGTCAGCCTAGGAGGGATGGCTGTGCATTGCACAGGCAGATCTGGGCTCAGTGTAAAGAAAAAACTCATAGCCTTCCTGACCATCAGTCCCAAAGTAGATGAGTTCCTTTGGTTCTGGGCTCCACTGTGAGAGGACTTCCCATGAAGTAGATAGCCATTCTAGAGAATAGACTTGTTTTACCCAGACACCCAGACATCCTTTGAGGTCCTTTCCAGATACGATTGTGATTTTTTGGTTCGATAAATCCCTAAAGTTTTTGAATTCCATTCAGCAAGGGAGGCCTATGGACTGGACTGTACCCTCCTGGACATATTTGCTCCCATCCCCCAACCTTCAGTTATCTAAGGAGAAGGTGCATCAGGTGATAGCAGTTGCAGCAGCAGAATGGGGGGAAGGGGAGGAGGGAGAGACATCCCAGAGCCAGGCTATGCCAATAGATTATTGCTCCAAGTAATTAAGATGGAATTAAAAATTAATTCTTTCCCTCAGCCTGATTGCATTTCAAGGGAGAAACGTAATGTTACAGCTCTCCTGTATTTCCCCCCCTAAATTAAATTGGATCCTGTTTTCAGGGAGAGGGGTGAGAAGAAGAAGAGAAATGGAATTAATAGGACAGCTTAAACTCTCTCTAGGGAGGGAACTAAGGGACCCTGCTTGCTCTGGCCTTGTTCTTCTTCTTCGAGGTCTGGTTGCTCTAGTCTTCTCACTGGTTATAACAGGATTTAGAACTCTTCTAATTCAACCCTCCCATTTTACAAAAGAGGAATCTGAGCCCCAGAGATAAGATACGTAATAATAATAGTGAGCATTTATCTATCACTTGAAGATTTGCAAAACACTTATAAATATCATATCATCTGATTCTTACAACCTTGGAAGGTAGGTGTACTTATTAACCCCATTTTACAGATGAGGAAATTCAGGCTCTGAGAGGTTGTGGCATTTGCCTACATCACACAGCTAATAAATGCCAGAGGCAAGATTCCAACTTGTTTCCAGACCAAGTCCAGTACTATTTGCTACAGTCCGGCGGTGTCAAACTCAAATAGAAACAGAATCTAGGACGACCTAAGTTTGAATAGCTCTTTCTGCACTTACTGCTGTGTGATCCTGGACAAGTCATTTAGCATCCTTCATTCAGCCTCAGTGCCTTCATTTGTAAAATGGGGATAATTGCTATCCCTACAGTGTGATGAAGGTCAAATGAGAAAACAATGTATATGAAGTGCTTTACAAACCTTAAACTGATATTTAAATGGTAGCTGTTAAGAAAAACCAAATTTGGGATTCTATCCTAATTCTACCTAGATCCTAGTTCTGCCTTTAATTCTTCACATAACCTTTGACAAGTTCCTTAATGTAATTTCCTTAATGAGGTATACTAGATTAAAGTTATCAAATGGACCCAGATAAAAAAAAAAGAACTAGATTAAAATTTTTGGAAATTTTTAAATTTGGAAAATTTTGAAATAGTCAACAAAATTAATAAAAATATATTAAAACATAGATAATGTTAATATGTGGTTTTCTAAGTTAATGCGAGTCCAAAGGGATTCTTTTTTCCTTAGTTTCTATTTCCTCTGTTTCTATTTGAGTTTTATATCTTTCTTCTTGATACCATTCCCAGATCTGCTACTTTATCATAGGTCTGACCTTGGATAAATTATTCAATCATTCTGAACTTCAGTTCTTTATCTGTAAAATTCTGGTGACCATGGCAAAACTACATTTTCTTGTGTTTGTAACAAGGGTTTCATTTTCCTTTATTCTTCATGAGGAAGAGATGAGGAGAAAAGCTAGATTTTCATAGTTTGGGGAGGGATTAATTTACAAGAAGAATTGATAAAGAGAATAAAATTAAGAGGATCTACTTGACCTCCCCTCTGGCTTTGGCATTCTGTCTGGCAGCACTGGGTAGTGGTGGGAAGAGTGTGGGATTTGTAAATGGAAGACCTGGATTCAAATCTAGTTCCATGAGTTACTTTACTAAAGTTCTTTTTTGATGCCTCTGTGTGACCTGGAAATGACTCTGGAGGTCACCATGAGTTCTCAAAGACTAGAGTACTAGAAGATAAAGTGCTTATCAGGTCCTCCCAATCAGAGATGGCTTTAACTATGAGCTGGTGGTGACTTGGACTCCATATATATTTTCCCAAGACAACCTAGGATTGAGTTGAAAAGGTTGACCACAGCAACTGATTAATATGATCTCCTAAGTGATAAGGAGATTTTTTTTTCTCATTGTGATGGAGAAGAACTCACAGTTCTAAAATGATTGATAAAATACCCAAGAGAACTTGTCCACATATAGCTATTTTGAATTTCAGACTCCTCACCTGTAAAATGGCAATAATTATGCTTGCAATACCTACATCATAGTTAGTGTGAGGACAGTGCTTTGTGAATCTTAAAATATTAAATAAAAAATTATTTACTTCTGTTATTGGCCCATTACTTGTTCTGAGTACCCTTCTTATTCTAATAATCTATATCCCTTCCCCAACTCACCACCTCAGCTTAATTTCCTTGATTCTAAGACAAAGAAGTCCTGCTTCTTCACCCTTTTGTCCATTATTATTCTCTGGGTTAAACACAGACATTTCACAGCTTTCCTGTAAAAATATCTATACGATATTCTGGCTCCCACCCATGACAGGAAGTAATACCTCTGGAAGTCAAAAAGGTGTTGAAGTTGCTTCCTGGAAGACTCTGGAAGAGAATTGACTCCAAACTCCTCAGAGTGGACAATCTGAGTGTTTAAAGATGGAAGATGTGCTGACCCACATTTGGTACCTGTACTACCTGTACCACCGTGGTACAGGTGAGGGAAGAGTAATGGTAACTGGTCAGTTGGGGAGTTTAATGGATCCAGACAGTCAGCTACATGGTACCTTCCCCATGGAATCCATGAGCCTTGTTTTTCCCTATTGCCCCTGGCCTGCTATAGTCGTTAGGGCAATCTTCTCAAGCTGAGGCTGGAGTGAGGGTGGGCAGGGTAATCCCTGCATGCAGCCTCTGGAGTGAGAGGTGGGAGGTGTACAGTTCTGAATAGGAAGTCATGGTAGATGACACTGGGGTATTTATAGAGTGCCAAGAATTAAGGGCTTAGATGAGTGGGAAAACTAGTTGTCAGAGCAGAGATTTATACCAGGGGATCAATACTGGATCAGAAGGCAAAATGTAGGGATTACCAGAAAGCTGACCACATCACCCCCAAAGCCGAGCACACCTGCAATCAGATCATAATATTGATAACGGCTCCTCTGTCTCTAAAGTCCTTCTTCGATGCTTTGCTTTGGACCTGGGCTCTTGAAGGTTATACCAACAGACCACAAGCTCTTGCAGGCACTGCCAAACTGAAGGCTGAGATAGAGAGACCCATAAAAGCTGTTATTTGCTTCCATAGGGATAATAAGCAGCAGAGCCAGGATTCAAACCTATGACTTCTGACTATAAGCCCATGGTTCTATCACTATACTACATTTCCTCTCAGTGCGCTTCATCATTTTCTTCCTTATAGATTCTTTCAAATGTTCAGACTGCTCATTTTTTTATTTACATCTCTAGGGCTTAGCACAGTGCAAAGCATCGAGTAAGCTTTTATTAAATGTTTCCTCCCTCCTTCCCTCTTTCCTTACTTTCCTCTCTTTTCTTCTCTCTTTCCTTCCCTTCCTCCCCCTTCTGTCCTCCCTTCTTTCCTTCCTTGCTTTCTTTCCTCCTCCCTTCCTTCCTTTCTTCCTCCCTCCCTCTCTTCCTCTTTCCTCTCTCCTTCCCTCTCTTCCTTCCTCCCTCTTTCCCTTCCTTCTTTCCTCCCTTTCTTCTATCTTCCCTTCCTTTTCCACTTCCCCCTCTTCCTTCCTTCCTTTTTTCCTCTCTCTCCTCTCCTCTTCTTATCTCTTCCTTCCTTTTCTTTTTTCCTTTAAAAAACAAACAAACAAAAAGAGTCTTCCAAGCATGAGCATCTGGAGCTTCTAACCTCTTGCCCTGGGCCATACACACATATACCTCAATTTTTAAGATCATCCCCTTTCACATACACACCTCACACTCCCCAGACCCTCCCCAAATACACAAGCACACCCCAGGGAGCTTTTTATCTGGGCTCCATGTCTTGGGCATTGTCTTTTCTCAGATAAACATTAGCATATAACATTAGCACATAGATTCATAGATTCACAGAATGTTAGATCTATAACCCAATTACACTTTGATTGCATCCATTGCCCACAGCCAGATTGAGGCTTCCTAATCAGTATCTCCTACTGAGAAGCAGCTGGGGCACAGCACGAAGAACGCTCCTTCAGCTCTGAGTCAGAGGAGCCAGATTCAGGTCCTGCTTCCAGTGCTTCCCAATTGTGTGATCTGAGGCTAGTCACTTCTCTCTGTGCCTCAGTGTCACCATCTGTCAAAAGTTGGTCTAAGGAAAGTCTATGAGATGCTATAGACTCCTGAGTTCTCAAGCGGAGGTCTCTCTCCTTTAGATAGAGACATTCTACTGGGCCTCCCTTATTTGGGCCAGCATAATGGAGAGAGCTTCAGACTTGGAATCATGAAAACCTGTTTGAATCCTCACTAGCTGGTGACCCTGTGCAAATTAGTTAACTTTCCTTAGCCTTAGTAGCCTCATCTGTAAAATAGGCATAATAAGAATATTTACCTGAGTGTCCAGTGAGTTAATTTGTATAAAGTACTTTGCAAATCTTAGAGAGATATAATAAGTGTAAGCTTTTAATATTGAAGACTCCTTAAAATGTCTCTCAAGTTTCTGTCCTTTGTGCCTTTCTGCTTTCTTGGTACTCTCATTCACTCCTATACTATCGAATTTATATTATTAGCCTTTTCCCCTCTATTTCCCCTCAAATACATAGGTAATAGTGCAAAAAACATTCTCTGATTTGGAAGCCTGAGCCTTTTGTGTCAGGCTACCTCTGTTTCATGTCTTACCCCTTCCCAATTTGCCCATCATCATCTTGCTGTTTCCTGTATAACTGCTGGAATCGTCCATACTGGAAACTTATATGCACCATGCCTTCACAGCCAGCATCCTGAAGGGTCTCCCTCTGATGTCAGAAATGAGAAATGAATCAGGTGCATCTGAAAAACCCTCTGACCCTTCAAACTTGTGTCTCTAGGGTATTTCTGATGCCATGTTATTTTGATTTTTTTTCTTAGGTCCCAGATTACCTGATCATGCTTCTATCTGTCCACCCGGTATTGTTCCTGCTCAAATCTAACCCTCCCTACTCCCCTTTTACTCCAGCTCTCACACTCACCTCTTGTTCTGGGAACTATATTCAAATTAACATTACTGTTGCTTCTGGAAAAGACTTGTCAAGAAATGGCCTTTTGGAATCACTCACCATCCCGCTGACTTCTAAGGCTGAAAAGTCCTTCTCTGGCCACTACTTCCATATTTTTTCTCTCCCTGTTAGAGTGTAAGTTCCTTGGAGCGCAGGCACTTGGTACTTTTGTATTTGTATTCAGTGATCACAGTGGTTGATAGTAAAAAGTCAGTACTTAATAAGTGCCTTTTCATTCATTCATTCATTCATTCATTCATTCAGGGATGAGTGTCTTAGGTTACTGCCCCAGTTGGGATGTGTCAGAGATCACTTCCCTTCTATGTGAGTTATCCTGATTTCAAGATTTTGGCTTCTTTGTTCCCTTAGAAAGGGAATGTTGCAAACTGGCCTGGCCTGGAAGAAATGGGACCCTGGTCATTTCCCACACTGAGTGTGGTGCAATGGAGCTGACAGAGCTGGATGGGCCAAGGAACAATCTCTCTTCAGTACCTTTCTCTTCCAATTATGATCTGCAGCCCATTGCTCCCAACATCCACCTACTAGTCTGGCTCTCTCCTCTCTGGGACCTGGCCTTCCTTGTGCCCACTCCAGGTACCTCCTGTTTAACTTCATGACTGGCTATAACTATGGTACAATTAACAATTTCAATATGTAACTAGGATAGTCCAGGTAATCACTACATCACACTGCAATCACACTTTCTTTATTCTTCAGTGATATAGTGAGTCCCAGAGCCCTTTGAAAGCCTTGGGAGACTAGAAGGGCTTCTCAGGCTTTATAGAAGCCCATTTCATCATGGACAGCCTCCACTAGGGAGCCTTAAGTGTGTCTTTGCGAAGGGCAAAGAAAATTGCAGCAAGATGGATTCAACATATAGCCCTGAGCTACCACTTGCTGTATCCTTTAAGTAAATTGTGTGTTAGGCTAATCTTGGTGCATAAGTGATCATTTCGCCAGGTTTCTTAGCCTACAGTAGGCCTTAAAGCCTTCTCTCTGTGTGAGTGCCTTCTCTCTGTGTGAGTTAAAATGCACCAAATAAAGTCTACTGTTTTCCACATTCACTGGTTAGTGTGATTCTTTTGTGAACCCTTCAGCCAGGGCAGTTAGGTGATGCAGTGAATAGAATGCTGGACTGGGAGTAAGAAACGCCTAAATTCAAAGCCTGCCTCAGACACTTGGCTAGCAGTATAACCGTGAGAGGTCTCTCAGACAGTTTCCTTATCAGTAAAATGTTGGGTCTAACAGAAACTATCTTTAAAGCTGGGATGGAGGGAAGAAATAAAATAAAAATTTAAAACTTTACATGATAACTTTATTATATATGTAAAAACCTAGCAAGTTGTACATAATAGATTTGCAATTTCTTGTATAATCGTCTTTTTTAAATTTTCATTAATTTTCCCTTTTTAATGGTATATTATTTTTCAAATACATGTAAAGGTAATTTTCAACATTCATTTTTGCAAGACTTTGTGTTCTAAATTTTTCTCCTTCCCTCCCTTCCGTCCCCCCTTCCCAAGATGACATCATCTTTTTTATTATACTATGTTATGGAAATGCTTATTTTATTCCATAAATTTAAAAATATAAAAATTAAATAATAAGCAATTACAATAGGAAAAAGGTAATTATGACAATACCTCTCTCACTGGATTGTTGTAAGATCAGCTGAGATTAATATATGTCAATATATATTATTAACATATGTCAATCAGTATATAAATGTGAACTATCACTTCCCTCAAGTCCCTCAAAGTCACTGATCTGCAGATAAATGTCTATCCTTCAAATTGAATACAACACATCCAAAATTAAGCTTCCTATCTTCTCCCTAAACCTGCTCTTCTTCCAATATTTTTATGCTTGCCTTCTTTAATTCTATTGAGCATCATTTAATGAGACTCCTGCCAAGTCAATTCTGCAAAATATCTTACATATGTCCCCTGTTCCCATGGTCACCAACTTTTTCCAGGCTCTCATTATCACTTGGACTGTTACAGTGGCCTCCTGATAAGTCTTCCCACTTCTATTCAATTTTCCCTCCAATCCATCCTTCACATCAATGCCTCCTTTGTTGTTCTTATGAATAAATCTGATCTTATCCCCCCTCCATTCGAGAATCTTCAATAACTCCCTATTGCCTACTGATGCAGCCTTGCTAATCTGGATCCTTCCCCAATAGGAGGAGAAAGAATCCATAGACAGAAGCAGCTGCAATGACTGAAAAGTCCATTAAAGACAGTTCCTGACATTAAAGGCATTTTCCTTGCCCCTGATGTTTGTCCATTTCTGATCTCTGTGTGTACCCAGAAGAGGATGATGTCTACTTAACCCAAATTGGGACATTTGTAAAGGGCTCCAGCCTCCTTTGCCTCGCCCACTAGACATTCGTCTCCTGGGATGCTCGGCATTGGCTTGCAAAGTTCTGGGCAAGGCTAGTTCCCTAGAACTATCTATCTGTCACTTGTACTATTTCAGCCCTTGGACTCAGCAATATTAAAAAAAAAAACTGTCACAAGAAAGCGACTTGCCCAAAGTGATACAGCTACTATGTATCAGAGACTTCCTGACTCCAAATCCTATACTGTCTCTTCTATGCTGTGTAAGTGTTTAATATAGACATATTGGAGTGAATTTTTTAACATGATGCTTGGGGAGTTTATGGGTTTTCATAATGATTCATTTGCATATCCCTCTCTGGACACACATCTCTACATGCCTCCCTTCTCTCCCCAAACATCCATAAATATTCACCAAGTTACATACAAAATACCAGTGCCTGCTGGTAGGTATTTGAACCTACATGGCTCTCTTCTAGGACACATTATACATATGCAATATTCTTTATTCCTTCATCTGTCCCTGCAGACACATACCTATTCCTCTAGCAAGAAACCTCAACCTCTTGCTTTATAGCAACCCTAAAATCTCAAAGCTGGAGATGCTTTAAAGCTCCATCTCTTCTCACTCTAACCTGAGCTGGAATTCCCTCTCCAACATCCCCAACTAGTGGTCATCTGGCCTCCCTCTGAAGATTTCCAGGGTAGAACTTTCTGACTTTAGATACTATTTCTTGAATTTACAGATAAATAAATGAAGAGTTTGATCCTGTTTACAATTCCCCCACAATGGAAGGATCGGATAATATTCTCATTTTACACATGAGGAAACTGAGCTTAGAGATATTCCAGATGTCCTGAACTCATTCATCTCATCCTCCACAATTCAACACCCCCCTTTCTTTCTGTGAACCCACTTTCAGGCTTCCTTCTCATTGCTACCCTGGTCTCCTTCCCCTTTTGGGGGTTAATGAAATGGAGCCAAGCATTTGAAAACCAAAATTTACTCCCACACAGATGAGGGGGCAAAAAAAAAAAAAAGATTATGAAAATGAAAAGCAAATAAATATGGATGTTGAGGACCTAATTCTGATAAGCGGATTTTCAAAATTAGCCATTTGCAAGAGTAGATTAAATACATTTAAGGCTGTGGGTGGAAGGGACTCTATTAAGATGCACAACAAACCCTGTTCGAGCAGATTCTCCAGGAAAGGCATGGCCACCCGGCCCTCTCCAGCTCAGCCTTGTTTGTAGGGGATCAACGCTGAATGCCTTTTAAGAAGACTCATTTGCTGTTGGCGTGCTGGTAAACAGGCCTCCTGGAAGGCGGCCACTAGCTGTCTCCTGTGTATGAGGCAGCCTGGCAGAGAGGAGAATGGATGGGCAAAGAGAGTTAAGATAGAGCTGGGTTGGGCCTGGGGGGGAGGGGAGGTGAAGAGGGTGGGCCTTGACTCTGGATCATGGATTGCCTACTGACCTTGGCAGATGATGAGGGAAATCCCTGAGGGTCAGGGAGGAGCCAGACTTCCCTTCCCCTGCCCATTTTCCAGCCTACTTTCAGAAAACCTTGCAATGCCTTCCATGGCAACGCTCCTGCAAGATTTTTTCATCTGCTCTGCATCTCTCTCCAGCCCACTCTAGTCTCCTTTACCCCAATCCTTTTCTTTTTCTGGACCTCAGTTTCCCCATCTGTAAAATGAGGGATTTGAACTGGGTGACATCAAAGGTCTCCTTACTCTAAAGTCCTATGATTCCTAATAGTTCTTCTCTCCTTCACAATCAGAAAACAAGTAATTGGGAAAATAGGATGAAGAGCTGGAAGGCATTTTTGAGAATCTCTAATCCTGATTCCTCACTTTTAAAAGGAACTGACATCCAGGGAGAAGGAACTGACCCAACATCCTATAAACTGTTAGTGGTAAAGACAGCATTTGAGTTTGAGGCAGGATTTGAATCCAGATCTTTCTGACTTCAAGTTAACCCCCCATTTCACTAAAAGCTTATGAAATTTGTAAAGCACTTTCCTTACAACTCTGAAAATTAGATAAAGTAGTAGGGAGTGAAAGTTCTACATAAATAAATTATTATTACTATTATTTGTTCAGTCATGTCTGATTCTTTGGAGTTTTCTTGATAAAGATATTGGAGGGGTTTGCTGTTTCCTTCTTCAGCTCATTTTACAGATGAGGAAATTGAGGCAAACAGGGTAAAGGAACTTAACTAGGATCATACAACTAGTAAGGGTCTGAAGCCAGATTTGAACTCAGAAAGAGGTACTATAGTTTCAGTACGGTATCCTCTGTATCATCTAGCTGCCTATTGTTACTGTAATGATATTTTATTGTGATATAATTGTGATTATTATTTTATTTTCATTATTCCCATTTTACACAAGAAAGAACTGAAGTTTCTCCCATTTCTATAGTGCTTTAAGGTTTACAAAATGCTTTCTCAGAAATGTTTGGGGCATAAATTAAACAAGTATCTTTATTTTCTTTTTTTTAGAAATGAGGACTTGAGAGGGGAAGTGATTTGTGTAAGGTTTCATAACAGATGTCAGATTCAATATTTGAACCCAGAGATCCTGATTCTGGATCCAGTGCCTCCTCCTCTAAACCTGCTCTATCTCTTTTCCTGAGAAGAGCTAGATTTTTTCCAGGGGAAAACAGATGTATGTGGGGTATGTTAGAAGGTCTGGGTGTGAATGGACCTTCGAGAGTTTTTAACCCACACATTTTCCTTTTCAAAAAGAGGAAATGGGAGTCAGAGAGGAGAGACTTGCCGAGACAGTCTGAGAAAGAGCTGTTTGAGCGTCCTGACTGCCAATCCCTGTGCCGCCTCCCAAGGTCGGGGTGTGGACTGGACTTCAGGAATAAGGAGGCTTTGTCATTCTTTAGGGTCTATCATCTAAAGATGTTAAACATTTAAGAGAGTATAGGGCAGATCACAAAACTTTACAGCTGGAAGGAAATCGATTCTGAAAGCATCTATTACAGTCCACATACAACCAGGAATTGCCCCTACAACATCTCCAGCAGACAGTCATTCAGACTCTACTTGAAGACCTCTAGTAATGGGGAACTCACTAATTTTTGAAGTCATCTATTTTATTTCAGGACTGTTCTCATTCTTCTTGTATCTTCAAAAACTAACATGGCAAAAACTGCCTGGCACATAGTAGGTGCTTAATAATGCTTGAAGTATATAATAGAATTATAGGATTAAGAGATTTCCCCTGATATTGAGCAAAAATCTGCAATTGGGCAACTCCCACCCATTTCTCCTAATTTTTGTTCGCTGGAACAAAACAGAACAAACAAAGAAGTTGGCTCCAAATTCTATGATCCTATGAGATCTAATCCCTCTTCCTTATGACATGTCTTGGGATATCTGAACATAGTAATCCCCCTGCAAACTCTCCCCTTCTTCAAAGCATGGCTTCTAATCCCTTCTTCATTTTGGTTGTTCACTGCTGTTAGGTTTGCAGCTTGTTCATGTCCCTCCTAAAAGATGGCATCTGGAACTTTATATCATAACAGAAGTTGGGTTCAATCAAAGCTGGGGACTTTAGGACCATCAAGGTTCATTTTCTGAGCACTAGAGCTCTCCTGATTCCCTAAGATAGCAAAATGAAAAGTAGGAATGTGAATGTGAAGTGTGGACAAGTGGGGAGGATTGTGTGCATATACTTAAGAGCTGCAATAGTTTTTACTCATCTGTGGCTATTATTGGACTGGGAACTCTGAATGCTCGCTGTAGGGAGCTTAGAAAATTGTGTGTGTGTGCACCAATATAATATATATGGGTATGTGGATATTACTTTAAAGTATATTATGTCATATATTACAATACTGTGTTATATTATGTTATGTTATAATATAATAATATATATAAATATAAATGTATATATAATAAATATATAATAATATAATATATGATATAATATGACATTATATTACATAGCATAATATAATATTATGTTATGTTATACTATACTATCATATCACATATTCTATTATGGTTATATAATATTAAAACAAAGCATAACATGATGTTTTAATATGGTCTATACTATATAACATGTATATTGATAAGAGAATGTCATTATAGTCTAGAGTTGCATGATTAAGATACAAAGCCTTCTGGAGGCATAGTTAAGTTCCCAGCTCTGCAGTATGGTGTCCCTGACAGAGAATTAGACTTAGAATCAGAAATCCATGTTCTGAGCCAACTCTAACACTTCCTACCCAGTGTGACTGTGGACAATTCACTCACCAGCCCAGGCCTCAGTTCCCTAAGGTAGGTGAATTACTCCAGTCAGACTTACTCTTAAATACACACACCATCTCCATTCTCCATGCCTTTAACTCCTTTGTCTCTGATGTCTGGATGCCTTCCCTCCTTACTTTTGCCTCTTGAAACTCTTGCCTCTTTTTGCAAAGTCCAGATTAAGTACTACTTCCTTCATGAAGCCTTTTCCTGATCCTTCCTAGTTATTAATCATCCTTCCCTCTCCATCCCACTCCATCCATTCATCACTACATATTTATATCTGTGCATCTCCTACTTTTATTTATAAATGAGTATGTTATGTCCCCAGAATAAAATGTAAGCTTCTTGAGGGCAGGAATTGCCATACCCTAGCCTAGCATCTGGATGTAGTAGGCATTTAACAAATGCTTATTGATTTAAATTTCTTTCCAGCTCTAATATCCTATATTCTATATTCTAATATCCTATATTCTAGATACTGGCATTCCCCCTTTCCTCTCTCTTCTGTTAGAATTAGGGAGGAAATAAGGTGGGTTTGCCTGAAGGGAGCCATAGTGTGATGGTTAGGGCTGGTAATTGGGAGAGACAAGAAGAGAGAGAGGGTAAAGACTGACAAATTTTGTCCTCATCTTACAAAAAGGAAACAGCACAGAAAGATGAGAACCATCTTATCTGAGAAACTATTGTACCAGCTGACTGTGCTTACTATGGGGATGGCAGCACCAAGATTTGAGTTTGAATATTGGCTCTGACTCTTACCACTTTGGGATGTGTGGGGTGTTCAGGGAGGACCCCAGCAGCAAAGGGGTTTTTGGTGTGAGAGAGAAGGCTGAGCCAGAGTATCCAGGGGGATACTGGAGAAAGGGCTTAGTACCCTGGTTTCTATCTGTCACCAGCTCTCAATTGTAGCATGCACTGAAGCCACCTTGGCAGATGAGCTTAAACCAGGCAACTGTAGCATGTGAAGACATCTTCCAGCAGGATGGGCAGATGAGAACATGTTTCAGTGGCCATGAAGACAATTGAAGCTGTGGGGAACTTAGAGCTTGATCAGACATTGAAGGCACCAAGGTTATCCACTGCACCCTGGGCCAGCACCATCCTGACTTTTGTCCTATCACTGGACTTCAACAGTTCTGGAAAAAAGTGATACTGATAACTTTGTGCAAATCCAATTGGACTTAAACCAATTCACACACAAATCAAGACTTCACCCTCCATACAACTGGTCTTCTTTGAGGACAAATGACAAATAATAACAACTTTGAGTAAGTCACCTCCCTTCTATTAAAAAGAAGATTGAACTAGATGAGTTTGAAGGTTTCTTCAAGCATGGTTGTGGGAAGAAGCTTTGGCCAAAAGAGCTTTTCTTCTGAGAACCATAAATTACTCTGGACACTTACGTGCATCTTTGGAGCTGGTAGGGGCTCATTCAAGGGTCCCTTCTACCCTCCTTCTTTTACTAAATATATTACATATGTTTGTGTTATATTACATATGTTTTTATACACACACATCACACATTACTTGTGTTTTTATATGTACATATCATTTCCATATATGCAGATATTAAATATATTCACATATACATGTGTATTTACACATAGATGTAGACTTGACTTGTTATTTCACTGAGATAGGAAACTCCTAGGTGAGGAAACTCCCAACTCCCTTTACAAATGCAGGTTGGTATTTATACTTCTATAGTATTAGAGAGTTGTCTACCATACTGAGAAGTTAAATTACTTTCCCAGGGTCCCATGGCTAATATAAATTAGGTTGATACTTGAATCTAGGTCCTTCCAGATTCCAGACCAGATCTCTAATCACTATACTATGCTATACTATACTATACTATACTATACTATACTATACTATAATCACTATATATATATATATATATATATTATATAGACATATATTATGAATTTATGTACACCATAGCTCTATCTCTATATTTATCTCTTTATAATAAATTGTATACTTGCAAGTAGGGAAACTATTTCAGTGACCCGAGGGATATCATACATTCATTTTGCTGGGTTGGGGATGAAAATCAAGGCAGAAAAGAAAATCATCCCCCCCCTCCAAAAAAAATATACATATATATATATCTGGGCATTTGGTATCAGGACAGAGTCTCTGTTACAAGGGCTATTTAAGTTCTAAGATTCCTTCCTGCTCTGATACCCTATGCTCTACATTTATTCATTCAATCAATCATGCACATTCATTTATTAAGTATCTACTGTGTACCAAGAACTGTGCTATTAGCTAAGGAAAGAAAGACAAAATGAAACAACAATCCCTACCCATAGGGGCTTCCATCCTAATGGGGGAAGCAAAGCGTACACACACAAGTATACGTAAACTAAGTCCCTTCTAAATACAGCATTTTATATCCTGTGTTCTAAGGTCCCTTTCATAGGTCCAGGTATCTAAGCTACCTTCTTGTTTCAACATTCTATGTACCATGATCCAAGGTCCCTTACAGATGTAATGTTCTGTGTTTTATCATCTATGTTCTTTTTCCAGTTCTGACATTCTACTTTAAATGCCAAGCTGTACTAAGCCCTTTCTCCAGTATCCCCCTGGATACTCTGGCTCAGCCTTCTCTCTCACCAAAAACCCCTTTCCTGCTGACCAATATTTTAAAATTATTCAATAGCTTTGAACAAGAGCAAAAAAAAATCATTAGAATTTCCATCAGGGACTTGTTTTCATCTGTATTTGCTGAACTCCAGCCTGGGGTCTCTCTAGTCCATTATTTGCGTTTTCTTTGTTACTGACAAGCATTTGCGGGATTAAATTGCCCATGTTTGCAGAGAGCTTGGGACCTCCCACACATTCCTCCAACTGGCCTTCTCTTGTTCACATGTGGTGAAGAGAGGGGGATTATGGGCCCAATTCCAGGTGGCTCTGGAAGCCTAGGAGGGATGTAGAAGACAGAGGGAGAGACTGGAGGGAGAGAGAGATGGTGAGTGCTGAGGTAAACAAATTCAGAGCCAATTATCCGTGGCAACCTTGCTCCCCAAAGGAGGGGAGGTAGCTGGGAAAATACAAAAAAGAATATTGAACAAATCCAATGGAGACAAAGAGCAGCTACCTGGCTAGATAGAGATGCAGCCATGTGCCTCCCTCTTCTCCCTCCCCTCTCTCTTCCCTAAGGAAAGCTATAAGAGTCAAAAAAGGTCTCACTAGTTTTCAGCATAACAATTATTCTCCCTTACATTTATGCAAGGCTTTCATATCCATTATCTCATGTAATCCCCACAACAGTGCTGGGAAGGAAAAAAGACAAATGTCATTATCTGCAACTTTGTATCTCTGTAATCTTTCCTTTATCAGCCTCAGTTTACTCAATGAGGGGGTTGAATGAGATACTGTTTAAGATCCCTTTTGGCTTTCAGTCCTACGATGTTTCTTATTACCTATGTATCCTTGGATAAGTCACTTGCTTTATAAATCTTAGTGTACTAAAGAAATGGGAACAATTGTGACTATATCAACAAAGTATTTCCTTGAACTCCTCCATGTTGCTCTCTTTTCAGTGCTCTAGGAAAATCCACCCTCCAGCCTTCAGTGTGTTAATTTAGCTCTTCACATTCATATTGTAATGAAAACTCTTACTTTCTGGGAAAGACTAGCTGGTAGGGATCGCTGGGTCTGTGGTTGGAAACCTGCAGCATCCATGAAGCTTATTGGTGGAGGCTGGGACGAGGTGGGGATTAATTGTGGAAATAATATGCCAACAGGAAACTGCCCATGAACCTTGGCTTTCTTGTTAACTGCTCTAATTAGAACAGAACAGTTAACAAAAAAGCTAAGATTTTAGAGTTGAATGTTAATTCTACCATTTACTAGCCATGTGATTAATAGTCTTTGCTCTATATTGTACGATCCTTTCCAGCCCTCATATTCAAAGGTTCCTTCCAGTTCTGACATTTTATGTTCTAAAGCCCTTCCATCTCTATGTCCTATATCCTATATTTTAGAGACCATCTCAGCTCTGAAGTTTTATATTCTCTAATGGAAAAATTAAGTTCTTCTAGTTGCAGTAGTGGCAGTAGTATGGTCTTGGTGTAATAGGAGGTAGAAAACTTAGTGGAGGAGGGATGCAAGTGTAGACTTTAGTAAATTAGGAGGTTTACACATCCAACTAAAAGGGCCTTACTTGGGAGGCTCCCTAACAAAAGAGCTTGAAATGTAAATTAGTCAAGAAGCTCATTGCCCCTGTTGATTTCTTTATAAGAGCTATGACATTTTTCTCATGAAGAAGAAGCTGATAGAAGGGTGTGTCATAGTAAACAAGACAAAAGAGATGAAATCTCTGTGGAAGAAAAGAGAATGGATTTTATATATTTAGAGAGACAATTGTGGAGGATAGGAAGGGAGAGAAAAAAAGAGATACAGACAGAAATAACACAGAGAGGGATAAAGAGAGAGACAGAGAAAGAGTTAGAGAAAACAAAGGAAAGAGAGCAGGAGGGAAGGAAATGGAGAGAGAGAGAGAAGGTAAGAGAAAATTTGAATGAGGACAGAGATGGAAAGGAGAGAAAGGACGAGAAATAAAGGAGAGAGATAAGAGAGTAAGAAGAAGGGACAGGGAGTAATGTTAAAACCTATAGAACAGTGAAGGAATTCCTGGTTTAAGCAAGACATGCTAGGGAGCTGAGGAGTTTCAACCCAAAAGAAGAGTTAAACTGGAATGTGAAAGTTTGGGGATGGGGTCAAGTAGCAAGTGGCCTTGAGTTTTTTCTCCATTTAGAGTGTGACAACCCCAGAGAGGTATTCTAAGTCTGGGCTACTGTATAAGACACAGAAACAAGTGAGGCTCATCTGAGGAGATAGTTTGACTCCCTAATAACTTTTGAGTTCTTTCCCTACATGGGGGCATCCTCAGTCCCAGAGAATTTTATAAATTGGGAGTTATTGTATGTATCCTTGGAAGATAGTGGGTCCTGCTGGAAGGGAATGCTTTCTTGAATATCACTGGGTTTTTATGAATCCTTTCTGAAATCTTTTTCTGCGCATTTTTTCTGTATTTCATGCCTTGGTGCAAGGGAACTGAGAATACTTAGCCAAATGCAGATTGTCCTAGGGGTTATCCTGAGACAGGGCCCAAGTCAAAGAGTATTAATTGTTGAGAAGACTATGAGATTGAATTTGTGCTCAAATATAAGTTCAAAGTTACTTTCCTGGAGTTCTTGAGCATGGATTGTGATTCTTTTTCCTGTAGTCCCTTCAAGTTTTCATATTCTATGAAAGATTCTTCTTATATCTGATACTCTATGTTCTGTGTCCTAAAGTCCTTTCAAACTTTGGCATTCTGTGTTCTAGACTCTATGTTGATTTTAAACTTTATTGTTCTCTATTATATATTGAAAGGTCCCTTCCACCACTGACATTCTATAATCCTATGATGGTTCCATAAAAGCTTATAGCTGTAGAACAGAGACCAGAATTCAATTTAAATGCAACTGTATTGCAGAGTTTGGAAGATTAACAAAAAAAGGTTCTCTGCCCTCCAAGGCATGGAGTTCATGCCTTGGAGGGCTTCACTCCTTCACTTAGAACTTCACTTAGAGATCAGATTTGCAACCAAGAAACAATTTGAGTCTGAACACTAGACAATGAAGTGCTAAAACGAATAAAATCAAGCCTCAAAAGACAAATTATAAATTCAGACAATGAAGGAGTATAATAAGAAGCACCTCTGAGCTCTATAATTAAACCACTATATGACTTTTAAGTCACATATCATTAAAATGACTCAACAACAACAACAATGACCTTGATCAAGTGTCTTTCCTTATGAACCTCATTTTCCCTATCAGTGAAGCAAGGAGGTTGGACATGATGATTATTTTTAAGGGCCCTTCCAGTTCTAACAGTCTATGATGACATACTCAAAATGTCAGAGTTCAAAGGGACCTTGAAATGTAGACTATAAGAGTTGAGAAAGTCCTCGGGGACCATTAAGTCCAAACTATTTTACAGAAAGGAAAACAAGATGCAGAGAAGGAAAACAATTTCTATGATTCTAAATGCTAAGGATGTTGGAGAGGAGTAACTTAAATGCTAAACAAATTTTTAAGGCTATTTTGAGTGGTATGGGGGATAGAGAAAGAAAGAGAAAGGGGGGAAAAGAGAAAGAGAGAGAGAGAGGGAGAGAGTCTTCAATGTTAGGTGTGGTTAGCAGAGGAATTAATAAAAATTAATCCCTATGGCAGGCTGGGAGAAGAAACAGATAAAGATTAGTTTAGCAACTTGGTCCCACCTTTTGGGTAGGTGGTCCAGTCTGAAATCCAAGTTATGTCAAACTCCTGAGACCCACCCTCTGTAGAAGTTTTGAGCAGTCTCACCTTGCCATGCCCTGTCAGAAATCCCCAGTCATGTCCTTAAAGTTAAATTTTCCCTATAAAATCTACTTATCCAATAGCTACTGCCTTCCTTTGGGTCCTTGGGCCATGGCAGGTACTCTGCCTCATGGGTCTTTCCCTTTCCCTTTCCTCCATGCCAGAGAGGTATTTCCCCTAACTCCACTTATACTTCTCAACCCTACTTTTCCTCCTTACAACTAACTCTTTTAGGGTACTAAGTCTCTTTCAGGATTTAGCCTGCCAGCTAAGGGCATATCCCAACCTTAGGGGTATTCCCTTTCTACTGGATAATTGTGAGTTCCACTGAGGAACTTGTCTTTCATATAGTCTCCCACTTTTATTTCATATTTACAATTCCCAGTGTCTATTGTATCCATTCAATTTGTCTGTAATCCCTTCCCTAAATAAATCTGCCTTTTGCCAAAGAGAATGGCCATTGTAAATTCTTTACATGACCGAATTCCAACTTTTGGTGCTTACCATTATCTGGTATCTATATAACCTACAATTGTGTTTTTCCTTAAACCAAGAGGGAGAGAGGAAGAGGGAAAGGGAGAAAGAGAAGGAAAGAGAGAGGAGACACACACACACAGAGAGAGAGAGAGAGAGAGAGAGAGAGAGAGAGAGAGAGAGAGAGAGAGAGAGAGAGAGAGAGAGAGAGAGAGAAGGAGAGGGAGAGAGAAAACAGGGAGAGGGAAAGACAAAGAGAGAAAGGGACAGAGGGACAGAGGAGCAGAGACAGAGACAGAAAGCTATTCTGGAGAATAACCCTTATTGAAAGAGGTCATAAGGATGACTTTTAATTGGCATCAGTGGATCTGGGTTCAAATTTTCCTGTTGATAAATACTAGTTGGGTGGCCATGGACAAGTCATTTAACTTTTCAGTCCCCTCCCCCCATAGCTTTTAAGACACTTTTTACAGAGGAATTGTTAACCTGCATAGGTGAAAGGACTTTCCCACAAGATGAAATCATAGGTTTGAACAAAAAGTAAACTTTAAAAAGAATGGAATAGCCAAATGGAACTTCAACCATAAAGAATCCAGTTCATTTCCTTTGTCACTACTGTTTAAAAGTTCTCCCTCTCACCTACTCTAGAGTTTGAGTTCAAATATCAGTTCTGCCTATTTGCTTTGAGATCCCTCTTCTCTTCTCATTTCATCATCACTTGGCATCATATTCATTATTTCCTTTTTATTTTTAGAGATAATTTTTCTTCTCAACAAGGTCAATCTTTCTATATAAACCCTTGATCTTCTCGTGTCTTCCTCAGTAAACGCCACCATTATCATCCCACCTTCTCTAATCTCTTCTCTTTCCCTATCTACTGGTTCCTCTTCTGCTACTTACAAAAAATGTCAGTCTTTTTTTAATTCTCACAATCCCATTATCCCAATAAATCCCATTATTCCTGATAGCTATCTTACAATAGTTCTCTCTCAAATTCACTCAAAAAAGCAATCTACATCCAATGCCTCCATTTCTGTTCTTTCACACTCTTCTAAATTCTCTGCCACATGTCTTGTAACTTTATCATTCAACTGAAACTATTCTCTCCAAATTTACTAGTGATCTCTTTATTTAATTAAAATTTTCAATTGATGAAACTCCTTCTTTTCTCTACTTCTTCTCCCACTGAGAGAGAAAGAAAAACAAAATCCCTTTTACAAACAAGTGCAGTCAAGCAAAACAAATTCCTCTATTGACCATATCTGATAAAATGTCTCAATCTGTACTTTGAGTCCATCACCTCTCTGTCATAAGGTGCTTAAAATGTTTCATCAACAATCCTTTCTGGAGTCATGGCTGGCCAATGCATTGATCGAAATTCTCAAGTCTTTCAAAGTTATTTGTCTTTACAATAATGCTTATGTAGTATAAATTGTTCTGGTTCTGTTCACTTCTCTCTGATGTCATGATTGATTCCTAATTGCTGAATCTAATGATACTTTCTCAATCTTTATGCTTCTTGACTTCTCTGTAGCATTTGACAATATCAGCTTCTCTCTTTTCCTGGATATCTCACTTTTCTGAGCTTTTGAGAGACTTCTCTCCTTTTGTATTCCTTCTACCTCACTATTCCTTCTCACTTTCCTCCATCCTCCATGTTATAGCCACTAACTGTGAATATGCTACCAAGCCTCTATCCTGGGTCCTCTTTTAGTTCCCATTTATACTTCCATACTGATGATCTCATCAGTTTTCCATGGATTTAATTGTAATTTAATTATCATCTCTTTGCTGACAACTACCAGATTTTTTTTCCACCTCTAGTTTTTCCTCTTGAGCACTAGTCCCACATCACACCCCATTTATTCGCTATTTTTAACTAGGTGTCCCATAGGCTTCTCAAAACTAATATGTCCAAAACAGACTCTATTACACTTCACCCATAATGTATTTCTCTTCCCAACTTCCTAATTACTGTCAAGGACACCACCATTCTTCTGTTACCCAAATATCCAGGCTCCATCCTTCTCAACTCCACACTCTCACTCATTCCTCATTTCTAGTCAGTTTGTTCTTGCTAGTTCTGCCTCTCATACATATCTCCTACCCACTCACATATTTGCCATCCTTGTTGAGGTACTCCTCAGACCTTTCCTTACAGCAGCCTCTTATTTGGTGATCCTTTTCCCAGTCTCTCCCTTTGCATTCCACTTCCCACATAGTCAACAAAGCTATTTTCTTAGAGTTTCAGGTCTGACCATCGTATTCTTCTAATCAGTAAACTCCAGGGGTTTCCTATTGCCTCAAGCATCAAATATGAATTCCTCTTTGGTATTTAAACTCTTTATAATATGGCCCCTTTCCAGGCATCTCACATGTTAGTTCCCTTCATACACTCTTATGGTCCAGCTGTCCTGGCTAGCGCCCTTGCTGTTCTTCACACATAACATGCTGTCTCCTGTCTTCTTTGCCCTAGTGCTTTTTGTTCCCTGCATCTGAAAGGCACTCCCTCCTTGCTTTTCTTCTTAGAATCCTGAGTTTCTTGAAGGACTCAGTTAAGGAACCAGGAATTTTTTAAAAAATTTGTCTTTGTATCTTCAGGAAAAAGTGGTATGGATAATGGAAAGAACTATCTTATAGCAAGAAGGCTGGGCCTCAAGACTTTCCTCTGACACATACTAGCTGTATGACCCTAGGTAAGTCAGCATTCTAACTGTTTTAAGTAACTAGTAATATGAATTGAAAAGAAGATGTCAACTTGATTGGAAGACTGAGTTTCCTCATTCAGGAGTTTCCAATACCAATAAAACCATAGGTCAAATCTCAACCACAGTGTCTGGAACATTGCAGACACTTTGCTGTTGAGTTTTCAGTTATAGCTGGCTCTCTTTGATCCTACTTGGGATTTTCTTGGCAAGGAAACTGAAGGGGCTTGCTATTTCCTTCTCTGGCTCATTTTACAATTGAAGAAACTGAGTCAGACAGGATTAAATGACTTCACCAGGATCACATAGTTAATGTCAAATTTTAACTCATGGGAGCAGCTAGGTAGCGCAGTGGATAGAGCACCAGCCCTGAATTCAGGAGGACCTGAGTTCAAATCTGGTCTCAGACATTTAACACTTTCTAGCTGTGTGACCCTGGGCAAGTCACTTAACCCCAGCCTCAGGAAACAAAAAAAATTTTAACTCAGACCCTCCTGACTCCAGCACCCGTACTCTATCCACTGAATCACCTAGCTGCCCCATTAGGCACTTAATAAATGCTTGTTAATTGATTAGTTGTCATTTGAGTATTTGAATGATTTTGGACAATTCATTTATCCTCTCTAAATTCACTTTTCTCATCTGTAACATTAGGGAATTAATTGTATTAAGTAACTTTTAAGGTCCCTTCTAGCTCTAAGTTCTATGATTCCATGATTTTCCAAACTAATAAAGAGTAATATTTGTTCAAGTTGAGTGATGTCCTCTCCTTGATGGGGAGCTGCTCTTATAACAATAATAATGATCATAGAAGGAATAATGACAACAGTCCAATGGGCTTGCTGGTGGTAGAATATAGAGTGCTGGCTTTGGAGTATCCTACCTCTATTACATCTTACTTGTCACTTGAACAAGTCACTGGCCCTCAATTTTCTAATCTCAAATGATAGGATTAAATTAAATGACTTCTGAGGTCACTAGCATATATGATCTACTATGATGCCCATTTTATAGGTGAGGAAAATGAAGGTCAGGGAGAAGGGACTTACAACTAATAAGTAACAGAGCCAGGATTAAATCATAAGTTCTCTGACTCTAAATGTCATGTATCATGTATGCACATTCAGTTCTCCTGACTCACCACAGCCTCTTCCAAAGTTAAGATTTCCACCCCCAAGTGCTTGATCAAATCCCTGATCCTCTCACTCTCTGAGCCAGCCCACCCCAGCAGCTCAGGATGCTGGTGCTACCTGTTCACTTGAAGTCAGGAACTTGGAGCTACATTTAAACTCATAACCCTCCCCCCCAACTCTCCCACCAAAACAAAATTATAGCACTAAAGCTGTTCAGATGGCCACAAAAAGTAAGGTCATGGCAGAAGTTTTAAACAGATTGTCATCAAAGGCTATAGCTAGGAAATAGATTTTCCATCAGTCCTCACTTCCCCTGCTGACATAGCCTTCACTTCTCCCTGGCTTCTCCCCATTATCTTTTCAGTCTTTCCCCCCAACCAAACATATACTCCCTCCCTCTTCCATTCTCTTCCCTCATTCCCTCTTAAATCCTCTACTCTCTTCATTTTCTCCCTGTATCCATGTACCATTTCATTCTCTCTCTCTTCCTTCTCTCTCTGTCTCTGTCTCTCTCTTTCCCTCTCAACTTTTTTCTACCCTCTTTTTACTCCTTTAATTTCTCGGCCCCCCTCCTTTTTTATTCAGTTCAATACTTATTCCTTCTCCTATTCCCTTCATGCTAGAAGATCTCAAAGGCCCCTTCAAGCTTTAAATACTATAATACTATAAATTTCCTCCCCTTTTTTAGTACCCCCACCTCCTTCTCCTCCTTGTCCCTCCTTCTCTACTTTCATCCCTTTAACATATCCCACCCTTTCTGTTCTCTTCTCCCTCCCATATCTATACTCTTTATCTTCAGCTTTTTATACATTTTCTCCTTCCCCCCCCTTCCTCTCAATCAACTTGCACCTTTCCCTACACCCACCCCTTCCTCTTTTGTCACCTCTGCCCCCAGCTACCAACTCTACAGACTAATTCACACTGAGGTGTTAATGACTCAATGTGTGACTGGTCCCTGGAGTATTTGCATTTTTAACAGAGGACCAGGGAGAAAGCTTTAGGCAAGCAGAAGAAAGATAAAATTTTAACTAACAGTCACAGTGGGGGAACTGTCCATAGTACTTCACATCATTCCACAACAGGCGATGGCTTATTGTGCCTATCCCTAAGGCCAGCCCTGGATGTGGCCAGAATCCATCTCAGAAACAGATCTATATCCATTTCTTTCCCCCAGAGGGTGTACCTAAGAGTCCATTCCAATGGCCTAGAATTCCAGTTCAGGTTTGCGTTTCTCCTCATTCTTAGTGAATGAATCAGGGATGGAAGGAAGCAGCTGACTTAAATATCAGTTTCCCAACTGCCTTAAAAAATCCTAGTGTCCTAGAGTTAAAAAGGACCTTGGAGGATATTTGGGCCAATGACCTCTCTGAATAGAGACCCTCTCCTTTCTATAAGCCTTCTTCACAGGAGGGTCATTCAGCCTCCACTTACACTTTTCTAATGGCAGAAAGCTCACTACCTTTCCAGGCAGCCCATTCCATTTTTTAATATCACCGATTTAATTCCTTCAGGAGTTCCTCTTTTGAGATGGCATCCTGTCTCCTCACCATTCTGGGTACTCTGCTCTAGATGGATTCCAATTTGTCATTGTCTTTAACATGGGATATTCAGAATCAGCTATAAATGCCAGTTCACAGACTCCTCTGGTAAGCTGGGATTGGGGGAACTCTCACCATTGGACAAGAACACAGGGCAAAATCAATGTTTTGTTTCCTTTTGTTATGACTCTATCCCTTGTTTCAGTTATAAATGCTTGATTCTTGATCCAAGAACTCTAGTCATTTCTCTAAAAGATTTGGATTCAAGAACTACTACCACTGAGTCATATGGTTCCTCTCTCCATGGTCTTCTCAGGCTGAGAAATTTTGGTATTGCCTCTACGTCTTTGGGACTCTGAAACTTTTGACATTTTGCCAGTCTTTCAGATTGAGAGACTGCCACTGCCCCTCCATGACCATGGTATCAATAGGCTTGGACAAAGAGTAGTGTGAATGTTCTCCAGGAAAGTGTGATGTGCAGGTTTCACATCTGATTCTGGGTCTCTTTTCTGATTTCTTTTATAGGCCTTACACAAAGAGTGCTTCAAAGTCATATTAGCCAAAACCAAGCACATCAACCCCCAGTTCTTTGAATTAATTCTCAATCTAGATAAGGTGATAATAAGTTGATAAGTAATGAAGTCTAGATTAATCCCCAGGTCCCATCCATGAGCACCTTCAATCATCTAAAAGAGATGTCAGTGAGTATTTCTGGACCTCCCAATAGGGAGATATTATCAAAGTCCTTTCATTTACTCAATTACTCCAAGTAAAATGAGACTTTTAATCACTATATAGAAAATTATGAATCTATTTTTGCCCTTGCCATGGTACTTTTTTTCTAATTACATGTAAAGATAGTTTTCAACATTCACTTTTGTAAGACTTTGAATTCCGAATTTTTTCTCCCTCCCTCTCTTCCTCTTTCCCTCCTATCCAAGAAGGTAAGCAATCTCATATAAATTATACATGTGCAATTATATTAAACATATTTCCACTTTAGTCATGTTGTGAAAGAAAAATCAGAACATAAGAGAAAAACAATGAGAAAGAAAAATAAAAGCGAAAATAGTATGCTTTGATCTGTATTTGGATTCAATAGTTCTTTCTCTAGATGTGGATAGCATTTTCCATCATGAGTCTTTTGGAATTGAATTAGATCATTGTGTTGCTGAAAGAGAAAAGTCTATCAAAGTTGATCATTGCACATTGTTACTTACTGTGTACAA
Source organism: Sminthopsis crassicaudata (assembly GCF_048593235.1). Lineage (NCBI taxonomy): Eukaryota > Metazoa > Chordata > Mammalia > Dasyuromorphia > Dasyuridae > Sminthopsis > Sminthopsis crassicaudata. The sequence continues at coordinate 433,932,418 of NC_133618.1, read as the reverse complement.
TGTTCTCCTGGTTCTGCTTATGTCAGACAACATCTATTCATGTAAGTCTTTCCAAGTTTCTCTGAAATCTACCTGCTCATCATTTCTTATATCACAATAGTATTCCATTACATTCATATACCACAAGGAAATTATGACTATAACTTAGAAGCATAATTGGATCTTCTTCACATCAAAATCCCTTACAACAACTTTAAGTCACAGAGGTTTTTAATCTTTTGGGTGCCTTGGATCACTATCTGGTGAAGCCTATGGACTCCTTCTCAGAATAATTTTTAATGAGTAAAATAAAACTTATAGTATTATGAAATAAATCAACTATATTGAAATATAATTATGAAATTTTTTTTAAAAAACAAGTCCATTGATTCTGGGTCAGTGCTTTAAGAGTTTATTAAAATACTCTATTTTAATAGACTAGACTATGTAGAATGTAAATTCCATGAAGACAGAGCCTTCTCTGGAAAAAGGAAAAAAGAAAGGGGAAAAGAATCATATTTATATAGTGCCTACCATATATATGCTATGCTAAACACTTTTAAAAATATTATTCATTTGATATAACAGTACTGTAAGGTAGATGCTATTATTATCTTTATTTTACAGTTGAGAAACTGAGGCAAAAAGATTATTAATGCTATTATTATCTTTACTTTACAGTTGAGAAATTGAAGCAAAAAGATTATTAAGTGTTGCAGGTTAGATTTGAACTCAGATCTTTCTAACTCCTGGCTATATTCACTGTACCAGAAGCTGACAGCTTACTGCCTTACTGACACATAGTAAACACTCAAAAGCTTGCAGATTGACTGATTGATTCAACCCTCTGCAATTGTGTTATTTTTTTTTTAGTAGTAATAACACAGAATTAATTTATGTTAGGTTTGAAGTACATCAAGAACTCTGGATAATTTCACTGTAACTAACTGGTGCCTCCTGCCTCCTAGATTGTGCCACTGATTTTTTTGCATCCAGGTTCCAGATTAACATTAATCCCTGTTCAATTTCATTTCAAGTCCTTGTTTCACATTTTATAAACATGCCCAATATGAGGGATCTGTCTCTTAGCAGGACTTTGAGCTGAAGAGCATTGAAGAAAAGATTAATGATCTATTAGACCATAGCAAATTGATAGGTGCACAGGAAAGCTTTAGATCAAGCTTTATAGGAAACCAAGCCTTACCTATTTTTATATTAATAGGCCTATAGAGATAACAAGAATAAAATCCCTATTCCTTTGCATTGCTATAGAAAATAAGCTCCTTAAAGATGAGAACTGTTTAATTTTTGTTTTTTGTGTCCCCAGAACCTAGCAAGTTGCTCTATACTTAGTAGGTACTTAAGAAATATTTGAAATTAATAATAATAAATTTTAAACAGATGAATAAATTGAATGTATCTTTGTAGATCATGATCAGAAGCCTCCAGTGTCTTTCCATTCTCTAGCAAACAAAGTAGTAATTCCCAAATCTGGCTGTCAAAGCCCCTCATAGTCTGGTTCCAACTCATCTTTTCAGAACCATCTCACACTCCAGCCCTTTGTGTCCTCAGTTCTTGGCTTCCCCATAATCTTCCTATATTCTTTTGTCTTTCTGCTTTTGTTTGTCACTCATCCCTGAAATAGATTAACATCATTGTCTATTAAGATTTCTCCCTTCCTTTAAGGCCCAACTCATATGCCACTTCAATTCAAAATAAACATTTATTAAACTTATACTTTGTGTAAGTCACTATGGGATACAGCAATAAAAAAAAACAATACATTCCTCTATCTTCAAGGAGCTTACAATTTAATGAAGGGAGACAAATAAGTATAATAAATTATATATAACATAGATTATGATAGGAGCAAAAGAAAGGTCCAGACAAAATACTGTGGGAAGATGAGAGTGGATAGGATCAGTGAATGTTTTACAAAGGAGGTTACAATTGATCTGGGCTCTGAAAGAAGAAAAAGATTTCCTTTTTTAAACTTTTAATTTCAAAAACATATGCATAAATAATTTTCAGCATTCACTCTTGCAAAACCTTGTGTTCCAAATTTTTTTCTCTCCTTTCCCTCTACCCTCTCCTCTAGATTGCAAGTAATCCGATATATGTACAGTATGCGCAGTTTTTCTAAACATATTTACACAATTATTTTGCTGCACAAGAAAAATCAGATCAAAAAGGAAAAAGAATGAAAAAGAAAACAAAATGCAAGTAAACAACAACAAAAAAGTGAAATTCCTACGTTGTGATTCACATTCAGTCTCCACAGTCCTCTCTCTGGGTGCCCATGGCTCTCTTCATCACAGACTATTGGAACTGGCCTGAATCACCTCACTGTTGAAAAGAGACACGTCCATCAGAATTGATCATTGATTAATCTTGCTGTTGCTGTGTATAATGATCTCCTGGCTCTACTCACTTCAATTAGCATCAGTTCTCCAGGCCTTTCTGAAATCATTTTGCTGATTGTTTCTTATAGAACAATAATATTCCATAACATTCATATACCATAACTTAATTAGCTGTTCCCCAACTGATGGGCATCCACTCCTTGTCACTACAAAAAGGGCTGCTATAAAGATTTTTTGCACATGTGGGTCCTTTTCCCCTTTTTATGATCTTTTGGGATACATACTCAGTACAGACATTGCTGGATCAAAGGGTATGCACAGTTTGATAACTCTTTGAGCATAGTTCCAAAATGCTCTCCAGAATGGTGAGATCAGTTCACAACTCCACCAATAATATATTAGTGTCCCAGTTTTCCCACATCCCTTCTAACATTCCTCATTATCTTTTCCTGTCATTTTAGCCAATCTTAGAGGTATGTAATTGTACCTCAGAATTGTCTTAATTCTCAGAAGAGAAAGATTTCAAAAGCCAAAAATGAACTATAGAAAGTAAAGTCATGAGTAAATGCATGGAGGGAAAAGTTCATGGATTAAATATGAGAACCAAAATTGGCTGGAACATAGAGTGCTGGAAGGGAGCAATGTGAAATAAAGCTAGAGGACTTCAAATTTGTATTTTATTCTATAGGAAATAGGGAGCCATTGAGGGTCTTTGAGTAAGAGAATGACCCAGCACCTAAGAAAGATTATTTTGGCAATTGTATGAAGGATGTGTTAAAAATATAAAATACTAGAGGTAAGAAGACCAATGAGAAATCTGTTGTAATAGATATTACAATAACTATTATTATCTCCAAGGGAGAGATGAAGATGACCTAAACTGAGGTGGGGGGGTGAGGGAATTATTATATAAGAGATTTCATGATACCTTTTGTGAACCCTCTATAGTCTCTATCCCCAAATGATCTGGGTCTTTGTCACCTTCTATGTATCATATTAATTGGATATATGTCTTTCTTCTCATTAGACTGTAAGCTTCTTGAGGGTAACAACAGTGTCATATCTTTGCATTCCCCGAGTCCAGGAAACAGACTCATGTATATTTAACTTTAATTGATATTTGCTGAATGGAATAGACTTGAATTGAATGCTTACCTCCAAGAGCCCCCATGGAAGAGCAGAGATGAACTCTTTCATCCTCCTGCTTTAGGGAAAAACAAAGAATTACATATCATTTTCTAGGTGCTCTTATAAATATATAAAGCTAGAAATATTCTTTTAAGAGTTACATATAGAAAATCACGTGCCCTGGAAGAGCCAGGAAACTACAGATGCACATCTAACATTCTAATGGACAGACGGAACAAGTGACACGGCAGAGAAGCCAGATGTGGCCAGATGTGTAAAATAAACAATCCCCCTCCAAAGGGCAGAGGAGCAATACCAGGCCCTAACCTCATCTGATGCCAGCCAGAGAAAGTAGGCGTGGGCCCTGCCCAGAGCAAAGACAGACAGACGGAGGGAGAGGGATGGAGGTAGAGATGGATGAGCCCCATCAGGCTTATTCAGTGAGGAGAAGCAAACAGATGGTCTCGTTAAGGATGTCTAAAGAAACAAACTGGCAAGAGGAAAGCAGAGGCTCCAAGCTGGGGTGGGAAGTGATCCAAGACAGGATTTATTCCCAGCTGGGGTACCTTCTCTGGGTCTGGGTCTCTTCCCTCATTCCATTTTAGGCATCAGTTGTAGGATACCCAGGGAGAAATTATAGGACCGTGTGATTTATTGTTAGAACAATAGGACTATTCAGTTCGGTCCTCTCATTTTACAGATGAGGAAACTAAGGCCCAGAGATTAGAATTAGATTTGACTTCTCTAAGGCCATCTGGGTGGTAAATAGGATATCAAAGAAAAAAATACAGAAATATAGACTCATATGGCTTAAACTGGAGGGGACCTTTAAGATCATCTAATTCAATTTCCACTTTATTTATTTTTTTAATTTGAACAGATGAAGATACCTAAAGTTAAGAGGGATTAAGTGATTTGCCTAAAGTCACACTGTTTATAAATAGTAGAGCCAAGATTCAAACTCGAGTTTTTTGTTCCACTAATAGTGGAATAGAATAGTCTGTCTTATATGAAAGGAAGCAAAACAGTTGCTATGACTGTGGCCAAGATGAGCCCTGGAGCTCATTGGTAGTTTAGAAGAAATAATATCCGCATCCCATGGGATTTCCAGGGCATGATTGGCATGTGAGCCCCTCTGATGTCTTCATGTCTTAGGAAATCCAAACTCGACCTGAACATGGGCTCTTTCCTCTCACTCGGCAGAGCTGGGCTCCTTCCTTCTGGTTGCCTGGGAACCTCATTTAAAGCTTTGAACTAACCCCAGTGAAACATTTTTTTCTGCTGAAACAGGTAAAGCTTAACACTGTCTGGGTTCCATAGAGCTGAAATCCCTGAATCTGAAAGGGACTGTGGGTGAAAAAGAATACTATTCAATTGTAGAATTTCAAGACTGCTAAAGGTCTTGGAATATGGAGTATTCTGTCAAATGAGGGGATTAGATTTGGGCCCCAAGTAAAAAATGTCAGTGAAAATAAAGGGGGAAAAGGTGATTTCAACACTTCAGTGTCTCTGTAATTTCCCTATGTGCACTTTCACAGGTGGAGTTCCCATCCATCCGTGCTTTTACCTCCTATGAGATTCCTGTCTATGATATTCCAAAAATCTTCCCATCTATAGAGTCTCTAGAAATGATGAAGTTCTCTATACACAGGAGTTTGTAGGTTATATTGTGCTGAATTCATGAAGTCCTAAAACATTATAGGTTTTCTTTTATGAGACCCACAATTACTAAGAGATCAGGTCAACAATCTATAAAAAAATAAACTCAAGTAAATGAAAAAGACTATTATATAGATTATTCCATGTAGTGCATTCATATCAGTCCATTAGTATGTATATCTGGGACAAATGGATAATAGAGTTGCTCCCAGAATTAATCAGGAGGTCAAAACATGTTGGAGACAAAGGTAGCGTAGTAGATAGAGAACTGGACTTGTAGTCAGGAAACTCTGGATTCAAAGCCTGCCTTTGACATATCCTAACTTTTTATCCTTGTCAATTCATTTAATCTCTCAGTGTTTTGGACAATTCTGTAAGACTTTAAGTGGCAGAGAGACTATTGGTATATCTCGAGAACAGGAAAGCCGTTTCTGATTTCTGGCTAATTACTGGTGTCTTCCCTCCCAAACTATCTTTTATTGAACCATTTTGTACTTATTCACTTTATATTTATGCTATATGCATATGTAGATCATATACAAATTGTATACATGTGTGTATATATGCTTATATACACATATACATATATAATATACACATACCTGTTTGCTGATTGTGAGCTTAAGGGCAGGGATAGATAGATAGATAGATAGACAGACAGACAGATAGATAAATGATATATATAAACATATATGTATATCTTTACATATATGTATGTATGTATATTTGCTTTTTCATAAAACTTTTTATTTTCAAAAACACATGCACAGTTTTAAACGTTCACCTTTGCAAAACCTTGTGTTTCAATTTTTTTCTCCCTCCCTTCCCCTAGACAGAAAGTAATCCAATATATGTTAAATTATGTGCAATTCTTCTAAACATATTTCCACAATTATCATACTGTATAAAAATATCAGATCAAAAAGGAAAAAAATGAGAAAAAAATGCAAGCAAACAACAACAAAAGATGAAAATACTATGTTGTGGTCTACATTTAGTCCCCACAATCCTCTGAGTGCAGATGGCTCTCTCCATCTCAACATTAGTACTGGCCTGAATCATCTCGCTATTGAAAAGAGTCACATCCATCAGAATTGATCATCATATAATCTTATTGTTGTGTATAGTGTTCTCTTGGTTCTATTCACTTTACTTAACATCAATTCATGTGTGCCTTTGCAGGCTTTTCTGAAATCAGCCTGATCATCATTTCTAATAAAACAATAATATTCCATAACATACATATACCATAACTTATTCAGCCATTCTCCAACTCATGGGTATCCACTCAGTTTCCAGTTCCTTGCCACTACTAAAATGGCTGCCACGAATATTTTTTGCACATGTGGGTCCTTTTCCCTTTTTTATGATCCCTTTGGGATACAGACCCAGTAGAGACACTGCTGCATCAAAGGGTATGCACAGTTTGAAAGCACTTTGAGTTGAATGTGTATTTATATGTGAGTGTATTTTGTAGGTCTGTATGGCATACACACACCCTCCTCAATAAACTGCAGTGACTCCCTGTTATCTCTAGGTTCAAATACAAAATCCTTTGTTTAGCATTCATTCAAAATCTTTCACAACCTTGCTCTAACCCCCCCCTTTCCTGTTTTCTTACACCTTCCTCTTCTCTTTGTAGTCTTTGATCCAATGACACTGAGCTTTTTGCTGTTTCACAAACAAGACACTCCATTTCTCAGTTCTGGTCATATTCTCCAGCTGTAACTTCACCTGGAATGCTTTTCCTTCTTATTTCTGCCTTCCAACTTTCCTGACTTCCTTCAGGTCCCTACTAAATCTCACCTTCTATAGGAAGCCTTCCACAACTCCTAGTCCTAGTGCCTTTTCTCCATAATTTCATAATTTTTTCCTCCAGTATAAAGCTTGTTTGTACAATTTGTACACTTATTGAATCCTTCCATTAAATGGTGAGCTCCTCGAAGGCATGGACTCTCCATCCTTTTTTTGTATCTCCAGTTCTTAGCACAGTGCCTGACACATAGTGGGTATTTAATAAATGTTTATTGACTGACTGATACACACACACACACACACACACACACACACACACACACACACACACACATTTTTTGTCTCCCTTATGAGAACATAAACTCACCAGGAATGGGTATAGTTTTCATTTTTTGAAACCCCAATATCTTACATAGTAGTTGGTAGCTAGTAGTTGGCATGTATTTCAATTAATAATAGTTTGTTGATTGGTTGATAGGATGGAATTCTCTTACCAAGAGATGAAAGCCAATGAAATTACAAAGCTATCTCCTATCCTTATCCTGAAACTAAATGGTAGGAAGAAAATTTATGGAATCACCTTTGGGTAATCTTAATGTTTTTAATGATCCTGAGTTGTTTCCTAGAACCTAACCTTATTTTTTAAAACATAAATGTTGTCCCAGTGCATATGGTTACGAATCTTGAAACATAAGTTCTCCAAAGAATTCCAATGACAGTCAACTCAAAAGGCATTGGGAAGATATATGGCGGCCATGAGTAGGTTACAGTTTATTTCCAGTAATGACCTACACTCAAGCAAAAACACAAAGGCATACCATTGAAGAAATGTGTGGTTGGAATTAAAAGTGGGCTAGTCATGTAATGAGACCAAGAAATGACCAATGGGCAGCATGCAAATATGGTCAAAATGTAAAAAGTGCTATAGAAGTGGTACCTATTTCTTTATCAGTGATGATAATAACAACTACCAAAAAGCCCCTGATTTTTATCTTCTTTCTCTTCAGTGGCATCCAGACTTTCTAGTCCATATTCTGTAGTATCTCATTATGTCCTGATATGTCCTTGATTATGTCCCACTCTGTAAAAAAATTCAAATAATTCCTACTTCCCATGGTGAAATATGAAGTTTCAATTTCTGTTCACATGAATCTGCCTGTGCAAAATATAAGTACGAGGTAGTAAAATGAGCATTGGACCTAAATCTGAGCATTACATGGATCCAAAACCCAGCTTTGACTCTGACTAGCTGAGTGGATTTAGGGAGATCACTTCTTCTTGATGGTTTCTGATTCTTTCTCTGTAAATGAAGGCATTGGTATTGATGAGTCCAAAAGGTCCCTAACAGTTCTAAGACACTATGGTTTTATTTCCTATATGACTCCTGCTCCACTGGTTTCCAATATGTGAGGTCAGAAGGTCCAGAAATCCCACCAAGTAGAGAGGCCCAACTAAATGCCAAGAGAGGGTGATTTAGGGGGTGTGAGGAGAGGGGAAGAATGATTATCATCACCCTGTGACTGGAGCATAGCCCCTGTTCTACACTCACTCTCCCCTCCCTCTGTGTTTGAATTATAGTTGACAGGTTTTCAGCCTGTCTTGTCTTCACAAATTCAAATCAATGTTCGGCAAATGTTTGTTGAGCACATACTATATCCAGGACTGTGTATTCAATGCTAGGGATACAAAAATGAAAGCACACATAGAGGCTGGGTGTGGTGGCTATGTTTGTAATCTCACAACTGGTTCTGAACTTTGATAAGCTAACAGGGGATTCATGCCAAGTCTGGAACCAATATTGCAATATCTCCAAAGGAGACCCATTGGGCTACTAAGGAGGGGTGAGGAGGCTCAGGTCAGAAATAGAGCAGACCAACGCTTCTCTGTTGTTCTGAAATAGAAACATGGGTGGCTCTGGTACTTTCAGCCAGGATGAGACAAGGAAAAAAAAAAAGAAAGGAAGGAAGGAAGGAAGGAAGGAAGGAAGGAAGGAAGGAAGGAAGGAAGGAAGGAAGGAAGGAAGGAAGGAAGGAAGGAAGGAAGGAGGGAGGGAAGGATATGGTCCTCCTCTGTCTAAACAAGTTCCTTTTGTCTGATTCTCCCCCCCCCCCCCAATCTTAAGAGCTACTTCTTCTAAGGTTAGTGAGGAAATTGGAAACTTTGCCCTACCAGGATGAGCAAAAGGATCTGGAGTTGTTTAGCCTAAGGAAAGGAAGATTGAGGGTCTTGGGGTAGGGTGAAACAAAGGATCTTTTGTTTTTAAATTTTTATTATTGCCTTTTGTTTTTTATATCACAATCATTTTAAGATATGCCCTTCTCCCACCCTTACCTTGTGTTTCTTTATAACAAATAGTTAAGCCAAACTAACCAGCAAAGCCACTGTATATGGCAACATTTTATACCCTTTGTCCCCTTCCCTATCTTTTGAAGGAAAGGATGATAAATCTGGACCTGAAAGAGACTGTGGAGGCCAGAGCCAGAGCTAAAAGGGGCATGTGAGTTCATTGAATCCAACTCTGTTATTTCACAGATGAGGAAATTGTGGTCTACAGAGGTAAAGTGGCTTGCCTTCATCATAAAGGTAATGTTCAAGGTGGATTTTAAGCCAACGGTCATTCTGTTACACCCCCTGACTCCTTAAAGTCCGGTCTTGCTGGTGACTGGCAGTCAAAGGTCATTTCTACTGAGAACAACCATAAATGAGAAAATCCAGGGAGTTGGAAGAAGGCTCATTGTCAGGAATGCTTCATGTGTAAGAGACAGGGAGCAGGCTAGACAGAAAAATTGGGAATCCAGAGGCTGGGGCCATGAGTATACCCAAGTGGGACACATTGATTTAAAGCACTTTTCCAAACAATCCTTGTGCTCCTGGGTGACATTGTTACGCTTGTTAGCAGGGGTGGGGTGTGGTGAGCCAAAGGGGACAGGAATTGCTCCAATTGAGCAAAACCAAGAACTGACAGCTGAAGAGGAAGCCTTTCTTCAAACCCCCACACCCTGGGAGCCAGCAGGGACTAAAAGCTGGTGCTCTTCTGCCAGCCGTCCTCAGCGCTGGGCCCGGGGGAGACCCTTCTCTGTGCCAGCAGAAGGAAATCCATCCACTGGGATGTCACACAGTTGTAAGCCAATGCAGAATGGCTTAGGCAGCATGGATCCTCAGAAAATGACTCCCACTTCCCTGGTGCCTCATGGTTTAGACAGGTCCTTCCTTACAACAACCTAGTTATATGAAGAAGGCAAGAAAAAACTGACTCAAGAGATGTTTATAAAAGAAATGTGTGTATATTTATATAACTATATATGGAATGCATTATTGCATACACACACACACACACACACACTTGTGTATGTACTTGTGTATGTATATCTGGGGCAGATAGGTGGTATACTGGAGTCAGGGAGATCAGAGTTTAAATCTGGCCTTAGACATTTGCAAGTCACATAACCCCTATTTGCCTTACTTCTTCATTTATAAAATGGAGACACGCTGGAGAAGGAAGTGGCGAACCACTCCAACATCTTTGTCAAGAAAACCCCATTGAGACTTGGCTCTTTTCAACAATGAGGTGATCCAAGACAGTTCCAACAGACTTGGGATGGAAAATGCCATCTGCATCCAGAGATAGAACTATGAAGACTGAATGTGAATCAAAACATAATATTTTCACCTTTTTGTTGTTGTTTGCTTTTTTTTCCTGTATCTTTTCCCCCCTTTTTAATCTGATTTTTCTTGTGCAGCATGACAAATATGGAAATATGTTTAAAAGAATTGTACATGTTTAAACTGTGTGGGTTGCTTGCTGTCCTGGGGAAAGAGGGGTAAAGGGAAGAAAGGGAGAAAATTTTGGAACACAAGATTTTGCATAAGTGAAAGTTGAAAACTATTTTTGCATGTATTTGGAAAAATAAAATATTATTAAAAAAAAAAGAAAGTAAGAAAACCTTATCGACAATGTCCATGGAATCATGTAGAGCCAGATGTACAACCACACAATATGTATATATGTATCAGTTGTGTGTCCATTAATATATATGCACATGTGTTTGCATACATGCCAGCTAGATATACATGTATGTATATATACTTATAATGTGTTGTTTTATTTGCCTATGTAGATATACACGTATGTGTACCTATAGATATAAATTTGATATAGACATAGATTAGATTTAGATATACATTAGTTACATATATAAAGATACAGATACTAGCCTCATGATTTCATTTCTAGAGATAGTTCTTGATAAGGAAGTTTCTTTACCAATATGGGTAGGTATTGATTCTGCACCGTATAGCCTTAGGAAAGATTTTCTCAGAGTGGTTAAATAACTTGTTCAAAGCCACGCAGCCAGTATATGTTAGAGGTGAGGATATGAATTCAGGGTTTCCTGACATTGAGACCAATTCTTATCATAGGATTATAGGATCAAGAGGACCTTCAGGGTCCTCTTGAAAGCCCAAATTCCTCATTTTACAAATAAAGGGAGCTTAACTAGCTTGCCCAAGATCACCAAATGGTAGAGCCCAAATTTGGACTCAAATATTGATTCAATGCTTTCCATAGCATAGTACGGCCATGCTGATTCTTATACAATAAAAATATTATTGTCAACAACAGAATCAGAGATTTTGAGAGGAGAATCCTAGAGAGCATAGGTTCATAGATTTATAACTGGAAGTGATCTTAGAGACCTTAGAGACTATCGAGTATAGCTTCTCTCATTTTACAAATGAGGAAACTGAGGAATGTGCAGGTTGGGTGACTTGCCCAGTTAGGGTGTGGGAGGCAGGATGGGACCTGGGTGCTCCCGGTGATTCCAAGTCTAGTGCCCTATTTACTATTTCATGCGACCTCCAGGTCATTTAGTCCAACTGAAGAAACTGAGCCTCAGAGAGGAGTCATATAGAGATAATTCAAACCCAGGCGCCTGACTGCAAGTCCAGAGCACTTTTCAATATGCCCCGGTTCTCCTCAACAAGATTTGTGCCCACCAGCTCACCCAGGGGGGCTTGCTTGTTTATACACCATTCCCATTTGCCCAGCCCACCGTACAGATGGAAAGAAAGCATGAAGGCACTTGGAGCTTTTACTCGTTGACAAGCTAAAGAACATCCTGCGTTTGCCTTTGGTGAAGCCCCAGGGCTGCTGGAGGGTCTGTAAAGATGCATAAGAATGCTGCAAACCAAGCCTAGGAAGAAGCTCCTCCTAGCACTGCAAACCAGCAGAGGCGAGGTCTGAAGGCAAAGAGAAAGCTTAGTTTCCAATGACTGACACTTTCTTAAAAAGTCAGAAGGAAGGTAGTGAATAAGAAAGGGAGAAAAAGGAAAGAAGGAAGGGGGAAGAAGGAGGGTAAGAAGAAGGGAAGAAAGGGAGAGGAAGAAGGGAGGGAGAAAAGGAAAGGAAGGAAGGAGAGAAGGGAAAGAGGAAGAAGGAAAGAAGGAAGCAAGGAAGGAAGGAAATAAGGGAGGAGAGGAGAAAGGAAGGAGGGAGGAAAGGAAGAAAAAAGAAAGGGAGAGAGGCAGGGAGGGAGGGAGGGATGAAAATAGGGAAGAAGGGAGGGAAATCAAGAGGAAGGGAGAGGAAGAAAAGAAGGAATGAAGGGAGAAAGAGAGGGATAGGATAGTAAGAAGGAAGGGAGGGAGGAAAGAGGGAAAGAAGGAAGATACATAAGGAAGGGAAGAAAAAGGAATGAAGGAAGGAAGAAGAAAGGAAGGAAGGAATGAGGGAGAGAGGGAAATAAAATGAATAAAGGGAAGAAGTCAAGGACTACTAGCACAGAGGAAAAGAAGAATCATGTGTATACAGCCTTCTCTTTTGTTTTATCCTCTTACAAAGAAAATGTTTGTAAGCACGTAGCTTTCCTTGCCTTTATTCACATTTATCTGGAGGGAATTTGAAGGAATGAGCACTGATTGATTTGGAAGTCAGGAGAACTGGGTCTTCGACTCAACTCTGTTGCTGATTAGCTGTGTGACTCTAGATAACTTATGTTTATTTTTCTGATGCTTAATTTTCTTGTCTATTAAATGAGTTTTGGTGGCTTAAATGATCTTTAAACATCCATCCAACTCTGACATTTTATTGTCAATGTTCTAAAGTCCCTTTTAGTTCTGACATTCAATGTCTTTTGTTCTAACATTCTATGTTCTAAGCTTCCCTCTGGCTTTGACAGCCCATGATTCTATGCAGAAATAGGATTGAGCACCCAGCTTATTCCCAACTACCAGAGCCAATCACTTGGTAGCCAGCCCTTTCATCCCAGCCCCCATTTGCCCCCAAAAGCCTAACCTGTGCCACTGCCAGGCTCTCCATTATCTACAGTCCCATTAGCTGTGGCCCACTCCCTATGCCTGAGGAGTCACCAGCTCAGATTTAATTAGCCACCTATTCTGACTGCCTGGCTCGTTAGGTCTCTGCAGGGACAGGGATATGAGATGCTGCAGTGGCTGCCTGGCTCCTCTGCTCCCTATCTCCCTGGGAGCAAGGCAGATTACCCATAATGTCTCATTAGCTGCACCGCATTAACCCACTGTCACAGACTCATGCTTAACTCTTTTCCATGATCTCCATTCCCCCCTACGTCTTTGGCCCCCTGCCTAAAATCAGAAAGAGGGACATAGAGTGTGAGGAACCCTAACATGCAACCTAGTACAGGAGATCTCTTAATGGTAGATCCTATGCACGACTGCAGCATAGAAAGATAGGGGAGATGAGCAAGTGCTGCTATGCAGCTGTGAGAACCTAAAATCTACTCTGCAGTTTCTCCTGTAACTCTCATAGAAGAGTCTGCTCAGAGGGGCTTTGGTTAGAGAAAAGTCTTTTCATCCCCCAAACAAACAAAGCATCTGAACTGCATTTGAAAGAGTTCTGAGAGTCAAGAGCCCTGGCTTCTATTCTTGGCTCTGCTACAGGTCAAAAAAGTGGAAAATTTGCTGGACTTGGAATCAAAGAACTTGGGTTCCAGTGTGCGTTGTCATTTGCTACCTGTATGGCCTGGGGAAAGTGACTTAACCTCTCCTCAGTTTTGCAAGCCATAAAATGGGGTGATTGGACCAAATCATCTTCAAGGTCCCTCCATACATCCCGTGATGCTATGACTCACTAGCTTTTGGGACTTTTTGTTTCTGCCTCACTAAAAGGAGGGTTATAATCCCTATGTAATTGATAGCCTCGGATAGTTAGGAAGAACAAATGAAAATACATGTACAGGTTTATGAATCCTAATATAATGAGAATTATCATGTTCATCAGGCTTTTTTTGGTCCAGATTATCGATACGAGGACCTTCCAATGAAGAAACTCCATCTATCAAAGTAGATCCAAGCCTGTTCTAGTAAGAATTACTCAGGAGCTCTGCTTCCTAGTTCCAAGGCTAATTGTCACTAGGCCATGCTGCCTTTTACAAAAACTGTTATGTAACTCAAAGGGCTGTAATCTCTCCAGGCAGACTTCTATTAATTTTAGCTCCAAACATGAAATCTCTTCCCCTCTCTGAGCCTCAGTTTTTTCATCTGTAAAATGAGATGGCTAGACTAGAGTTGGTCATGTCTAAAATCTGTTTCAATTCTAATTTATGATCTAGTCATGGAAACCATTTTCTTCCCACAAATGAGTTTTATCTGTATGTGAACATTTAAGTAGAAGATCAAAAAGGTTACTAAATAAGCAATTGGAACATCAATGTTTTATTTAACTTGGACTCTGCTATGAATTACCATCATGACTTTGGGCAAGGAAGTAGCTGCTTCTGTCTCTCTGTGTGTCTCTGTCTTTGACTCTGTCTCTATTTCTCTGTGTCTTTATCTTTATCTTTGTCTTTATTTCTCTATGTCTCTCTGTGTCTCTGCATCTATCTTTTGTCTCTGTGGGTCCCTCTGTCTTGTTATGTTTCTCTTTCTAACTTTATCTCTGTCTCTTTCTTTTTTTTTATTTTAATAGTTTTTATTTTCCAGATGTATGCATGGGTAAATTTTACAACATTGATAATTGCCAAACCTTTTATTCTAATTTTCCCCTCTTTCCCCTCCCCCCCAGAAAGCAGGTTGACCAATACATGTTAAATATGACAGAGTATAAATTAAATTATCTGTCTCTTTCTTTATGCCTCTCTATGACTGTCTCTCTGTGTATGTTTGTCTCTGTCTTTCAAAGTCTTGCTCTCTTTCTTTTTATGCCTTCTGTGTCTCTCTGTGTATTTTTTAGTTCTCCCACACAATATTCTGTGTTCTAAGGGCCCTTTTAACTCTGATGTTTATGTTCTCTACAGCCCTAATAATCCATAATCTGTCAAAGAAAAATCAAGATGTCCTGGAATATGCCCTCACACTTACCACTCAGTTCAGAATGTCCTGGGGTTATGTTCATCATGTTTGGGGACAAATGAAGGAAGAAAATTTATTCAAGAAGTCAGACAAGGCTGAAAAAAGAATAAGCAGATTGTGTGACCTTTGGCAATTCCCTTCCCCTCAGAACCTCAGTTTCTCCACCTGCAAAATTAGTGAGCTAAAGTGGATGCTCTCTAAGGTCCCTTCCAACGCTAAATCTTCACCCTGCAAGTTCTCTTAGAAATGCTTCTGAACAGCCGCTGCTGACAGAGGCAGATAGATTACCTGCAATTACAGGCCCCGAATTCTCCCCCGCTCTGCCTCTCAGAGTGCAAACTCCTCTCTGGTCTCCAAGCAATTTCAGAGTTTTTTTGTGCTTCTAAAGCACAGATTGTGTACGATTCCGCTCTTGCGCTATTGCAGCAGCAGCTCTTAGGCGGAGGGTGAGGCAGGCGGGTGGCAGTTTGTTTATTCTGGAACAAAGGCAGTTGGAGACAAAAATGGGATCCCATTCCTCCCCCACCCACCCCAGCTTCTCCATATTTCTGTGCTTAAAGCCTTTCCCCAGGGGGGAAAAAACCCAAATTACAAATTCTGACTGAAGAGAAAAGGTTTTCTTTGTCATATTTCAGAATCAGAATCCTGCAATTTCTGGACTGGAAGGGACCTTTAAGAGCATCTTCTCAACTTCAACCTAAAGAAAGCATGCTTCTCTTGGGAGAGAGGTGGGGTACTATGGTGACAGAATGTCATATACACTGGCAGTCACTATTTTGATTATTCTTAATAATTTTAATAATTTTAAGGAGGGTTTAATGCTGGAGGAGGGCTTGCTATATCTGAAAATTACTGTATTGTAAAAACAAAAGATATCAGAAAAAAAATAGAACAGATCATTTCTACAGTATCTAAAACAAATTATCCAGAATCACAGTTAAGATTGTTAGAGATGGAGAGACCTCAGAAGTCATCTAAAGCATGGAAAAGGGGAATAATTTACCCAAAGTCACATGGTTAGTAAATGGTTAAGTTGAGACTTGAACCCAAATCTTCTGACCAGGGAAGGCAGTGTGGTGCTTGGAAAAGTATATTGTATTTGGAATTAGAGAATATAAGTTAAAATTCTCTCTGTGTTTCTTGTTTACATATGTACCTTTAGCCAAGTAACAATATCTCTAGTCTTAATTTCTTATCCATAAGATAATTGGGTTGATCTAGAGCAGTCCTATCAAACATGCTGGCCACATGTGACCCACTACACTCCTGGGAAGAGCCTAAACCAGATTAAAATGAAACTGGGAAATATTTAGCAAAATAAATAAAAATACAATAAAACACAGATAATATTACATTATAAAATTAAGTCAATATTTGGCTCCTGGGGATCTTTATATATGAAATAGTGGTAGGGAATCATTTCTATTTAAATTTGATATCACTAAGCTAGAGGATCCCTAAGATACTTTCTAGGCCCATATCAACAATATTGTGATTCTCCTGGCTTCAAGTCTAGAGCTCTTCCCATCCTTATTTAAAACTTTTAGAGGTAATGAATTCACCACTTTTCCAAGGCAGCCCATCTCATTTTATGCATCTTTAATTATTAAGGATTTTGTTCTCATGTCTGTGCTTTTTGTAATTTCTACCCATTAGACCCTAGTTTTTTTCTCATGGGGTCAAGGAGGAATCTAGCTCCTACTTCCCATGGCATCCTTTTAAATACTTAAAGACTGTGATCATATACCACTCCATTCAACCCCTTCCCCACTGAAGTCTTCTCCAAGATAAACATCCCTATTCTTGCTAATCAGACTCTCACGTGGCACATTTTGAGTCCCTTCACTTTTGAGATGCTTTGGATGGGTTCTGTCTGTTCTTCCTAAAATGTGTTGCTAGAACTGAATACAAGACTTCACAGGTGGGCTGACAAGGGAAGACGGCCACCATCTCCTCAGTCTTGGACATGGTATGTTCAAGTAATTAAGGGTGACTGCTCTCATACTATGGAAAGAACAGTGACTTTGGAGTTAGGAGATCTGCATTCAAGTCCTAGTGATGCCATTTCTTTTGTGATCTTGTGCAAGGCACTAAACTTAGAGTTTAAGAAATCTGAATCTAAATTCTCCATCAGACACTTAAAATCTGTGTGACCTTGGGCAAGACACCTACTTTCTTTTGGCCTCCATTTCCTTATTTGAAATGAGAGAGTTGGAGTAGGTGGCTTTATGATCCCTTTCAGCTCTAAATCTCTGATCCAGGATCCTGTGATTGGACTGTATGGTCTCTATGGTCCCTTCTAGTCCTGAATATTTACAGACCACAGAACTGGAGGGATCTCAGAGCACATCTAGTCTAACCTGTACCTTACCCAAGAATATCCTCCTCAGTGTTTTTCCAAAACTGTTATTCAGCCCCTGCTTAAAAATTGACCAGTGAAAGAGAACCAAGTACTTCTGGCATGACTCATGGGCAGTTCGAATTGTTAGAAAGCTTTTATCAAGCCTAAATCTGCTCCTTTGAAACTTCTACCCATCACTCTTAGTTCTGTTTCTCTCTTGTACATGACAGTCCTTCAGATACTTTCAGACAACTACCACATTCTCCTAAGTCTTCTCAAACATTCCTTGTTCTTTTAACCAATCCTCATCTGGCATGTTCTTGAAAGCCTTTCACTATCATAGTTGCCCTCCTCTGGATTCTCAGTAAACTATCAAGTACTTCCTAAGTTACAGTGCCCAGAACTGAACACAATATTCCAGATGTAGTCTAAGCAACATAGAATATAGCAGGACTATCATCTCTTTACTCCTGAATACTATGACTTTCAATGTAGACTAATTGTACAGTAGTATCTTTGGCTGCTATAACAAAGAGTTGGTTCTCATTAAGCTTGAATCCACTGAAACAACAAGATATTTTTCAGATGAACTGCTATCTTGCCATATCTTTCCCATATTTTTCTCATAAAGTCGATTTCTTAAACCAAAATTAGAACATTTTGTTTATTCCTATTCAATTTCATCTTAACAGATTTGGCTCAACTCATAGCAATCGAGATGATTTTCAGTCTGGGATTTATTCTCAGTTGTGTTATCCATCTCTCATAGTTTGATGTCATCTTAAAATTCAATAAGTATGTCATCTATGCTCTTATCCAAGTCACTGATCAAAAAAAAAAAAAGAAAAGAAAAGAAAGAAAAAAGAAAGAAAGAAAAAAAAGAAAAAGAAAAGATTCAGGACCAAAGACAGATCCAGGCTCTTTCTTAAAGGATCTCCAAGTTGATAAAATACCATTAATCTATCTTATTTGGGTCTAGCCAGTCAACCAAATCCAAATTCACTTATTTATATCATCATGTAGTCCCAGACCCCTCATCTTGCCTATGAAGGTTGCACAACTTTGTTTAATGCTCTACTAAAATCTAAGTTAACTATAGCAGTTCCCTGAATTAGTTATATCCAACAGACATTTATTTATTAAGCACCTAAAATGTTATAGGTATTAGATATATATAACCAATACACCTAAGAAGACATTGCCTGCAGGGAGCTTACATTCTACTGAAGTCATTGAATCAATACACAGAGATATAATGCAAAGATTATTATGATAGGAAAGAGCATTAACATTTGGGAAAACCACACAATTTGAGAGTAGGGAGGAGTTCAGTGGTTATGTAGTCCAGCCTATAAAAGAAAATAATTCCCACTATAACATTAATAATAAGGGGTTATCCAGCTCTGCTTGAAGGACTCTAGGGAAGCATCCCATTCCATCATGGGACACCTGTATAATAACTGTTAGGAAGTTTTTTCTGAAATCAAACCTAAAATTGCCTCTTTTCAACTTCTATCCATTGTTCCTGATTCTGCCCTCTGGTATCAGAGTGAACATATCTAATCCTTTTTCTGATCAGGAAAAGCTTATGGGAGAAATTACTTTTGTGCTGAATCATGAAGGAAGATAAGGATTATGAAAGTTGGAGATAAGGTGATAGTGTGCTTCAGGCATGGGGAAGAATGTATAAGATGCATGGAGGCAAAAGATGGAATACTGAGTTCAGGGAACAAAGTACATCAACTTGGTTAGGATTTAGTGTACTTGAAGGAAAGCAGCATGAAATAAGATTGGAAAAGCGGGTGCAAGCTAGTTTTGTGGAAGTCTTTGTTGCCAAGCTAAGGAGCTTATATTTTATACTCTAAGCAACAGGGAGCCATTAAAGGCTTTTGATCAAGAGACTAATGTGGTCAGAATTGTGCTTTAGGAAGACCATTTTGACAATTATATAGAATGCAAGTATCAAATTCATTTGCCAAAGCAGCACTCAAGTGGAGCTTAAATTAGATTAAAATGTAATTGAGAAATGTTTTTTAAAATATATAAAAATATAATACAACATAGGTGATGTCAATTTGTGGTTTTCTAAGTTAATATGTGACCCACAGTAATCTATTTCTATTTGAGTTTGACACCACTACAGTAAAAATAGAATTGGGGAAGTGAGAGCTTGGAAGTAGAAAGATCAGTTATAAGATTATAAAATTCATTCAAGAAAAATAACGATAAAGGCTTGAATTACAAGTTACTGATGTGTCAATCCTGTCACCCTGTCTCAAAAAAAGGAAAACAAAAGAGGCAATCCTATCAAAGGAGGAAATGAGGCTAGTGTGTCATAATCTATTTTTGATAAAGTCATATCAGCTCTTGGTAATTACCACTTCCTTTTTTTGTATGTTTACAAACTATCAGATTCCAGCTGGGTTGCTTAGAGGATAGGGAGAGACTTCAGGTCAAGAAGGCTTGAATTCAAATACTATCTCAGTCCTTACTGTCAGGTAAGTAAGTCAGGTGTGTGGCCTTGGATAAATCTTTTAATCTCTTTCTGCTTCAAATGTTTACAGATATTTCCACAACTGTAAAATGGGGGCATTCATAGAATCTATCTCACAGAATTGTTGTAAAGATAAAATTAGACATATGTATAGAATACATTGCAAATCCTAAGGCACTGTGTAAATATTAACTATTATTATTAGCATCACGACAGAATCATAAGATCAAAGATTTAGCAACAGACTTTAGAGGTCATTTACTTTAACCTTGTTTTACAGTTGAGAAAACTGAGATACATAAAAATAAAGTGACTTTTTCAAGATAGAAGTAAATAGGAGTTAATATGCTCAAAGGGCTATCAAACAGTGCATACCCTTTGATCCAGGAATGTCTTTACCAGATATGTATCCCAAAGAGATCACAAAAGAGGGAAAAGGACCCACATGTAAAATAATGTAGCAACTCTTTTCGTAGTGGGGAGTTAGAAACTGAGTAAATGCCTATTGGTTGGGGAATGACTGAATAAGTTATGGTATATGAATGTAATGGAATATTATTGTTCTATAAGAAATAATGAGCAGGCTGATTTCAGAAAAGTTTGGAAAGACTAACATGAGCTGAATGCTAAGTGAAGTGAGCAGAACCAAGAGAATATTGTACATAGAAACAAGAAGATTTTTCAACCGTGATGGATTGGTGCCTTTCAACAATAAAATGATTCAGGCTAATTCCAAAAGACTTATGATGCAAAGTGCCATCTATGTCCAGAGAGAGTACTGTGGACATGGAATGTGAATCAAACCCTAGTATTTTCAGCTTTTTTGGTGCTGTTGTTGTTTGTTTGCTTAGTTTTAGTTTTCTTTCCTTTCTTGTGTTTTTTCTCTTTTGATCTGATTTTTATATGGAAATATCTTTAGAAGAATTGCACATGTTTAACTTATTTTGAATTGCTTGCTGTCATGGGGAGAATGGAGGAAGGAGGACAGGGAGAAAAATTTGGAATGCAAGGTTTTGCAAAGGTGAATATTGAAAACTTTCTTTGCATGTATTTGAAAAAATAAAATACTATTAAATTTTTAAAACTATGAGTCAAACCCAGCACCTCTAATTCCAAATTGAGTATTCTTTTTACTTCCTCATCCCTTTTATATTATGTTTTGGAATTTTACCAAGAATTAAAGTCAAGCTCATTAGTACACAGATTGCTACTCAATTCCCTTTCCCAGAAATTGGAACAACCTTTGCCCTTCTCCAATTCTGTGGCACCTCTTCTATTTTCCATCATCTTTCAAAGATCACTGACAGTAGCTCAGAAATCATGTCAGTCCTTTCAGAGCCTCGAAATGTAGAAAAAAGAAGCAAAATAAGATTTGATTGTACTTTCTCTCTACATCAATTATCATTTTTTCATTCCCCTTCCTCTCCAAGCAGGAGGTTCTATTCCTTATTTCATCCTTTTCTTTTTCCTAACTCATAGCTCTTTTGTTGTCCTTAGCCTAACCTGAACACTTTTCTTGAGATGTGCCATGCTTTTGAATCATTTTACCCGCTTTTACTTCTATGTTCTATACATATCTTTTAAAAATTCAAGATGGTAGATAGACAATTCCCCTTTATCATATCCTTGTTAGGACTGTTTCTTTTTGTATTTCTGGGATTCATTCTTGAATCTTTCCATCTTTTTGAGCTGACTCATTTAGAATTTTAAGCTATAGCTATAGGCTATAATATACATTATTGTGTGCTGGTCAGTCATTTCAGTCATGTTCATTTTTCCATGACCCCATGGATCTCTGTCCATGGAGTGGATCACTGGATGTTTTTGCCATTTCCTTCTCCATTGGCAAACAGAGGTTAAATTACTTGGCCAAGATCCCACAGCTAGGAAGATTCTGAAACTGGATTTGAACCCAGGTCCCCTGACTCTAAGCACAACACTATATATACACTGTGCCACCTAGTTACCCCACACAATACATTGTTGTAAAAGTTGATGCAACAATAAATATACTAGCTCACACTCTTTCTATATATATATATATCCTCTCCTTAAAGACTTTAAAGTTTCTAATTTCTAAAAATCTAAGATACATGTCAGAATTTGCTTGGCTTCTTGTTCTCTAAAACAAATTCTAAAATCAGTCAATTACTCTGTCTCCATGTGCCATCTCTGTGCTTTCCTTGACCAAAACACTCTTCCCTGGCCAACCCTCACCTGTATGTATTAATATCTCCTTATTAGACTATAAGCTTCTTGAGGGTAGCCACTGTCTGCAGGGCTTAGTACAGGATCTAGAACATAGGAAGTGTCTAGAACTTCCTTTCTATCATTTCTATAAAAACTTGGTCCAGAATAGAAGTTCCCCTTATTAGTTTCCCTACTTTTTTTGAAGCATGAAATTATCATCTTAGAAATTTTTAGTTGCTCTGTTTTTGGCAGTGAGCAAACTCCAACAGATTTATGCCTTACATCCATCTATCAGGATTTCTGATTTCCTTCAAGGCTCAGATCAAGTGCAGACTTGTATTTGAAGTCTTTCCTGATGTCTCCATTAGCTAATGTCTTGATCTCAAGCTCACCTTGTACTAATTTTGTATATACCTACTTTGTTCATAAGTACGTGTTGTATCTCTCTCCTCCACCCCAAATCCAGTATAATTTTCTTGGAGGCAACAACTGTTTTTACTTTTGTCTTTTTGTCCTCAGGACCTTGTAAAATACCTGACAAACAATGATGTTTAATAAATTCTTGCTAATTGATTATTAAAACTTCCTCCATATAGCCTGCCTTTATATCAAACTTGTTACTTATTTCCCTGAATTCTTTATCTATTTCCTCTTTCTAGGTAATCTATAGTATGCTCTGATAACAATATATCCTCTGTTTGTGTCTCCATTGATCTTCATTCAAATATTATTCATCATACTTTTTCTTCTGGTAGTTGGATTCCTCAAATGAGCATATTCTATAATGTAAGGATTCTTTTGGCTCTGGCATCCTGGATTTCAGTGAAATGGAGCTAGGATCATTTATTTTTAAATGGTGTCCAAGAAAGACCCACAAACAACAAAACTGATCAACATAGCCACCTTAGCAGTTTATTCAATATTAGATAACTATAATTTTCATTGGAGGGAAAGAGAGACACTTTCTCAGTTCTTCTCTGCAATTAGACTTGGTCATTATAATTACACAGTATTTAGTTTGATTTTTGTTGTTCTTTTCAATTATAATGTTATAACCATTGGTTATGGCTTTCCCCTTTACCACACAGTAATATTCCATTACATTCGTGTACCACAGTTTGTCAACCATTCCCCAGATTATGGGCATCTATTTTGTTTTCTGTTCTACAACAAAAAGTTCTAGTATGAGTATTTTGGTGTATGTGAGGTTTTTCTTCCTATCTTCAATCTACTTAAGGTCCAAAGTATAAGAGTAGAATCTCTAGGTCAAAGAATGTGGACATTTTGACATTTGACAATCATAATTCTACCTTGCTTCCCAAATGGTCAGAACAATTCACAATTCCATCAAGAGGCATTAGTACTTGCCTTCCTAAAAGACCTCCAACACTATTTCCATTTTCGTTTTCTTTGTCAATATTGCTCACTTCCTTTCAACTAACAATAATAAAAATAATAAAATAATTTTTAAAACCCTGGTTATTATAGAATTACTTAGAGTTTGCAAAGTGTTTTACATAACAGTGGAAGTGTAGCTCTAAAACCAGTACCCTTTTAGTTCAGGTTGGATGGTGAGACAAAATGAGGCACTCATAAGTCATTGAATATTTAAGAAAGGAAGTTTATTTGGTCCAAACACTGCAAGAATATGCAACAAAAATACAGTTGTACCCATTTTTCTGGATATGGACCCCTTTATCTCCATCTGGAAATGTGTTGGTCATGTATCTGGCCATCACAGTATAGACACTTGTGTTGTCTTAGGCACCCACCAAATCTGAAAGGTCTAGAACCCTTGTGACTGAGTCTTTAGGAACCCACCTCAGAAAAATCAGTCTCCAGGGATAGCTTTGTTCTGGCCTTCTTCATGTTGGTTAAGAATGTGAGAGGTGAGGAAAGAAGCTGTGTCAAGGAAGCTGAAACCAAAACATACTGGAGAGCAATTTTCGCTTCTTTTAAGTAAAGCTTCCCCATATTGTTGGTAGGAGGGAGGGAAGAAGTTGCATCAGGGAAATGCTAGTACTATCACATATTCATTACTGCATTTGGACCTCACAAGTCTATGAGTTAAGGTGTTATATCCCCATTTCATAGATAAGAAAGCAGAGGCTTAGAAAGAACAGTGATTTGACCATGATCACAAAACTACTAAATATCAAAAGCAGAACTCAAATCTCTCTGATTCTCTTGACTTTAAATCATCACTCTTCTCCCTATATCATGCTGACTCTCATACACATTTATGAGAACAAAAATGAGGATTCAATAATAGTGCAAACAATAATAAGGATAATATTATCCTCATTTAAATTCCTCAATCTATAAATGAATAACCTGAAGTGACTTGTCTACTAACACACAGCTAGTCAAGGTGAGAGCCAAGATTGGAGGCCAGGCCTAATATTCTACACTACTCTGTGGTGGCAAGCAAAGCCTTTAAACTACCTGAGTCGTTGACTTGTAAATTAGATATGAATCTGCATGCCACTTCATGGATAATTTCTGTCCTATTTTTTCTATCATCACAAACAGAAAATCCCCTAGGCTTAACTCCTCTGCTTTAGCATACCCCTTAATTCCCAACCTCCCTTTCTCTTTATGGCCTGCTGTGATAGGTTGGACTGAGCTGGAATAAATTGCTGTTTACATTCAGTCCAGGTGCATCCAGCCTTTATATTAACCAGGATTCTAGTGGAAAGAACACTAGACCTTATATCTGAAGGCTGAAATTTAAAACCCCTCATTGGTTATACATAGATGACTGAGTTTAAAGCAGGAAGGAAACTTGGAATTTAATACAATTTCCTAATCCCCGGAGATGAAGAAATGGAGAATGAGTGAAGTAAATGATTTTTCTAGGTAGTAAAAGAGATAGTATTTGAACCCAGAGCTCCAGACTACAAATTTGTCATTTTTTCCATTACACCAGCTCAGATACTGGTTAACAAAATCTTGGATAAGTAACTGTCTCTTTGGAGTCCTAATGTATCTCAATTATAAACTGAGGGGCTTGGGCTAGATGCTCTCTATCTAGTTTCATTTGAGCTCTGACACTATATTCTGCTTTCTAAGATTCCCTGTCTTGGATTGACGTTCTATGATTTAATGCCCCTTCCAGCTTTAACATTGTATTCAACTTTATATCCTAAGGTCCCTTCCCCTGACATCCTATGTTCTATGGTCTAAAGTTTCTTCCAATTGTCATATCTTACGTTATTAGTCAAGTTCCCTTCTTGCTCTGATGGGCTAAGGTGTCTTCCAGTTCTAACATTCAATGTTTTAAGGTCTCTTCTGATTGTTACTTTCTATGTTTTCTATTTTTAGGTTCTTTCAAACTGACATCTATGTTCTATGATCCCTTCCAGCCTCAAAAGTCAATGTTCTATGGTTTAGTTCTCTTCTAGCTCTGATGAGTTAATGTCTTTTGCCTAGCCTTCATGATGGTGGTGGTGGGGGCAGTGTTTTCCAATTCTGAAATTTCTTCTTTTCAGTGTAAACAAAAACTCTGTTAACTTGAATGCCTTATGGAGAAAAAAGAGAAAAAAGAAGTCTCTTCTATGGCAATTCTGTGTTTTGTATTCTTAGATCCTTTCCAATTCTTGACATTCTGCATTCAAAGGGCCTTTCAAGCCCTGATCTCTTATGTTCTAAGATCCCTTTTGATCCTGACAGTCTATATTCTCAGGTCCCTTCCAGCTTTAATATTCTATGTTCTAAGGTTCTTCTCAGTTCTATTATTCTAAGTTCTGTGTCCTCGGTTCCTTTCTATCTCTGACATCTTGTGTTCTAAGGTCTCTTCCAGTTCTGACATTGTGTATTTCCACAAGATCACTTTGTGTCCAACAAGACTTTGTGGTGCACATTTCATTCCCATTGCTTCCCTAGGCTCTCTCTCCCTGGAATGGATATGCAGTGCTACACTTGGCTTATGTGTAGATCCTCTATTATTCATAGCACTCAGATCTCAACAAAACACACAGAGTGGACCTGAAAACTTTCACATTTCCATCCAATAACTCCCAGCTTTCTCTCTCTCTCCCTATACCTTTGCATTTGATCTTCCACAAATTTGCCTTTGTTCTTTCAGATGGAATGATATTGCCAAGGGCTCCCAGGGGCCTTTGGTGGCAGTTACAGTCACTGGAAGTTTTTTAAATAAAATATAAAAACCTACCCAGATCAGGAAGCAGGATCCCTCCAGGTATAACGTCACAATCTACAAGGAAACAATAGCACAAAGAAAAGTACATGGCTGGGCCCAGGATGTAGCTGTGCAACATGGATTGGTAATGAGAGATCACTAGAGCAGGCAGTCAGGCTCCCTTTGCCCATTCTGTCACTACTTGGACAAATCATTTTCCATTCCTGTGATTTCATTTTCTTGACTGTAAAAGGTGAGATGGATACTTTTTGTCCCAAATGTCTGTGCCTAGAAATAGCATTTGGGTCTGCAAAGTGGTTTGAGCCCTCCAATGGACAAAATCATTTAATTAAAGCGTCACAGAGCTAGAAGAGATTTCAGAGAAAAACAGGTCCTTCTGATAACAGGAATACCTCATTCAGTTCTTTTGGAAAGGCAATGTAGTATACTGGATAAAGCACCAGACTTAGAATAAGGAAGATCAGGATTCAAATACTGCCTCAGACCAGCTGTGTGATCCTGGGCAAGTCACTTAATCTTTCTGTTTCCCTTTCCTCATCTGTTAAATGAAGAGAGATGAATCTGATGGCTTGTAAGGACCTTTCTAGCTCTAAGTCTATAATTCTTTGATAGCCATCTAGGCTCTATTTGGGAAATTCTAACAATTTTTCATGAAATTTCAGAATTGAAAGGGGCTTCAGAGAACTCTAGTGTCAACCAGAATGAAACAGAAATCCCCTCTACAGTCATCTCTAAGAGTTATACAACTTCTACTTGAAAACCCCCACTATTGTTTCTTTGCAATTTGCCAAAATCGACTTTTCTGCAAATTCCATTCATTGTTACTACTTCTGCCTTCTGGATCAAACAAAATAAGCTTAATTCCTTTTCCCTTTCATAACCCATTAAATACTTACAGATAGTTATCATGTGCACCCTTTGGCTTCTCTCCTTCAGGCGGAAAATACCCATTTATTTCTGTGAATCTTTGTATGAAATTGTTTTGACGCTCCTCATCAACCTGATTAACCTCTGGACATATTTCACATCTCTCACATCTCCCCCTTTTTCTGTGTTCCCACAGCTACTGCCCTAAGCAAGTTCCCATCACTTCTGACCTGGCCTCCTGCAATGTCCATGTAATTAGTTTGCCTGGATCATCTCTCCCCATTCCAGTCCATTCTCTGCATATCTTCTTTAAGTACAGGTCTGACTATATCACTGCCCTATTCAATACACTCCAATGCTTCTAGGATAAAATACCTACTCTTCTGTCTGGCTTTTAAAATCAATAGTCAATAAACATTTATTAAGTATTATTATGTGTCAGGTACTATGCTAAGCAGAAGAGACACAAATACAAAAAAGAAAAACAATCCCTGCCTCAAGATACTTACAATCTAATGGGATTGTACATACATACATACAAAAGGGAGCTGTGAAGGGGAGGTTGGAAATGTGAAGGGGATGATGATGTTTGAGCACCAAAGTTGATATGTGGTTTTCCTTCACAGCTTGATCCCAACCTACATTTCTAGCTTTATTATATATTACTGCTTTTTCCACTCTCTACATGCCATCCCAATTGACCTTCCACTGATTCCTTATTTCCCTCAAAATTCAGCTCAAGTGCCATCTTCTACATGAAGGCCTTTTTAGTACCCTCCCCCTAAAATCAACCTGCGTATTACTTTGTATATGTATTCATGTTGTTATCTTCCTCGATAGAATATAAACTCTTTGAGGACAGGGATTATATCTATCTCTAGCATCCAACATAATATATGGAACATTTGTTGTTGTTGATGAGTTATTCAATCACATCTTACTCTTTGGGATCCTAGGGACTATAGCACACCAGGCCTTTCTATCCTCTACCTCTCAAAGTCTGTCCAAGGCCATATTTGTTGCTCACATGACACTATTTATTCACCTGATTCTTTATTAACCCCTTCTCATTTTGCCTTCAATTTTTCCTAACATCAGATACAGTATGTATTTAGATGGTGTTTGTTGGTTAATTGAGAAACTCAAAATAAGGAGACATTGGGAAATTATTGCCATAATCTGGGTGAAAGGTGATGAGATCCTGAACTAGCTGGGTGACTGTATGAATAAAAAGAAAGGACTAGATGTAATAGATGGTTTCAAGGTAAGAATAACAAGACTTAGCAACTGACAGGATATGGGTTATGGGGTGAGGGACAATGGAGAAGTTGATCACTCTGAAGTTGCAAATCTGAATGAGGAAGTATGGTGGCACCTTGGACAGAAACAGGGGAGTTGGAAGGTAGGGAAGGGATTGGAAAGAAAGGTAATGAGTTCTGTCTTGGTTATACCGATACTGCCATTTCATTCCCATAAATGAGAAAGGGAAACCCCTCCCCTTCAGTCCTTTGTACAAAGAAAAGGGTTGTTGACAGAATTTTTAAATTATTTCTTCCAATTGAACCAGTCCTCTTTGTTTGTGCATCTTCAGAATACATAACAAACAGGTTGCCTCGACATCACTAGAGGAATCAGAAAAGAGACAATGTTGCAGAGTAAGCAGAAGCATCCTCAGAGTCAGAAGCCATGCTGACACATGCTAACAATGTGAGCCTAAATGAGTCACCACCTCCCAGCATCCCAGTCAAATCTCTACAATGCTAAGTTACAGGCCAGTTGCCATTGATCTCCATCCATTGGCATCATAGGTGTAGAAGTCCCCTTTCCCACCCTTCAAGAAGGGATGTCATTAAGTATATGGATAGGTAAAGATCTATGAAAAAAGAAAATTGTGCTTGATCACTGATGTCTTTTGTACATTCTATCCCTATAGATCACAGACATTACAGTGTGTCACTTGTTTGAAAACTTTCTATATTACTGTTCCATGAAACCCTTCACTCCTGAGGGGGAAAAATGGTCAGTTATTTATACAGAACTTTAAAACTTAAGGCATCCTCACAACGATCCCATGAGATAGGCAGTCTAAATCTTATCCCCGTTTTACAGATGAGGTAACTGAAGCTCAAAGAAATAAAATGATGTGCTCAAAGTCACATAGCTAGTAAAAGGTAGGGTGGAAATTTTAATCCAGCCCATTTTATCCAAATTGATTAACACTATATGTAACATGTACACAACATGGGCTTGCTTGGAGACAGTCATGACATACACGATGCTTAAAACTCAAGCCCAAGTCTTGGACTTGGAACAGGAAGCTCTGAATTAAAACTCTGCCTCAGATACTTATTTTCTCTGTGACTGTGAGCAAGTTACTCTCAGCCTCTGTTTCCTTATCTGTAAAACCAACACCTCATAGGACTGATTAAAGAGTCAGATAACACAATACACACACAAAGTGCCTTGCAGACCTTAAAGTGCTACATAAATGCGAACTATTGTTTTCCATTTATCCAGTACTTCTGTCTGGAGCTGCTGAGTCTCAGATGAAGATTCTCTGGGCCCCTCCCAGTACTAAATCATCCCTCCCAATTAGCAGGAAGGGCTCATTACTAAACCAGCCACCTTCTATTAAGAAGGGAAATCTATCTCTCCCTCTGATGCCCTGACATGGACCTGAGGCCATTTCTAATCATTGCCATAGATCAAGAAGGTTCAATTGGGGGAAGGGGAGGGCACAATTTATGCTTTTGGCTGGCGAAGGGCCACATCAGAGCCCTGTGCCAGCCCAATGAGGGGTCTGGGTGAATGGGAGGGCTTCCAAGGAGTGCTGGCAGATGGAAAGCTGGCACAGTTCCCCTTCCCAGTCAAAAGTTCCTTTTTTCTGCCCTCATACTCATTCCCCTCACAATTCCCTCAGCTGCTCTGACATGATGTCTCCTCAAAGGTGATGAAGAAACAGTTTTCCTCTGGTTCATTTTTGTCATTTCTGTCTCCTTGTTCAATAGACAGGATTCCCTGCTGGCCCAGAAGGAATATCATGAAAGTATTTGGCACAAGCAACCAATATGGAGAATGGGGAGTATCTGGAGAGTCAGTCTGGTATAGTGGAAACCACACTGGAGCTGTCATCAGGTGATGCAATGGATAGAACACCAGGCTGAGAGAAAGAAAGCCTCACCCTCCTGAGTTCAAAACTGATATCAGATTTGAACCTAACTCTGTCTCAGTTTTCTTAATTGTAAAATGGGCTGGAGAAGGAAATGGCAACTCACTGCCATGTCTCTGTCAAGAAAACCCCAAATAGGGTCATGAAGAGTCAGACATGAGCAAAGTGACTGAACAACAAAGGAGACAAGTCACTTCATCTCTTTAGGCCCCAAATTGTGGATAATAATATTTGTGCTATGAGAAGTAGGATAATGAAGTAGACAGAGAACTGGCCTTGGAGTCAAGAAGAACTGGATTCAAATCCCCCTTTGAACATATATTATCTTATGTGACACTGGTCAAGTCACTTAATCACTTATAATGCCTCCCAGGCAACTCTCATAACTTGTACAGTTGTCTACTATATTAGGAAAAGGAGTTCTGTACCCAGAGTTCCCCACCCAGATGAAATCACAGACTTACCTACTTCAGAAATATAAGACTAAACCAAACCAAAAATGTTTTACACCTATCTCACAGTGTGATAGAAAAATAAAGTATATGTTATTGATCAGTCAATCCAATTATGTCCTACTCTTCATGATCCCATTTGGGTTTTCTTGGCAAAGATACTAGAATGGTTTACCATTTCCTTCTCTGAGTCATTTTACAGAAAAGAAAACTGAGGCAAATAGGGTAAAGTGATTTGCCCAGGATCTCATAGCTATAAGTGCTTGAATACTGGATTTGAACTCCAGAAGATGAGATTTTCTGACTTCAGGCCCAGCACTATATCCCCCACGCCACTTATTTGCCCTGATCAAGGGTACAGAAATGACGTATTTCAATGTTAGCTTCAGGGAACTTTTACTGCTGTGCCATTTATACTTTATGATCTTATGGCTAAAGCTACACCTAAGGCTTCCCTACTTTCCATTTTCAACTTGCATTTGACTTTTTGTCACTGTCTTCTCTATGCAGAGCAATTGTGTTAAGTGGGGGGTGGGAGGAAAGCAGCAATTACTGTAAACTGCTAGACACCAACTTCTTTCCCATTCTGAGGATGCCTGCAGGCAGCAGAGTACAGCAGGGAGAGCCCAGTCCTCTTGGGCTGGTGTTTCTCAAACTGGCCCTTTTATTGTTGCCCCAGAGCTGAGTGTGCTGAAAGGAGAGAAAGCAAAGGAGAGCTAGACGAGATCTTTTCTTGGCAGAGCAATTTTGCAGAATCCAGTTTACCTGGGATGCTTCCCCTGAGTGTCTGTATTTGTATTCCCTTGTGTTGTGTGCCATTCTGAAAATTCTCACATAGAACTGTCAGTCCTTCAGTCAGCAAACATTTTACTAAGTGCCTAGTATGTGTTGTAGATACAAAGAAAGTTAAAGGATGGTCCCTGTTCTCAAAGAGATCAGCCTAACAGGGTCAAGACAACATGCAAGCAACCGCACAGGATAAATCTGAAGTAGTTAGCAGAGAGGACAAAAGTGATAAGGACTCATGGTCTGTGACATGCCTTAAGTAATCTATGCAAGGACAACAGGTTGGGAGACCTTGGCAGACACCATGTGACAATATGTTCTGACATCCTGAGCCAGAGATCAAAGAATCTGGCACTTCCTATCTTTCCCCTTCTGTCTGGAGTGCCCATCCCTGTTTCTCCCTAATTCTCTGCTACTAATTTTTGTATACTTGGACATCTTTAATTCCATAGTCCGCCAGAAGCTGCTAAAAGGTGGATGAGGATGTTCCACATGGCTTAAATTACTTTTTATAAACCATTCATAAGATTGACTTAAGGGAAAGAAAAATTGATTAGAAAGCAGCAGGGAAATGACTTGCCCTACACCGATGTGTATAATAAATGTAAGATAACAACAACTAGAATAATTTCACCGACACCTCCCATGTTGTCTAAGGACATGGCAAATGCACAATTATAGACTAAATGGTGAAAAGCAACATTTGGCTGCTTTAAAATATCCTCCTTTGGATCATTAGTGGTGTGGGTGTCAATGAGAAGGAAATGTTCACTCAGCTCTGGGATTTTTCATCACCAGAGCTT
This sequence comes from Sminthopsis crassicaudata, assembly GCF_048593235.1. Taxonomy (NCBI): domain Eukaryota; kingdom Metazoa; phylum Chordata; class Mammalia; order Dasyuromorphia; family Dasyuridae; genus Sminthopsis; species Sminthopsis crassicaudata. Next base: position 433,899,945 of record NC_133618.1, on the reverse strand, counting down.
AGCACCATGTGGCATGTGGATTTAAGAGGCAATGGAGTATAGTAGAAATATAGTAGAAAGAGCCAGGACCCAGGTTCACATGCCAGTTCTAATACATATAAATTGTGGGAATGTGGGTGACACATTGAGAGCTAATCCTCAGTTTCCTTATCTGTAAAATGGAGCTGATTATTCTCCTTAACCTTCTGGAGTTTTTGTGGAAAATAAGCTTTGGAAACCTGAAAGTACTATGGGAGTTGTTATTATCATTACTTAATCTCATAATTGAGATTCAAGCTGTGACACATTGTAAATCTCCCTCCCCTCCCCCCCCCCCCCCCTGCCCCGAACAAAACAAATTTCAGGTGAACTTCGGTTTAACTTTCCTGAACCTCAGGTTACCTATCTGTAAAACAGGAATTTGTTGTTCATTCATGTCCGACTCTTTGTGACCCCATTTGTGGTTTTCTTGGTTAAAAAAAAAAAAAAAAAAAAGATTGGAATGATTTGGTATTTCTTTCTCTAGATCCTTTTACACTTCAGAAACTGAAGTAAAAAGGATTTGAGATCAGATTCAAACTCCAGAAGATGACTTTTCCTGAATCCCAGAACTACCACCTAGCTGTCTGTCCTAGTGATAATAATACTTTCCTTAACTACTTCATGATGTGGTTGTAAATGGCTTTTTAAAAAAGCTTAAAATATTTATAACAATGTGACCTTTCTCAATCTTTCCCTTCTCTTAAGCCAATGCTCTGCACATAGTAGGCACTTAAGGTTTATTGGATAATCATAATACATATAGGAATACAGCCTAGAAAAAGATGGGCTAATGGAAAATGCCATCCACATCTAGAGAGAGAACTATGGAGACTGAATGTGGATTGAAGCATAGTAGTTTTATCTTTTGCTGTTGTTATTATTGGTTGGTTGCTTGGTTTTTTTTTCTAGTGTTTTTTTTTCCTTTCGATTTTTCTTGTGCAGCATGACAAATATGGAAATAGGACTGCAAATGTTCAAACTATATCAGATTGCTTTCTGTCTTGGGAAGGGGGGACATAAGGAAGGAAGGAAGAAAAACTGGAACACAAAATCTTATAAAAATGAATATTGACAACTATCTTTACATGTATTTGGAAAAATAAAATACTATTGAGGAAAAAAAAAAGATGGGCTTAGAAAATAACAAGAAAGATCCTATGTTAATAGTCCTGAGATATGAAAAAATGCAAAGGAAGTTCTCTATTGTTAGGGACCTTTAGCATTAGATTCTTCATGGAGAATATAGGAAAAAACAAACAAACAAACAAACAAAAAACCATAGCAACAAAAAGCAGGGAGGGCTTGTGATATACATAGATAAAAGAGGAAATGCTTGTGCTAAAGATTTACCCCAAATGTCAAACCAGGTATTGGGCTTGTACATGGCCCACAGGACTAGTAAATAACAAAGTCTGTAGCAGAACACAGGAGTCACCAAATGACAGAGCTGATAGCAAGTAGTTGAGGTGGGAGGAAAGGGAAGGAAAGAACATCTCTTTATATATAATTATTTGTCAGATATATAATATATAATCATGTCTCAGAACTGTGTTAAACATTTTGCAAATATTATCTTATCTGATTCTCAAACTACAATGGGAAATAAATGTTGTTATTGTCCCCATTTTACAGTTGAGAAAATAGAGGTAAATGACTTGCCAGGGTCACAGAGTTTGCAAGTGTCTGAGGCTTGATTTGAACTCAAGTCTCCTAGGTGCAATACCCAGAGTTCTATCTACTGTCCCATCGGGCTGCCTGGGGACAAACATTGAACATCGAATGGCAGATATAGCAGACTTTTAAAAACTGAGCTCTAAAGGAGTTTAAAACATAGAATGTCAGAGCTGGAAGGAAATTTGTAATATAGACTATAATATGTTATTCTCCAGAAAGAGGAAACTGAAGTCCATAGAGAAGTTTCTAGTAGCTCTTTTCCCAGATTCCAGTTCTATATTCAATACTTGTTAACCGTATGGCCATGGGCAAATTTTCCTTTCTCTGAGCTTTCGCTTCCTCTTTTGTAAAACAAAGCTAATATTTCTGACATTCCCTACTTCACAGTGTAGTGGGGGAAATGTGTTGTACATTTCAAAGCACTATAGAAATTGTATTGTTTATTTTTTTCTGCATATTATTTACAGTTTGCAAACTGGTGGCTTCTCCCCTTCTAGGGAAACAAAACCAAGTATGTAGATGCCAAAAAGAGATGGAGAAAAAGAAAGGATGAGGAGGGAGGAGGGGGCTGTGTAACAATTAATCAATCTAACTACTACTGGGACCAGAAGAAGCAAACACTTGCCAGTAGGGATCAAGGAGCCAGGGCAGGAGGCCAGCAGAACAACTGAGTAGAAGGTAATGCTCATTCATTGTACACAAGGGTGAGAGTTGAGAGGCTTGAGATCCTAGAAGTGGCAGATTAAGCCATCTGTTCTGGTCAAGCTCTGGCTCAGGGTCTGAGGGCCCAGCTTTCAATCCTAGCTCTGCCACTGACTTGGGTAAATCCTTTCACACAACATGACAGAATACACTCCTCAGTTTCATCATTTGTAAAATGAAGAAGTGGAATTTGTAGAATACTGAAAAGAGAATTGTCTCTAGTGTCAGAGAACCTGGGTTCAAATCTCGCTCTGATATTTAATATCTGTATAACACTGGGTAAGTCACTCAACATTTATGGACCTCAGTTTCCTCGTCTGTAATGAAAAGCTGAAGTAGTAGTTTATTGGAGAGAATATTGGTTTGTGAACTCAGAAAACCTGGATTCAAATTCTATTTCTGATACTTAGCATCTGTGTGACATTGGCTAAGTTACTCAACATTTATGTGTCTCGATTTCCTCATCTGTAAAATGAAGGGATTAAACTAATGATTTGTTTACTGAATACTGGCTATAGAAGCAGAGGACTTGGGTTCGAATCCTGTTGCTGATTCTTAGTACCCATGTCTCCTTGAACAAATCACCAGTTTCTCTGTGCTTCAATGTCCTCATCTGTAAAATGATGATTTTGGATTAGAAGACCTTCAAGCTCTCTTCAAGCTCTAGAGTTGGGATCCCATGAAATTTATGGTCTCTGAAGCCCCTCCCAGATCTTAGATCTTATGTGCATAGATTAATAACTAGATATGACCTTAGGGGTCAACTAGTCTAATCTCATGTTATAGGTGAGGAACCTGAAGTCCAGAGTAGGAAAATGACCTGTTCAAGATCACATAGCTAATAAAATACAAAAGACGGGACTCAAATCAGGTCTTGTGACTCAATATTAGTCCATTGTACTTACTGTACCATGTTCCTGTCCAGAGTCCTGAAGCACTATCAAGGCCGAATGAACAGCCCTCGAAAGAAATACTTCTTTGTCCCTCAAAGAGGCCAGTAGGTAAAATTCCAGTAACCTACAATGCTTTTTTTCCTGTAAGTTATGAGAGCCATCAGGATGGAGTGTAATACACATTGCTCAGAGAACTAAAAGATCTGAGTTTGAATCTTAGCTTAGATACATATTAGAAGTATGATCCTGGGCTCTAAGAAGCATGAATCAACTACAAAGGACTTATGAAGGAAGATGCTATTCAACTCAAGAGAAAGAATCAATATATTGAAGTATATATTAAATAACATCACACACATGTTGTGTGTATGAGTATTAAATGGTGAAATGTTGGGAAGGAGGAAAGAAGACAGCTTAGAACTCAAAATGTAACAAAAATATTTCTAAAAACTTTTTAAAAAGGTGTGATTCTAATCAAGTTATTTATTCATCTGTAAAATGGGATTCATATAATTTTACACTACCTGCCTCACTTAGTAAAGTGCTTAGGAAACTCTGAAGAGTTATATAAATGGAAATGATTATTATCATCAAATTCAATTATTTGAGGGCAAGAGTTATCCCCTTCCTGGACCAAGAGGCAAAGCCCTTGGCAGAATCAGAAATATAAAAATGTCACAATGCCAGGAAATACAGGATGAATCTGGAAGAATGAGATGGGACTTTGTTGAGTTAGCAAGCTCATTCCCACATATTGTTGGAGAGGAGTCTTATATTGGCAGTAAAAAGACCTAGGACCCACTGTCTTCCAACTATGGCTCTGATTTGCTGTGGGACTCTGGTGGGCCACTTCCCTCATATGGCTATTTCCTCTCCTGCAAAATGAGAAGTTTGAACTAGATGGTCCTTTGTAGGTCTAAGATCACTTATTCTTATGTCCATAAGTTCTTGACTAACTATTAGTAGCCTTGGACTTTTACAGGTTCTCTGTAGACAAAATTTAAAATGTCCATCTTTGCTAAATGTAATTTCTCCCACATTCCAAACTGTAGAAAGATTTGGGATTGAATCAAATATGCTTATTTTCTTATGTTGAATATAAGCCTGGAGAGTTTACCTTTTTAATACCAAAGTCAAATCCAATTTTTTGGTGCATTTATTTATTTATTTGTTGTTTCCTTTTTAATTTTTTTATTCATTTATTCATTCTTTTGTTTCATTCATTTATTTAACAAATATTTTTAAACCACTTCTGTGTGTACAATACTATGATAGATATGGCAGGGGCAGGGAGAGGGAATGCAAAAGAAGTTGGAAGTAATACAGTCCCCTTACAGACTGGGTAGGAAATTTTATATATAATTATAAAATATATATGGAAAGTATGAAGAATTCAGATAAACTTGTAAAGATTTATGTGAATTGATGCAGAGCACGATAAGCAAACCAGAAAAATAATTTACAAGATGATTAAAACAGTATAAATGGAAAAAACAAAAAACCTGAAACTGAATATTACATCATTTTAGTGACCAAGCTTGGTTCTGAAGAAATAAGAAAATGTTTCTTCTTCCCTTCTTTACAGACATGGATAACAATGAGGGCAAAATACCATCAGACTGAGTTGTTATGTGATTTAATTTTGCTGACCTATTTTTTTTGGCTCTCTTTTTTTATCCTTTGTCACAAAGTATGACTCATTGGGTTACATAGAGGGTTACATCTGGAAGTGAAGATGTTCTCAAAACAAAAAAATAATGATTTAATAAATTTTAAATACACACATATATGTTTATTGGTATATACATATATGTACACATACATGGATATGTGAACATATCAATTTTGTGACTAAAAAGAGATTTGAGTGCAGAGAGACTTGGAAGAGAGCCTGACCAATGAATGGACTGATCTTGACTCCCATGCTCAGTTCCCCTATCTTAGGAAAAAGGAATTATGGATCAATGATGACAGAGCTGGCTTGCACTATATTGGCTCTCGTGGCTTATCTGTTTGCAATTCCTCACATTGGCCTGGCTCTGATATCTATGACACGTAACTACTTTTTCCAAAAAGGAGAAAGCACAGTTTAGAAGCCAAGATCAATCTGTCCAGAGGTCAGTCTCTCCCTTAAGTAATTCTGCCTTAAAAACATTTATTTATATTTATACTTATATATATATATATGTGTGTGTGTGTGTGTATGTATTTGTGTTCATGTGTACATGTATATACATATGTGTATGTTTTTCCAAACAAGACCTTAACAGTATGGAATAGTGGACCAAATCAAATAAGAGGAAACAATAAGGATAAATGCAAAGTCCTTCATTTGGATTCAAATAGTCAATTACATATTACAAATTCAAGGATCAGTTGAAGGAATTGAAAAAATTTATTCTGGAGAATAAAAGATTTATGGGTACAAAATAAAGGACTGTCACAAGGGATAGGGATGAGACACGTTCTGCTTGATCTGAGAGGGCAAAAGCAGGAGTAATGGTTGAAAATTTTAAAGACATAGACTTAGCTAAATATAAGAGAAAGAAAGACTTTGTTGTCACCAGAATTGTTCAAAGGTGAAATAGGCTGACCCCAGGAGGTGATGAGTTTTTTCTCTCTAGAGATCAATAGCAGAGGTCAGTTAGATATTCTATGATTTTTACTAATAGAGGATGAAGTAGGGACAACTCCCATCCAGGCCTCTGTTGGCTTGGATGTCCCTTCTGCTACAGCAAAAGTACTTAAGACCCCGATGGAAAGCTACTTGATTGCTATGGATATTTAGTATGTTGGGAGAGGAGCATCACCATGATTTGAGATAAGGCTGGGTAGACTTCCTGAAGGAAAGGGGAAAAGTAAGTTTTGGACTAGTGCATAAAAGCAAGGAGGAATGCCAGAGGAGAGAAACTATCATGCGTAAAAGTCTGAATGAAGAAACACCCATAGTATGAGATGATAAGGAGACCCACTGACTAAAGCAAAAGGTACACAGGAAGTGGATCATCAGGTCTGGAGTTCAGGAACTCTCCTTTTCCTGAGTTCAAATTAGGCCTCAGATGCTTATTAGCTGTGTGATCCTGGGCAAGTCACTTAACCCTGTTTGTCTTGGTTTCCTAAGCTGTAAATGAGCTGGAGAGGGAAATGGCAAACCACTTCAGATCCTTTGCCAGGATGGGTCATAAAGAGTTGGATATGACTGAAAAACAGCAAAAGCATGGGAAATAGGAAAAGAAGATTGCAAGGGTATTCAGAATGCTCCCATCCACATATTCCTCTCTCTTCTTGGCTGTTCCCCAACACTGAGTTCTAAACTTGCCATTCCTACCAATTTTGGCCTCATTACTTCCTACAAAATTTGTTTTCCATATTAGAAATCAACAAGCAACAAATGTTAGTGCTAGGTACTGGAAATATAAAGACAAAAAATAAAACAGTAGCTGCCCTCAAGGAGCTTACATTCAATAAAGGGAGAATATATATATATATATATATATATATATATATATATATACACACGTATATATATGTGTGTGTATATATAAACATATATATATATATATACACACGTATATATATATGTGTGTGTATATATAAACATATATACATATATATACGTATATATGTGTATGTATGTATATATATATATATGTATATATATATATATATATATATATATATATATATATATATATATATATATATATATATATATATATATATATATATATATATATATATATATACATAAAGGTAATAGAAGGGCACTAGCTACTTGGAGAGGGCTCAGGCAACATTTCATGTAGAATCAGATTTGGGGAAAGGTAATGGAATTAGCCATTAGTGAAGAATGGGTACATATAGGATTTGGAATTGGAAAGGACTTTATTATATGTTCTATTCTAATGTACTAATTTTATTTTTAAAAAATTTTAAAGTAAGGGGCAGCTAGGTGGTGTAGTGGATAGAGCACCAGCCTTGAGTTCAGGAGGACCCGAGTTCAAATCTGGTCTCAGACACTTAACACTTCCTAGCTGTGTGACCCTGGGCAAGTCACTTAACCCCAGCCTGGGGGGGGGGAATTAAAGTCTTTTATTTTTCCAAATACATGCAAAGATAGTTTTTAACATTCTCCCTTATAAAACCTATATTCCAAATTCCACACCCTACCCAAGACAGCAAGCAATCCAATATATAGCCTACTCATTTTAATTAAAATTGTAAGTGACTTGCCCAAGTACACAGTTAGGAAGCTGCACAGTTGGACTTCCAGCCCATGTCCTCTGACTCCAAACTCTGCAACTTTCAGCTTTCTCCTTCCCCATCCCCAGAAGACCATGAGTGGGTAATAACTTGGAGCCCTTTTGTGCTCTTCTCCCCACACAGTGTGACAGAGTTCAGCCATCAATCACACTTATCAGCCCTCTTATTTCATCCTTTATCCAACTGTCTCTGGTGTCACTCTGTGTCCTTAACTCAGAGTTATGAGAGATTGAGCACTCAGGTCTGGGCCTTTTGAAGGATTCATAGGTCCAACCCTGGCCATCCATCAGGGATAAAAAATTTCAGTGGCTTCTCAGGGAGGAGAAGATAATTTACCAAAGGCAGAAGAAGGACCCTTTGGTTTCTGCAGCAAGAAATTCCAGAGTTAATGTGAAGATGAGGAGGAGGATGATAGTGGTTGTTGGGGATGGGATCAGAAAATCTGGCTTCAAGCTCTAGCTGTGACATTCACTGTGTCTGTGTGATACTTTCATATAGCTGGACCTCATATTCCCCAGGGATGAATAGAACTGGATCAGTGGTTCTCAAAGGGTATACCCCAAGTTTTACTAGAATGCCACCAATTTTTGATTATTATATTATTTAAGATTTTTTTAAATATAAATTTTAATTTATTCAATATACACTATAAAGTTAAATATGGTATTTGCTCCAGAATTAGCTCTCCTACTTCTGTCCTAGGCCCCTGGGGGGGATGACCAAATAAGGCCTGATCCAGACCTATGATACTATTCTCAGTTCCTTCTTCACACAATGACACATCCTCCATCTTCTGCATCAGACAGGATCCAGTACTCCAACTCTTTTCCCATCCCACCTCAATCTTTCTACCTAATTCTAGAAATAATAATCAAATCCTGTAAACATGTCAATCAATTTCCTTATGACTCCACTCACCATCCCTGTAACTTCCCAAATCAAAATGTCCTTCCCTGGCTACTGATCCCCAACAAGCCAATCCCCTATATATGTTCTTCCCTCCTTTCCCATTAGAATGTAAGTTCTTTGAGGGAAGGGACTCTTTTGTTTGATTATGACTGAATAAATAATGCTCAACACAGTGCTTAGCACATAGTAATAATCATAATCATAGCTAATATTTATATAACACTTACTTTACTCATTGTTATTATTTCACTGGATTCTTATAACAATCCCAGGAAATAGGTGCTATTATCCCCACTTTACAGATGAGGAAGTTGAGACAAACTATATAAAGTGACCTACCCTGGATCTCACAACTAGTAAGAGTCTGAAGCCAGTTTTGAACTGGCTCTATCCACTAGGTGCTAGCACATAGTAAGTATTTAATAAATGCTTTTAAAATTCATTCATTCATTAAATGACTACAACTTGTCTATTAAACCTACACTAACCTTAAAACATAAAAAAGAATTAAACAAAAATGTCCAGTCTTATTAAAAGTAAATTGAATCTCCTTACACTTTCACAGTGTTGCTAACTTAAAGGTTTCCTGATTCCTCACACCAAAGAATGTTGTACACTGAACAAAATAACAATAAAAATATTGAGTACCACTGGATTGGATAATATCCAAAGCTTCTCCTACTTCTAATACCTATTATATTAGAAGATGATAATTTCTCTTTGGTATGTTCTAGGCTGGGATAGCTATTAAGAAATCTGTGGACTTGGATGAGGAAAATATGTACATTTTTTATTTTCACTAACCTTTATCTGAAATTAAGCATTTCTTTTAATTATTTAAGAATCTTATCCTGAGGATGCACCTATAGGCCTATGCAGGGCTGGTTCAAAATTAGGAAAACTATTAGCATACTTGACTATATCAATAATCAAATTAACAAAAACCATATGATTATCTCAATAGATGCAGAAAAAGCATTTGATAAAATCCAACACCCATTCCTATTAAAAACACTAGAGTATAGGAATAAATGGACTTTTCCTTAAAATAGTCAGTAGCATCTATTTAAAACCATCAAACAAGCATCATGTGTAATGGGGATAAACTAGAACCATTCCCAAGAAGATCAGGGGTGAAGCAAGGTTGCCCACTATCACCATTGCTATTCAATATTGTATTAGAAATATTAAGCGCCTTGGCAATAAGAGAAGAAAAGGAAATTAAAGGAATTAGAGTAGGTAATGAGGAAACCAAATATCACTCTTGGCAGATGATATGATGGTATACTTAGAGAACCCTAGAGAATCAACTAAAAAACTATTAGAAATAATCCACAACTTTCACAAAGTAGCAAGATACAAAATAAATCCACATAAATCATCTTATACATCACTAACAAAATCCAACAGCAAGAGATACAAAGAGAAATTCCATTTAAAATAACTGTTGATAATATAAAATATTTGGGAATTTGTCTGCCAAGGGTAAGTCAGGAACTACATGAACAAAATTACAAAACACTTTCCACACAAATAAAGTCAGATCTAAGCAACTAGAAAATTATCAAGTATTCATGGATAGGTCAAGCAAATATAATAAAGATGACAATACTCCCTAAACTAATCTATTTATTTAATGCTATACCAATCAAACTCCCAAGAAACTATTTTCCTGAACTAGAAAAAATAAAACAAAATTCATCTGGAAGAACAAAAGATCAAGAATTTCAAAGGAGTTAATGAAGAAAAAAGCAAATGAAGGTGGTCTAGCTGTATCAGACCTAAAACAATATTATAAAGCAGCAGTCACCAAAACCATTTGGAACTGGTTAAGAAATAGAGAAGTTGATCAGTGGATTAGGTTAGGTTCACAGAACAAAATAGCCAATGACTATAACAATCTAGTATTTGACAACCCCAGAGGCCCTAGCTTTTGGGTTAAGAATTCACTATTTGACAAAAACTACTGGGAAAATTGGAAACTAATATGGCAGAAAGTAAGCATGGACCCACACTTAACATCATATACCAAGATAAGGTCGAAATAGGTTCATGCTCTAAACATAAAGAATGATACTATAAGCAAATTAGAAGAACATAGGACAGTTTATCTCTCAGATTTGTGGAGGAGGAAGGAATTTGTGACTAAAGAAGAACTAGAGATCATTATTGATCATAAAATAGATAATTTTGATTATGTTAAGTTAAAAAGTTTTTATACAAACAAACTAGTGCAGACAAGATTAGAAGGAAAGCAATAAGTTGGGAAATATTTTTATATCCAAAGGATCTGATAAAGGCCTCATTTCTAAAATATATAGAGAACTGATTAAAATTTATAATAGTTCAAGCCATTCTCCAATTGATAAATGGTCAAAGGATATGAACAATTTTCAGATGAAGAAATTGAAACTATATCAACTCATATGAAAGAGTATTCCAAATCACTATTGATCAGAAAAATGCAAATTAAGACAACTCTGAGATACCATTACACACCTATCAGATTGGCTAAGATTACAAGAAAAGATAGTGATGAATGTTGGAGGAGATGTGGGAAAACTAGGACACTGACACATTATTGGTGGAACTGTGAAAGGGTCCAATCATTCTGGAGAGCAATTTGGAATTATGCTCAAAAAGCATACATACATGCAAACTGTGCATACCCTTTCTACTGGGCTTATATCCCAAAGAGATCCTAAGAAGGGAAAGGGACCTGTATGTGCAAGAATGTTTGTGGCAGTCCTCTTTGTAGTGGCCAGAAACTGGAAACTGAGTGGATGCCCATCAATGGGAGAATGGCTGAATAAGTTATTGTGTCTGAATGCTATGGAATACTATTGTTCTGTAAGAAACAACCAACAGGATGAATACAGAAAGGCTTGGAGAGATCTACACGAACTGATGCTAAATGAAATGAGCAGAACCAGGAGGTCATTATACACAGCAACAGCAAGACTATAGACAATCAATTCTGATGGAAGTGGCTCTCCAACAATGAGATGATTCAGACCAATTCCACTTGTGCAGTGACAAAGGGAGTCATCTACACCCAGAGAACTGTGGGAACAGAGTATAGAACACAACATAGCATTCTCACTCTCTGTGTTTTTTTTAAAAGACTCATTGGCTTAAGTCATTTGGGGAAGTCTGTGACCCTGGTGCTCACTAGGAATACTTCTGGGAATGTATTGGTCCCTAGAATGCTCCCTGATTACAAATGGAGATGGTCTTGGTCTTATAAGCCTGAGATAGTAGAATACAATGTACTGGTCTTAGAGGACCTGGATTCAAGTCCCAGCTCTAAAATTTAACTAGCTATATGACTCTGAGCAGATTCCTTCCCCTCTATGGCAACTAGGTCAAAGTGCTTATCAAATGCTAAACTGGAAGAAAAGACCTAAATTCAAATTTGACCTCAGACACTTACTAGCTAGGTGACCCTAGTAAATCAGTTTTTTCAGCTGTAAAATGCATAATAATAGTACCTCCAGTGAGATGGTTTTATAAAGCACATAGCACAGTACCTGGCACACAGTATGAACTTCGTAAATGCTTGTTCCATTTCCTTCCCCCTCTCTAAGGTTCAGTGTCCTCTTCTGTGAAATGGGGATAATAACCTGCCCTTAGTGCTTCTGTAAAGAAAATTCTATGTAAATAAAAGTGCCAAAGAAATAGGAATAGTTGATTATTGTTGCTGCTGTTAATGTTATTGTGCTCCAGGAAATGAGTAGAAAGTCATGAAAGGAGTCAGACTGGAAAAAGATTTCCTAGACCCTCAAGGGACAAGGCTTTAGGAAACTCTAGTCAAATTTTTCTGTAAAACAGATGACTCAGACAGCAGTCTTGGAATAACCAAGGCAGAGGCACTGGGGGAAGTGAGAAAGAGTTCTACTCTAGCCGCTAACAGAGTGAGATATCCCAGGAATAGCAGGATGTCACTGTGACTATAATTGTGCAGTGCCAGAGTCCTAGACATGAAGTCAGATGGCCCATCTCCAGAGTAGCACCTAGGACCTGATCCTTGTGGGGAAAGCCCTGTTAACTACACCTGGAGCAGGGGGAAGACATCTTCTTGTCAGGAGAGACTGAGACCAGGATACTATTTTGAAACTGCAGCTAGTATAGTGCCCAGAGTGCTAGGCCTAGAATCAAAGCCCTGAGTTCAAATATGACATTTACTAGATAAAGGAACATAATTTTTTCTTAGTGGCACATGGCACCTACACAAAAATTGATCATGTATTAGTGCAAAAAAACTACACAATCAAATGCAGAAAGACAGAAATAGTAAATGTATCTTTTTCATATCATAATACAATAAAAATTACATGTAATACCTGAAAAAAGACCAAAAATTAATTGGAAACTAAATAATCTAATTCTAAAGAATGAGTGGGTCAAACAAAGTTACTGTTTTGTTTGACCCACCCATTCTTTAGGATTAGATTATTTAGCTGTGTGAACCTGGGCAAATCACTTCACCTTCTTTGCCTCAGAGAAGGAAATAACAAACCTCTCCAGTACCTTTGCCAAAAGACAAAACAAAACAAAAAAACCCTAAAGGGAGTCGTGAAGAGTTGGGTATAATTGAAAACACTCAGCAACAACAATGTGTGAGGGGAGGAGGCAGAGAGGGCAGAGTGGAGATGGCAGATCAAAGGAGATGGCTTTTATTTTAAATAATTAGCCTTGATAAGTTCTATTATTTCTAAGCTGCTAAAGGACTGAGATTTTTATCATTTTCCTGGAGTAAAGGTTTGATCTTCCCAACTAGCTCCTCAAATTATGTCTGAATTGGAGTCTCAGCTTTTTCTCTTACCTGTCCATGTTGATGAGTAAGTCAGTTTACCTCTAGTAATACTTATCCTATTTACACCATAGCTTTTCAGACACTCAGAAATTCAGAAGTGACAACATCCATAAAAAAGAGCCAGGAAAAACAAAAGAAGCCAGAAAGAAAATCCCTGATCTCAAATGTCTATATAGAGATGAACAAGGTTTAGGCAATAAACAAGAAGAGCTAGAGGCCCTGAGACAAGGCAGCCAACTTTTACTTTTCAGGGATCAGGAAGCCTCCCTCAACCTCTCTTTATTCCAATGCCTAACCTCTATTTATTATTTACTATTTATCCTTGTTTTGTGAAAATAAGGTACAAAAGCTTGCTTTTTATATATTTGCTTACATGTTGTCTTCCTCATTAGACTGTAAACTTTTTGAGAGCAGGGACTATTTTTTGCTTCTGTTAATATCCCTAGCACTTAGCATAGTATCTGCTACATAATCATAAATGTTTCTTGGTTGATTGATCACTGCAACTTGTCAGAATGAGATCTTAGACAAATCTATATTTGTATTTGGGTATAATTTATTCAAATGACATAGGACTAGTAAAAGAAGGGGATATTTGTTTTATAAAAAATTTCAGAAACCGTATGAGAGAAGTACAATAAAGAACAACAGAGGAGCAAACAAGTGATTTTAAAAGAAGGCTTAGAGAAGATAGAAGCAAGGACAAGTAACCGGATGAGAACAAAAGCATAGCATAGAGCTGAAGAAATGGTGCCAGGAGCTCTAAATGGTGCTCAGAATTAGTAGAGTCTGGCCAGGAAAATTAAGGACAACAAAGAGAATCAATTCAATAATACTGGGAAAAGGTGAGAATCAATGTAATTTTACCACTGCTTAGGGAGGATGTGATGATGATAACTGGCAACAGGAAGAAGGCAAAGCTGATCAATTCTTATTTTGTTTCTTTTTTTATCTCTTCCAAGGAAAATGGGCTTTGGACTGAAAAGGAACAAAAATGTTTGTTGCTTCTGTTCAGCCATATCCAGCTCTTCATGTTCCCATTAGAGGTTTTCTCGACAGAGAGATGGGAGAGGTTTGCCATTTCCTTCTCCAGTTCATTTTATGGATGAGGAAAATGAGGTAAACAGAGTTAAGTGACTTGCCCAAGTTCACACAGTTAGTAAGTATCTGAGGTCAGATTTGAACTCAAAAAGACGAGTTTTCTTGATGTCAACCCTGGTGCACTATCCACCATACTACTGCTCGAACAGAGTAAATTCAAGAAATAAGTAAGAAGGATGGCACTCATTTCCCAAGTACATTGTTAGATACTGAAAGAACGGGTGGGTATAATTGTTGAACTGCTGTCAGTGATATATGAAAGAAACATTGTGGAGAAAAGCAAACAGAAGAAAGGTAAATATCCTGATTTCCTAAAAAGGAGAAGACTGGAATCTGCTAACCAGGCCAGAATCTGGAAGATTCCAGAATATATTATTAAAGAGATAGTTGGTGAAGATCTAGAAGGAAGCAATGGTCACAAAAAAAAAAAAAAAAAAAAAAAAAAAAAACAATTTATCTTCATTAATAAGAGGCCATACCAATGCAATTTCTTGCCCTTTTTGATAGGCTTACCAAACTGGTCAGTCAAGAGAATGGTATAGACATGATTTAGCTAAATTTTATTAAAGTGTTTAGAAAACATGTCATATTATTCTTGCAGAGAGGATGGAAGGTTGTGAGCTTGATAATAGTCCAATTAGATGTATTTAGAAATGGTTGAATGACCAGTCTCAAAGAGTAACCATTCATGATTCGATGTCAGCTTGGCAGGAGGTCTCTAATGGAATGGCTCAGAGATATGTGATATTTAATGTTTTTATCAATGGTGTGGATAAAGATAGAGTTGGCATCCTTGTCAAATTTGCAGATATTACAAAATCACTAAGGTAGATAATGGTTGACAGTCAAGATCCCAAAAGATCTTGACAGTCTAGGGCATAGGACTAGATATAATAAGATCAGATTTAATAAATATTAATAAACATAGTAAAATACTATGTTTGGGTCCAATAAATTGACTTCATGAGAGAAGCAGTTAGATAGCAGCTTGTCAGGAAAAAAATTTCAGTCTTTTAGAGGACTCAATATAAGTCAATAGAATGATATGGAAGCAATTTTTAATGTAGTTTTTAATTACCTGTAAATGTAATTAATGTAATTAATGCACAGAGAGAGGCTTAGCTTTCACTCCTGCTATTTACTTTGTCCAAGTTAGATCACACCTAACAGTCTCTGCCCTTAAAGAATTTATAATGAATTGTAAACACAACATGCAAACAAATACATACAAAGCAAGTTAAATATAACATAAATAGGAAATAATATTCCTCATAATTACCTTCTGAGATAAGGAGTATAAATATTATTAAACCCATTTTACATATGAGTAAACTAAGACTTGGGAGACTTGTTAGTCAAGGTTCAATAACTTAACTATGTCAAAATCAATCTTGCTTCTCTTAAGATTTTCTCCTAAGCCAGGGGTAGGTAAAAAAGGGCCACTAAGCCACACCAGGAGGCCACATATTGACTTAGAAAGCCACAAACTAGTTTTATCTGTGTTTTATTGTATTTTTGTTTATTTTGTTGAATATCTCCCAATTGCATTTTACTCTGATTCAGGATGCACTGGGGAGGGTTGCCTACCACATTAGGCCAGCAGACTGCAGGTTTGACACCTCTGCCCTAAACCACACAACCTGCTATGAGGAAAGTGATTTGTAAAAGATTTTACAAAGGCAGACCTCAATCCCCAAACTCACCCTCACAGAACCTCAGAAATGGGGCCTGGCCTTAAGCCTTCCCTCTACAGTCTTCTGAGCCAACCTCGGATGACGGGGACTTCATCCTTCTCAAGTCAGCCTATGCTCTAATTGTTAGGTAGTTTTTCCTTACTTAGATTTAAAATCTGCCTTCTCTGCAGCTGCTACCCATTCCTCCTCCTTCTGTCCTCTGGGGCCAAGCAGATCAAGTATAATGTGTTTCTCCTATAATGTGCCTTCAAATACCTAGGCTTATGGGATCAATTCAATAAGCATTCATTAAGTCTTTCCTATGTGCCAGGGACTGTGCTGAACACTAAGGACACAAACAAGAATAAAACAGCCCCTTTCCATAAGAAGTTTATATTCTAAGGAGCAAGAGAGCTCAAAAAGGGAATCTGGAAAGGTGGGGGAGGGAGAGATATCAGGGGTTACCCTGTGGGAGGGGGTGACATGTTCCATGGAGCTGAAGCTAGACAGAGTGGTGTGAGCTGAAAGTTTGATTTCTCCCCTTTTGAAAGGAAAGCTTTGGGAGAACGTAGTGCTCCACTATCAAGCCCTGAAAACTGTGGGAAGAAGGCTGAGGGAAGCGGTCTCAGTCAAGGCTTGAGTTGGTGGAATGGTGATGAGATTAGAAGTGATGGCAGGACAGCTAGGTAGTGCAATGGACAGAGTACCAGCCCTTGAGTCAGGAATTCAAGTCTGGCCGTAGACACTCACTAACTTCATGCCTCCAAAAAAAGTGATGGAAGCATTGTCTGGAGTTGTATGGAGGGGACCTTAGAAGCCCTCTAATCCAAACCCCTCCTTTTACAGGTGAGGAACCTGAGACCTATTAGAGGTTAAGCAATTGAGTCAAATATGTACAAAGTAATAGAGACAGGATTTGAATACTGGTCTTCTGACTGCCACCATTTTGTAGGTACAAAGTGCAAACAAGCTTGGTTGGAAGAATAGCTAGCATCTATATTGCACTTTAAGGTCTTCAACAGCCTTGTGAGCATCCAAACTCAAACTCTATCTGAAAGTCCAAGGAGTCAAGTAACCTATAGCAAGCCTTCAAAGGTAGGTTGAAGCTAGATTGTAATGAGCTTTTAAAAAGCCAGACAGAGGAGTCTGTATTTTATCCTAGAAGGAAGCGGGAGTCACTGGAGTTAATTGAGTAGGAGAATTACATGGTCAACATTAGGGGAATGTCAATTTAGTGGCTGTATGGAAAATGCATTGGAGAGGGGAAACACCTGAGAGTCAGGGAAGCCAATTAGGAGGCTACTGAAATGGTCCAAGGAAAAGATGATGATGACTTAGACTAGTGTGCTGATGATGTGAGTGAAGAGAAAGGAACGGACACTTGAGAAGTTGAGGAGGAGGAATTGACAAGTTACAATGACTGACTGTCTATAAGAGAAGGGTGAAGGGGATTGTTCAGTGACTCAGAGCTTGCAAACTAGAAGGATTGAGATGCTCAATAGACAGAAAGAGTGTGAGTTTGGAGGAAAAGGTAGTGAATTCTATTTTGAGGCATGTTGGATTGAAGGTACAATCTAGCTATTACACCATATTATTCCAGAGGCTGTGCCACGGAGGAACTTCTGTTCTGGACCCCTGCTCTCCTCTCTAGTGACCGCCTCTGTTATGAATACCATTTCAGGAAAGCCCATCGGGCTTTACTCCCTCCTGTCCTACCACCTTCTTCACAATTGCCAGCAATGGTGCAGTACTTTTCCTCACCCCACCTATTTCTGGAACCAAGAACTATGATCAAATCAATTCTGCCATTTTTGCTAAATAAAGTATCTCAATAGATTGCTTATGAAGTCATTCCTCAATCCCTTCATGTACTCTCCCTGGCCATCACTCTCTTCTGTATGCTGCTTCCCCCATTAGAATGGAGGCTCTTTGGGCAGGAACTAATTTTGCTTCTGCTGAATCCATATTGTATGATACATAGTAAGCACTTGAGGAAGTCTTTTTCATTCATTCATTCAGTGGGTTATGTCTAATAGACAACTGGGGTGTGAGATCACATTTTAGGAGAGAGACTAAGATTGGATATAGAGATCTGGGAATCATACGTACAGAGGACCCATGGCAGCTGCTGAAAAGGAGTTGTTGTTTAATTGATTACTCATAGCTGACTCTTCATGATCCTATTTGAGATTTTCTTGGCAAAGATGCTGGAGTAGTTTGCCAATTTCTTCTCAAGCTCATTTTACAGATGAGGAAACTGAGGTAACCAGGGTGGAATGACTTGATTTGGGTCACACAGCAAATAAGTATGTGAGGACAGAATTATACTCAAGTCCTCCTGACTCCAGAGCTAGGACTCTATCCAATGCACCACTTACTACATATAGGGAAAAATAAAGAGTCCAGAACAGACCATAGATTCTAGATATATTCTGAGCAAGGCAAAGGACAAAGGAACTAAAAGCTCCCTCAGTTTGGATACTCTGCTCTATTGCAGCTCAAGGTTAAATTAATTATTTGGCTACTATGTCCTGTTGAGTGATAGGAACTCTAAGAAGGTCTGTCACAGAGGATAGCTCTTTGCCTGTGTCCCGAAGTCTTTGAGCCCCAGTAAAATGGGGTTATTCAGTACTACGGCATAAGACCATGCTTAGACAGTTTCTCTCCGAGCAGGTGAAGCCAGCCGCTGCTTTCAGAGTAGCGTTTGTTTTGTGTCTCCTATGTGTTGCCATGGGAACAATTCCCTCTGCACATCTTAGGCCCCCACTTAAAGTTAGAGATGAAAAGATTGTCAGAGTCAATAAGGTATTGACCTAGCAGATGGAGGTGGGGTTGGGGAAAGCTCAGTAGTAAGGGTTGTAGAGATCAGGGGTCAACTCTATTCACCCTCTAGTTTATCTCTTAGCTGCATGAAACCAGATCCTAGGACTGGATTGCTCTCCTTTCTCTCTCCTCCTCCTCAATCTATTATCACCCTCTTCATCCTTGTAGCTATTATGCTGAAACTACCCCCAGTATCACAGCAGGGAGGGGCCTCAAAATAAGGAACACAATGTTAGCGCTGGAGGAGTCTTTAGAATATAATTTGTCAGAGTTGGACCTGGATGGGATCTGAGAATCCAGGATGCCAGGACTGGGAAGTCCTGGAAATATGAATAATTAAAACATAACACATAGAACATCAGAACTAGGGGAACCTTAGAACATGAAATGTTAGAACTGGAAGGAACCTTAGAGATCATGTAGTCCAAACTTCTCATTTTACATATGAGGAAACTGAGGTCCAGAAAATGGAAGGGACTTACCTTAGATCATTTAGCTAAAAAAGTCCCCATTCTTATGAGTCTAAGTCCAGTGTTTTTCCCACTGTATCACAGTATATTAGTATTCTAGTAGCCTAGGCATGGGGTTGGGAGCAGCTAAAAGTAGGGAGGCCTTACTGTAGTCTTCTCACAAGGACTTTAGGGGTTCTGGAAATACTATCCTACAGGCTGAGGGCAATAGTTTTAAAGAATCATAACCCTTTCATTTTACAGAGAAAGAAAAACAAGTCCACAAAGATTAGGTCACTTTCCCAAGATTACACAGGCAGTAAACATTAAAGACAGAATCTGAACCCAGATTCTGTGGCTCCAGAGCCAAGGCCCTTTTCACCACTCCATACAATAAAGTACAGCATACACGTTTCTGTTTTTGGTCCTTTTCATTATTGTGTAGGTGAGCACCCTTTAAGAACAATCTAAACAGAAAAAATCAATATAATAGAGTATTCACTTTACACAATTATTCACTCCCAGGTTCCTTTAAATGACAAACTCCCCTAATGCATTTAAAACAGAAATAAAATTGCCAAAAATTTGATTGACATACAAATTTTTGGAGCATGTCTATTGCATGAAGAAAGATATAGCTAGATAATAAATACTAGTGCCAAAACAACAATCTGGCCAGAAATTTGTGCCCCCAGTGGTGTGTGCTACATTTTTACATATTCAGAACCCTACATTACACATTCAGAACCCTAGCATCTAAGATCTGGGAGGAACTTCAGAGCCAGAACTAGCTTGAACTAGAAGAATATGTAGGGGCTGGATGCAATGGAGCCTTTGCTTAAAAAGGCAGTTGTGATGGGGAGCCCTTAGAGGCTGCACATTCTCTTTTTGGATAACTCTCATTGGTAAGAAATTTTTTCTTCCATTGATTCCAAATCTGCTTCAGGTAAACTTCATTCTTTGATCTGCCCTCTGGAGCTAAAAAAAAACACACAGCAAAAGTATGGTGCAATAGGGGGAAAAATGCCCACCACAACTCAGGGGAATTTGGAGCCAGAAGAGCTGGATTTAAATCCTGCTCATCCACTTCTTTCATGTATGAATTCACTTAATCTCTCTGGGTCTCAGTTTTCTCCTCTATAAAAAAGGTTAAATTAAATGATCCTAAGGTCCCTTCCAGCTCCTGAACTCCAAACTCCTAAACCTGAACTTACTTGCACATGAAGCCTTTTCAGATACTTGAAGGTAGTCATTTCTTTTCCAAGATAAACATTCTCCCTTCCAACAACTGGTCCCCAAATGATATGGTTTAGAGTCCCCTCTCCACCCTACTCATTTTCCTCTGGGCTCTCTCCACTTTTGCAACAACCTTCTGAATGTAAACTCAGCTAAATGCACATTAAGGCACATTACCTAGAAACGAACACAATACCCTAAATGTAGTCGGACCAGGGAAGAGAACAGTGGGACTATTGTTTCTCCCTTGCTTTGAATTCTGTTTCTATTTGTGTAGCCTCGCATATTGTCAGCTTTGGGGGTTGGCATGTCACGTGGTTGATTCATCCTGAACCTGCAGTCCACTAGAACTCCTTGGGCTTTGAAGTGATTCTCAGTTTATTTTGACTGTAACAACTTGGTCACATAAACAGTTGTCTGGTTCCATCTTTCCCCACCCTATATTTCTGCAGCTGATTTTTGTTACCTATTAGATTTCATATTGTTAGAATCTACCCATTATTCTAGCTTGCACCTATCCCATCAGAACAATGTCTCCTTTTTGCCTTCTCTTTAAAAAAAAAAAAACACCAAAAAAAAAAAAAACAAAACAAAAAAAAAAACTCTCTTATCTGACATTGTTTTGTGTTCTAAGGTCCACAGAATGCCAAGACTGGGCTTATCTATCAGTGAATTTTAGCCTTCTTTATGTCATGGATCTTTGTAACCTAAGTGCTTAGTAGAATGCCAGGCACATAGGAGATATTTAAGAAACGCTTGATGAATTGACTTAGTAAAGTCTATGAAATCCCTTCTCAGAAGAATGTTGTTAAGTGTATACAATAAAATAGGATTTCAAAATAGGAAACCAATTGCCTTGTAATAAAGATGCAATTTGTTCCCCATCCAAGTTCACCAAATCTCTTAAATCTATCCATAGACCCCAGGTTAAAAACCTTTGCTCTAAAGCCTCTTCTAGTTCTTACAAGCTATGAATATGTGATTTATCCAAGGTCACTTAACTATTAAATTTCAGACCTTGGACTCCAATTCAGTATTCTTCTTACTGCATCACAACTGGGATTTGATCATATCCTTGGAACATTTGATCATGCTGTAGATGGAACAGCAGCACTTAATAGCAACTCAGTGCCACTATTAGCCTAAACCTATTCCTTTAGCTTTGGTATATTTAGAACTTTTGGAGGGTAACGGCCAACAGACCATAGCCACCACATTTCTAGCCTCTCCATTTGAAACTCCAGTCTGGAGCTAATCTCATAGGCCAGGGTTCCTGGGCCTGCAGCCTCATATATCAAAGATATTTTTCAAGGAGCTAAAAATATAAGTCATTTTTCACGACTGGTAGCAAATTGAGAGTAGCCCCCAATGCCAGGAAGTGGTGCTGGGATGAGGGGGTTGATGGATAGAGATTTGTCCCCCCAGGAGTTACAGCCGGCAGTCTACAGTCTGCATTCCAACTGGCAGAATCAGTAGGATGGGCTTAAGACTGGGGGGAAAAGAATTATGAGATGGAATTATTCCAACGGGACGAAATCCTTTGTCTGCAGCTCCACAACACAGATCAGTGTAGTAAAGGACCTTAGAGCTAGAAGCAACCTTACAGGTCGAATAGTCAAACTCATTCATTTTACAGATGAGTAAATTAAGCCCCAGAGAGGGAAAAACATGTAGGGAGTGGGTAGCAGAGCTGAGTTTTTATCTGGATTTCCTGACTCCAAAATCAGTGCTCTTACTACTAAATTATGCCAAAGCTGCCTCTCTGGGTAGCCCAGAGGAATTTTGAGCAGGGAGATTGGTCCTGCAATCACATCCGAGGGGTGCGGGTGGGGGGCACGATACTGCCTTTGAAGGATGGGTGCTTGGAGATAAAACAAACAGGAAAACTCCTTCCCTGAGGCCCTAAAGGCCAGAACAACTTGCTAGAGCTGAAAGGGACCTGAGAGATTGTCAAGTCCAACAGAGAAGAAAATTGATCCCTAAAGAAGAAAAGTGCCATGCCCAAAGTCATTCAGAGGTACATGGCAGAGCTCGGCCATGGAACAGACAGGCATTCTGACTTTAGGTCCAGGTATCTTACCACCATACCAGACATTGCTGATGAAAAGACATAAGATTGGATTCCTTCTTCTGGTTGGTAGAGTTTTTATTGTTTTTTTTAAAAGCTTGTTTTTGTCAAAAGAAAAAAAAAAAGTCAGCTCCATTAAAGTCATTTCTTTCTAATGCTCCAGACATCACAAGCTGCTGTGGGGCTGGTTAAACAGTAAAGCTGTGCCCTCAGCAAATCAGCGTTTGAGGAAAAAATCAAGAAAATTAGTGCTTGTGGAAGTGATGGACTGACAGCTCTGGCTGGAGGCAAACACAGCACTAGCTTCCCCACACACATCCCTGCTGTGTGGCTCTCTCCTCTCCCCAAGCTCTGCCTGCCCCCTCTTGCCTGCCCCCAATCTTCCCAACACTACTTTCTCTCACCTCCCACAGCAACAAGCAAATGGCCACTATCTCTGCCGTCAGGCCTCACTAACTCTCCCAGGTTTGGTCTCCTTTCTTCTTCCCATGCGTCTTTCAGCAAGTCACTGGTACTCTCCGGAGCTCACTTTCCCCATCTGTAACAGGAGACAGTTGGACCAAATACAACAAAGACCCAACCTTCCAGCCCTCATTTTTCTATACTCCACATTGTTCCTGGCCTGATAGTCTATATTCCAAAATCTTTTCTAGCTCTGACCTTCTGTGTTTTAAGTTCCTCTCCTAACCTATATTCTAAGCACACACACACACACACACACACACACACACACACACACACACACACCCCATTCTGATTTATTATATTCTCAAGTTCCTTCCAGCTCTGACCTTTAGGTTCTAAGATCACTTATGGTTTTAACATTCTTTGTTCTGTATTCTAATATATCTTATATAACACAGTTCCACTCGCTGTTGCTTTTAGCATTTTACCTCTTCCCTTTGTTCCTGGCTTTGCCATTAGCCTTGATTTCCACTCCCCCATAAACCAAAGGCTCTTAACATTCTTTTGTGCTGTGGACTTCTTTGGCAGTCTGGTGAAACCTACGGACCCTTTTTCAGAACAATGTTTTTAAATGCAGAAAATAAAAAGTCTGAGATTACAAAGGAAATCAATTATATTGAAATAAAGATGCATTTTTCCCTAACCTTATTCATGGATCCCCTGAAATCTATTCACATAGCTCTTATTAGATGTTCTAAATAGGGGTAACTACTTCTTACTCTGCCCCAACTATTCCTCTGCTGCCTCACCATGGCATTTAGAAGTTTCTTGCCATCTGGGCAGAGGTTTTGGGAGACCTCGCTGAGCAGGAGGACTTTGGGTACAGTGAGGGATTCTGCATCTGACCCCGGAGGACCAGCCAAGGTCAGTGTGGCTCACCACCAGAAGGTTGGTTACAAGGTGAATAACCCATGAAGACTGTTCCTTCAGGCACAGGTCTGCAGGCAAAAAGAGACCACCGTGAAGCATTAGTGTTAATGGTATTTGACTCTTCTTACTGTAAAACTGGGTAGCAGAATTGAAAGGCCACTTGACTTTGAATGGAAAAACCCGAGTTCTAACCCATGAGGTTAGGGATTGGGAACTGAAAGGAACCTTGGAGGCCCTGCAGTTTACTGACCTCCTCATTTTTCAGATGAAGAAATTCTATCCCTGAGAAGTCATGTGACTTGCCCAAAGATGCGCAGGTAGCAAGCACCAGAGCTGAGCTCTGCCCCAAGATCTGCTTCCCAATCCAGCGTCCTTTCCACTGCACCCCAGAGCCTGTCTCTGCCTCTGAGAGTACCACCTCCCATCTTTGGGCCTCAGTTTCCCCCTCTGTGAAAAGAGAGGGCTCCATTATCTTCTGCAGGTTCTTCCAGCTTTGACATTTACCTGATTCTGTCATTCTCTGCTCTGAACAGTCCCGGCCCAAACTAGAGAGACACTGCCCCCCACAGGCCAGCCTCTTCCCTCCGCTGTGTTTTTCTCCGTGACAAAGACAAACGTCCACGGGGACCCAAGGCGAGACAGTAAAACTCATTTCACTAGTGACCCCAATTCCAGATTCGAACCCAGGTCTCCAGAGGTGAGAGTGAGGAAAATGCCTAAATTAAAATGCTAATTACCGGCTTAAGCAATTCGTTCCCAGACAGAAACTTGTATCTATTATTAACAGCTTCTCGCCACGTTCTCCGCTTGCCGAGACACACGGGTGATTTAGAGATTCAGGTTGTAAAAGAGAAACGTGTCTGCGTCGCGAGCTCGGCTTGCGCATCCGTCTGCCATCTTCGCTTAGCCTGTCCGGCGGAGGGATGGCCGGAGGAGCCGTGCCCGGAGCCAATGGAGCAGGCACACGGAGACTCCTCCCCCTGGAAGGTCTCTTGGATTGTGTGGGAAGGGGATTTATCGGGTTGGGCCAGGGCCAGGCCGGGGGACAGATGGATTAGCTTGGGAATGGACGCCATAAAGGCTTGAAGCAAAACTCTGATTGGTCTTGGGAAGCCAGACCTGCCCCGGAGACAGCCTTGAATATTTGGTAATAATGCTAGGAATCGTTCTGCTGAAAATGGCTATTTCTGAAGGAACCACTTTGCCTCTTTAGAAGCCGAAACCAAGAGGAAGCATTAATTAGCTGTATGACCTCAGGCAAAACACTGTTCCTCTCTGGACCTCAGGAAAATGAAGGGGTTCAAGATGGTTTCTAAGGTCCCCAAGCTCCAGCATTCTGTGCTGCCGTAGACATAAATGGGGTTTGAAGTTGTAGGATCATAGCACTTAGCCTGATGTTCAAGGCCAGCCCTTTCCGATCCTCATCCCTCAGTCTCTCTCAGCTCTAACCAGGCTGAGTCTTTGTTCCTGTTCTTACCAGGGGGACAGTCATTTCTGCTTTTGCTCACGCCGCTCCTGCCTCAGAGTCCCTTTTGGACAGTGGGGAATGAGAAAATGTTTCTGAGCTCAGGAGTCGTATTATTAGAACTAAGATTTAAGAAGGTTAATTAGGATAATGGGGAGTGGGGCAGGAGAGAATATGTGAAGGATAAATTGAAGAGAGATATGGGAAGCTAGGAAGTTAAAGGCAAGGAAGGAGGCCTGAGTTAGTAGGTAGGTTATTAGGGTGGAAAAGGCGGGGAGAGACAGGTCAGTGGTCTACCCAGGACCACCAAAGTGGAGGGTACTTGGTATTGATATCTATGGATGAAAACATCCTTTCCCAATTGCAGCCAAGTTCTACATGTGGCTGTCATGTTCCCATGATGGGATATATAATGAACAGGAGGAATCCATGCAAGTGGTAAGGAAAGGACAGAGGCAGAAATTCAAACAGTTAAAAAAAAAAAAAAAAAAAAAAAAAAAAAAAAAAAAAACACCACGAGAGCTCTTTACTCTTTTAGCATTTAAATAGACATTCCCCAGCTAAAAAATAAAAAAGGGTCCCTAAAAGAGGGAGGTAAAGAAGAGGCTCAGTTATCATGCACAAGGGTGATGACAAAGCTGAGGGAGCTTAGGAGTGCATGGTGATCTTTTGGCTTGGACCAGTAGTGTCATTCATCTGCCCAAGATGAACAGATACTTTGGATACAAATGTAAGTAAGGAGAAAGGGAAGAAGTACAGATAGGTAGGGAATAAAGTCCTTTCCTGTACCATTCCCCACTCACCCTTCCCTAGAAATAGACCTCTTCTCTCTCAGGCATGATCTTCTTATAGTTATTGATCTGACTTATATTTAAATATGGTAAGCATGAGGGTCAGAGGTCGTAGGTCAAGTGATCACAAGATTATATATTTAAAGCTGAAAGATAACTTAGAGGTCATCTAATTTTAACACTAGGACAAAAATAGATTGGCATAGAAGATCGCTGTACACTTCAATACTGTATGAAGATGTATTCTGATGGAAGTGGATATCTTCAACATAAAGAAGATCCAAGTCACTTCCAGCTGATCAATGATGGACAGAAACAACTACACCCAGAGAAGGAACACTGGGAAGTGAATGTAAATTGTTAGCACTACTGTCTATCTACCCAGGTTACTTATACCTTCGGAAACTAATACTTAATGTGCAACAAGAAAATGGTATTTACACATATATATTGTATCTAGGTTATACTGTAACACATGTAAAATGTATGGGATTGCCTGTCATCTAGGGGAGGGAGTAGAGGGAGGGAGGGAGGGGAAAATCTGGAAAAATGCTTACAAGGGATAATGTTATTTTTTAAAAATTACTCATGCATATATACTGTCAAAAATTTTTATAATTATAAAATAAAAAAAGTTTTTAAAACTTGAAACAAAAAGAATAGATTGGCATGTTGTAGGAGCATTGAGGTATGTTTAGTGGGGTGAAAGTTCCCAGAATTTTGTTGGGGATGATGCTCACTTGGATGCATTTTCCATCTAACTTAATGCCTTGCATCCCCAATCCGTATCTAGAAAGGTATATTCTGGAGGAAATGAACAGGATCCCAGTTCATAAGTTTTGGTTTATATAATTCTAGAAACCAGTTATTAAGACACTTGCTCCTTCCTTTGGTGGGACTGGAGTATATAGCCCTTCTTTGGGGATGCATAATTCTCTCCCTCTCCCACCATATCAGAATGTGTGTATGAAGAAGCATGAGTAAAGATTGTGTATGTCAGATGTCATATACACGAGCTTATTTGGGTCCATAGTCACCTTCATGAATTCTTTAGCTCTTTCTCTTCCACCTGAATGATCATGAGCAAATAAATCATTTCCTTGCAGCAAAATACCATGAACCAAATGCAACAATGGTGTGGTTTTCTTATTGTTAGTATACCCACTATTGTGATCTTGGATAAGTCAATTTCCTTTTTGGACCTCATCTTCCTCAGTTTTAAACAAAAAAATTGAATTGGATGATCTCTGTGGTCTTTTCAAGCTCTGACATCCTGTGATTCTATGGTTCTACATCTAGCTAAGGAAAATCTGGCATTCTAATTGGCAAGAATAGCTAGAAAAACATTTGCTCCTGGGCAGAACCCTGGACAGCTCCCACGTATTACTCATTTATTGGGGAGCAAATTTCTACTCTGCTTTCCAGAAGCATTAAAGGAGGGACAAATATTCTGGGAGATTATAACCCCTTTATTTCAGAGGAACAAATAATGTCTTTTAGCAAGCCCATGCAGATGAGAAAGAAAGAAAAAGAAAAGAAAGATTAAAAAAAAAAAAGAAAGAGGTGACACACATAAGTGCACAGAAAGCCAGATATGAGCTTAAAGATCATTTGGCAAAGAAGTCAGGGCTAAAAGGATTTGACAAAGATATCAAAGCTGTACATATCCTCAAAGACAATCTAGTATAATCTCCACATTGCATAAAGAAGGAAACTGAGGCCCAGAAAAGGAAAGTGAATTGCCTAGTATTTTATCATAAAGAGCAAAGAATGTAGTCAGCTCTTTGTGGGTAGATACTGTATCACTTTTATATTTATATCTGAAACACTGAGCACAGTACCTAACAAACAGTAAATGTTTAATAAATGCTTAAGTGGTAGAAAAAGAACTATTAGTACCATGATTTGCTCATGTGACTCCTTAACCTCTCCACATTTACTGCCCCAAACTTGATCCTTTTGCCATGGAAACTCTGAGTCTTCTGAATATAGAGAAATATTGAAATGGGGTAATGGAAAGAGATGAAACATCCAGCTATAGTCAAGAGTAGAGAACCTGGAAGGTTTGAGTACAGGCTGTAATGTTGGATATGATATACAATGAAGTCCTCCTTTGATAATTTTCATGTTGTAAAAGGGACCCTTTCTTACTCTAGAATGTCTTACCAATTTCGATGTGCTTCAAGTGCAGGCTCAGAGCTGGACAGTGAGTCTTTCATTTAAGGAGTAGCTTAACCAAGTGTGGAGAGACTCATCTCTCAGAGGAGGTTTTTGAGGGATGAATTTGGTGGAAAGGGAACAATAACTCATGAAGATGGAATCACAGAGGAAAGATAACTCAAGCCATTTGATCTATCTCAGTCCTGCACATGAATTGCAAAAGTAATTGTCCATCGTCTGCCTGAAAACCCAAGGGGCAGGGAGTGTTGTTCATGATTCATCTGAGCAAAGAGAAGTCCAACTCCAATGAACCCATGGATCGTTTAAAGTGCTGAAGGATCTCCTTTGCACTTTCTATAATTTTTACTAACTTCAACTACTAAATTCTCAACAATCTAATGACCATGATCAAAGTTTTCCCCCTGAACAATTCCTAAAGCTTCCTTCAAAAGGCCATCATAGAACCAAGATGTGGCTCTGGAAAATTTTTCTTCCTCAAAGTGACCCTCTGTTTCCTTTCTTTTAGACAAACCCCGGGTTTGTCTAAAGGATCATAATATTTTGAGCTATAAGTCATTTTGTCTGATCCTCTCCTTTTTTTCTGAACAGGAAAATAAGTTTCAAAAAGGGTCCAAAGTCACATAGATTATCTGCAGCAGAGCCAGGATTGGAACCCATATCCTTTGATTACAAATCCAGGCATCCTTCTACCTCACTTCATTTTCTCTGTACGTGTGGCACATGAATCCCACCAGTGTTAAATGGCCCTGGTTGGCAGCTGAGAATGATGTAAGTCCCCCTTTGGCCACCTGCTTAGTCCCAGCTGGAGTGAGGGGGAGAGAAGGAAGAGGAAGGAACTACAATCTGGCTTGGAATCTTCCATCCCAGGTTACAAGCTGCCAAATAAAATACAGGCCTATTGAAGTGTTCTTCAGCTGTAGCAAACATCCTAACTCTTCTTGCCCTACCTATACTTTTGTACTTTGGTCTGAGCTTAGGAGGTGGCCAAAAGGATTAAAAACATGATGAAACTATATGTCTAGGATTCAAGATTTCTTCCTCCAGTTTTCAATATCTCTATTATAGTCTAGTTATAGTAGTATAGGGGAAAAAAAAGGATTTCTTCACTTGGGGTCAGAAATTCTGGGTTCAAGCCCTAGCACTAATTAGCTTTATCATTTTGTTCCTCTGAGCCTCAATTTCCTCATTTATAAAATGGGGACATTAATGTTGTACTTGATAGAGGTAGGATGGAAAAGTTCTTTGTAAACTTTCAGATGTTCCATGTATAACCTACATCAGATTGTTTTCTTGGGAGGGAGAAAGAGAAAAAAGAGAGAAAAGTGTGGAACTCAAAATCTTACAAAGACAAATATTGAAAACTCTCTTTACATGTAACTGAAAAAATACTATTAAATAGTACATTTTCAGATACTATTGAAATTATTATCATTATTATTATGGTCAGAAAACTAGGATTCAGATCTCAGCTACATTACTAGTTACAGAATTTTGGTGACCTTTGGTAAGTCACAGAATCTATGAGTTAAAGAGTAAATCAGATATCTGAAACTGAGCAGGATCCCTACCAAATCTCAGTATCAGGGAGCTGATTAACTCCACAGTAGCCAAATTCATTTTCTATTAGTTCTTATTACTGGAAAGTTATTTCTTGACTTACTCTGAAATAAGTCTCTTTGCTACTTCTCCCAACTGCTTCTAATTCTTCTGTTCTTTGTGGTTAAACAGAACAAATCGTACACGATTCCACATAATTGTCCTTCAAAATCTTGCAGACAGTGATCAATCCCCTTTCTTCCAAGTCTTCTCTTCTTTTAGCTAAATATCTCTAGTTTTTTATTCATATGGCACATTCACCTATCTTTTCTTCCTCTTGGAAATCCTCCAAGGCATACCTAAGTTCATAAGTCTCCTAACCTTTTAAAACTATTTTCCTACTATGCAAAATGGAATTTATAATCCCTACTCTACCTATCCCAAAGGGCTTTGGTGAAGCCTTGAGACCAGGGATAAGAAATTACTTTGAAAATTATAAGTCATTATACAAACCAATGTCCTTCAGGAGACAATAAAGTATTTTTCCTTCATCACTTCATCACATCATATCAATTACTGATGAGTTTATGCACAATCCTCCAGTATCCAGAAAAGTTTTATTTTTCAATGGCATCTTATATTTATGCAGCATCCTTTTCCTGAGGAGCTCAAAGAATTTTATCAACACCTTTTGAGGCAGATAGGAGATTTTAATTCAAAGAGCATTTATTCCTTTATCGAGACACTACTATGTGCTAGGCACTGTATTATGTCTTAGGGAATACAAAAACAAAAATGAGGCAGCCTCTGTGCTCAGTGAGCTTATATTCTATTGGCCGAGTGGGGATGAGGGAATAACATATGCACTATCACTTCCTTTTCACAAATAAGGACATGGGCACAGCACTTTTCCTGCATTTAAGCAATAATTTGGAGGTTGGAGGATTAAAGTCATTTAACCTTTGTGGGCCTCAGTTTCCACGTCAAATGAGATAGTTGGACTAGATGATCTCTATATATTTTCTAGTTCTGACATTCTATCATTGTGGCTAAACTCAGACATACAAAGAGAGAAGATAACAAGAAATGAAAAGCTATATTGGTCCCTAAGGAAAAGCACCAAGAAGTAGTAAGGATGTGTAAATACAGAATCAGTAATGCTAAGGAGAAAAGAAATATAATTTGAGAGAGAATAGGTCTCCAGCCAGCTCTGTCTTCTCCCCACCCCCTCCCATATATGGGGATTCAAGTGCAGCTCAGTGTGAGGAGAGGGAGCAACAGCAATCATAAAGTACACGTGGGTTCCATATATGTTAATGTTTGTTCTAAGTGAGTGGTGTTTGACAAGCAGCCTATGTGACAATCTGCCAGCAGAGCCCAGATTTGTGAACCAATTGAGAGAGGATGAAAGGAGAAAAGAAAGCTTTTAGAGAGATGGAAAGATCAGAAAGGCAGGGCTATGAAGAGTAATAGAACTTGTTTTAGAGGCAGTGGGCAGGGGCAGAAAGTACAATGAGTTAATTGAGGTTGAAAGCCTTTTAGAGGTAAGTTAGAAGAACAGTCTTGAGGATGAAGAGCAACTAGGGAGAGGAAGGCAAGGAGGAAGGATTCACAGGGAGCTTTGTGTGTATCAAAGAGAGAGGTAAGTTCAGGGAGATTTCCTTAAAGGGGAGACAAGGGAAGCATGATTGCTCAGGATTCCAGTGGCTGCCTAAAGGATGATTGTGCTTTAACTCAAAGAGTAAACCTGAAGGGAAGAGGAAAAATTCAAGGGGCAGAACCACTATGTCAAGTCATCTATCCAGACCGTTCTAGACTATAAAATACAATACAATCTAATAAAAAAAATTAGTAAATACCTACTAGATGTCAGGCACTGTGCTAAAACACTGGGGATACAATTAATTTTTTAAAAGACAGTTCTTGCCCTCAAGGAGCTTACAATCTAAAGGGAGAGACAACAGACAACAGCCAGAAGAAGATGAGAAAATGGTGGGGAGGGAGGAGGACACAAGGGTTAGGACATCTTCTTCTGTGGAGTTAAAACCAGTCAGGGCAGCAGATGCAAAATGGAATGTGCTTCATCTTCTCTCTAGGCCATCTTGCCAACTTTCCAACCACAGTTGCTCCTCCTCTTCCTCATTCCCCAGCTCTGCTCTCAGATTGTCACCTCTGAGCTGTAATCAAATCAACTACTCTTTCAGAGTGCATCATGTGATTCACTCTTCATTCAACTCCCCAAGCCAAAACTCCCTTTCCTAAATTCTTTGAAAGAAGCTGTGTGACCCTGGGCAAGTCACTTAACCCTGATTGCCTTTAAAAAAAAAAAAAAAAAAGCACCATAAAAAACTTAGGGGTAAAAGCTAGTCTAACTCTCCTGAACACACTTCCAGAAGGAGGGCAAATTGTCAGCAGCTTTGACCTCCCCTGCTCCACCCTGCCCCCATAACAGCCTTCCTGTGCCTCCACAGCCACTGTGGCTGTTTATGTTTTTATCGTTTGCAATGAAAGACGATGATGTGTGTGTGTGTGTGCTATATTGATTGGAGCTCTTAGATTTTTATGTCATTGTGGAAAGCAGCAATTATCGTGGTGCTGAGCCTGCCTTGGTGGGAACAAACAGCCCTTAGGGAGGAAAGAGCTAGCCTGGGAAAGCTGACGGCTGCCTGAGAGGCAATGTCTCTGACAAAGCCTAGGAAAGAATGTTCCAATACAAACTAAGGAAAATGGGGTTGAGCCATAAGAGGGATCAGTTCATTAGAGTGCAGAGTTTGAGAGGAGAGTTTCCAGAATCAGAAAATATCAGTTAGAAGGGACCTTAAACCACAGAGTGTTCAAACCTTCTATGTTTTGTGTTAGAATATAACAAGAAGGGATTTCACAAACCATCTGGGCCAGGGAATCTTAACCTTTTGGTGTATCCTGCATCCTTTTGGCAGTCTGGTGAAGCCTGAGGAGTTTTCTCAGAGTAATTCTTTTAGATATATAAAGTACATAAGGGTACAAAGGAAATCATTATGGTAATAAAGTTATCAAAATAATTTTAAAAGTACAAACCCCAGGTTAAAGAATTTCTGATTTAGCCCAGTTCCATCAAATCAAGTTACAGAAGATACTCAAGAAAGTATTGAAATTTGTCCAAGTTCACTTAGAATTTATTGGAAGAGCCAGCATCTGAACCCATATCTGCTAGAAAATTCCTTTTTTGTTACAGCACGTGGCTGAGTGGTATGATTAGACAACCACCCTAAAATTGGCTTCATGGAGTTCAGTACTCCCATGATGAATAAATGCATGCATTCTTCATGCAGGGATCTCCTCATGTAATTCCTTTGCTTAAAAAAAAAAATCTCCCATGCTGATCCTGGCATTCAAAGCCTTCCACAACTCACCCTTACCTCATGCTACTGCCTCTTCCCATGTACTCTATACTGCAATCAAACTATACTATACTCTGTCTTCTCTACATGCCCTGTGTTTTACTATATGCACTGTTCCCTATGGCTAGGCTGTCTTTCCTCTGCCTCTTTATCCTTTTAACATCCAATTCAAATCCCATCTACTCTGATCTCTCTGTCAGTAATGACCTTCCCCTTCAGACCTCACAAAATACTTTGTTTTACCTCTCTTATGTACTTACAAAGTGATTTTTTTTTAAAGGATAAGGCCTGTGACTTCACTGGCTTGGAGAACATGTAGTGAGAAAATTTCTTTTAGCCAATGGACAGCAGCACCTGCTCTGCAAGTTATAGCATTAGAGAATTGGGGGGGGGGCACTGAGGGATAAAGGATTTGCCCAGGGTCACACACAGCCAGTGGGTCAGAGCTTGAACTCGGTTTTCCTGCCTTCAACGTTGGCTCCCTGCCCACTGCCCACACTGCCTTTGTATCTTGTAATATTATACAGTTACCTGAATATGTGTCTTATCTCCTTAACCATGAGTCTAAGTTCCATAATTTCAGGAATTGTGTCTCAACTTCTTATCTTGTCCAGGACCAAGGGCAGCACCCTGCTTACCTACCATATAAAAAGTCTTTTTGTTGAATTGAATTAGGTCAAGTTTGGTTGAATTGAACATGATGGATAGTGTATTTGTTAGCAAAGCCATAGACCACCAAATGAGTGCTGCCTGCTGAAAGCATAGCTTGATGTGGGCTGCAAATAGAATGTGGCTATTCTTTGTAGAAGTATCTTACCCGAAGGGGGAGGGACTGGGTATTGGATATATGTGAGAAATGTGTATGTAGATTTTATGTTAATTCAGAGAAAGAATTGGAAGCAGTATGAAAGAGAAAAAAAAATTAACAATGACCTTGGCATTAGATAGAGTCTTGCCTCTGCTATTTATTAATCAAACCACCACGTGACCTCTCTGAGCTTCAGTTTCCTTCTCTATAAAATGGGGGCAGAAATTTTTCCTAC
Source organism: Sminthopsis crassicaudata (assembly GCF_048593235.1). Taxonomy (NCBI): domain Eukaryota; kingdom Metazoa; phylum Chordata; class Mammalia; order Dasyuromorphia; family Dasyuridae; genus Sminthopsis; species Sminthopsis crassicaudata. Next base: position 433,865,586 of record NC_133618.1, on the reverse strand, counting down.
CTCATAAGTTTTCTCTGAGGAAAATTCCTTGCTAACCTTAAAATGCAAGATATTATTCTCCCCTTAAGAGAGCCATGTGTAAAGTATATGACATGTGTAACACATGGGCTGTGTCTATGCGATACCAGAAATAATAATGAGGGGTATGTGGGGAAACAGTAGGTAGCGTGCTGTCTTGCTGTGTCTCTGCCTCACGAAAATCATTCTCTCTGTTATCTGATGAGTGGGATTTCAGAATTTAAAGTGCTTAGATGGGTTATTTGGATAAGACTGGCAGGATGGGAAATCATTACAAGAATCTTCATGTGGGCGGACTCATTTGTAGACTAGAAAAGGAGGAATAAGAGGGGGAAGGAGGTCAGCACACATGGCCTGCAATTTATGAGGGCAGTAGCTCTGTGCTAAGAGGACACACAGGAAACACGCATTCATAGGGCCTCGTGGGTATGAGGGAAGATGTTAAGGGAGTCTGTTCACAATGAGGGCACCTGTGGAAAAATTTGAGGAATGACAGGTAATAGTGCAGGAAGACCAAAGCAGGGGGCATGAAGGTGCCATGGAGGTAGATCTTGGGTGGCCTGATTCTCTCTGGAGTCTCAGCTCCTACCTTGTTTTGCTTTTCTCACTTAAGAAAAAGCTATAATAAGGACGGCCCATGGAGCAGCAAGATTGATTATGTCGCTCGGGCCTTTGAGGAGAGAGGGGGGAAAAATCAAATTATTGGACAGGGTCCTTTTAAGGAACTGCTGCTTTAGTTTATTTTCTTATATTTAGTCAATAGCCTTTTTTTTTAACAAGTGCTGTACTTTATAAATGGATTTTGCTTGGGCAAAACAAACATGGTCATTTCACATGCTTTCTTCCCTCTGGAACATAGTTAAAAACCCAGTGAGGGGCAGAACCAGGGCCACGGGAGTTAAACACGAACCCAGAGGGAGGTCACAGAGTTATGCCTGGCTAAAGCAACCATTCTCTTCCCCCTTTGGGAATGCAGTTTTCTGTGGGTGGGATGGGAGCCCAGTCCCACAGCTATTGATGAATAGTCTCCTCTATGAGCCCCTTTTAAAAAAAAAGTTCAACTTTTCAGGGATAATTCAAAATCCTGGGAAAGATCTTGTGGGAGTTTGTAATTTTCCTTCATCTTCTAGAGAGGACTTTTTGATTAGGACTAGTTCAGTCATATGTGAGAGTCAGTCCCTAAGATTTACCTCCTGGGTCCCTTGGTTTCCAATCCATCATCTTGGTTCTGTCCTGTTCAGGTTAAGGAGTAAGCTTAATATAACCAGGGTCAATGCTCTGGCCCTATTTAATAGCATCACAGAAACTCAAATTTGTAAGAAAGCTCAGAGGTCAATTCCTGTGACTCCTCCCTGAGCCAAACTCTCTTCTGTAACATTACTGACATTCCATTTTTGCATGAAAATCTCCAGTGATATAACATTCATTGACTATGAAGACAGCCCATTTAATTTTGAGAAAGCTCTAATTCATTAAATCCAAAAATCTCAGAGTTGAGAGCTTTGGAAAGTTCCAGCTCATACCCAAATGGACTGGACATTACACCTGACAAGGGGTTGTCTAGACTTCTCCAGTGACAGGGACTTTACTACCTACCAAAAATGTCTGTTCCATGTGGATACAGTGGTAAATCACAGAATAACAAAATATCAGAATTAGAAGGAAGATCTTAGGGTATTGAATGCAGCCTGTGGCAAAGCAGAAATTCCTTCTACAACATCCCTGGCAAGTGGTCATAAAGCCTTCACTTGAAAACCTCTAGTTACCTTACTATCTGTGGAAATAGCTCATTCTACTCTGGGAGTAGGGAATTGTTCATAAGAAAACAAATATTAAAAGGACTGAAAATAGAAGGAACTTGGGGAGAAATGAGATAGTTCCTTTCTACTCTCTTCCCACATAACCAAGAGATACAGGACCAAGGAGGTTCTATTTTCTATGCCACAGCTTTTCTCAGAGACATGCTCTAACCCTGGTTGCTCTACAGACTTAAATAATAAATAGCAGCCAAGGGAAGAGAATTAAGCAGTGTGGATAAGGGACGAAGAGAGAGAGAGAGAGGCTTGAGGCAGAGATGGAAAATCTGATGAGGAGTCAGTGAAGTGAGAAGGTGTGGGGAGGGGGAAAAGGGAGGGGGAGACTGCCCCTGATGGGTTAGGGCTGGGGAAAGCTGTTGGAGAGAAGACAGAGCAGCAGAAGCTGAGTGAACGCATATCAGGGAAACTGCAAAGCAAGAAGTATTCAGGTAACATCTCTAACAGGTGCATTGCAACCAGGCAATTAAACCAACAAGGTATAATAAGGTCTTTGATGCTCTATGATGCCTTAAAGCTTACAAATGGTCTTTCTCCCAACAACCCTGTAAGGAAGGAAGTGCAGATACCATTGTCCCCACTAGAGAGAGATGGAGGTTGACAATGGAGAGGTCAAGTGACTTTCCAAGGTCACATTGCTAAACAGTATTGGAGCTGTCATTCTAATCCAGGGCTATTGGCTACATTTCTCCAGGGATGTAGGTCAGAATAGCACTTTCAATTTGGAACTGGAAGGGACCTTTGAGATGCCCTAATCCAATTTCCTCATTTTACAAATATAGGAAGTGAGGTCCATGGAGATCAAATTGTTCCAAGGTTACAAAAGGAGTAAATACGGGAACCAGTATTCAAACGCAGGGTTTCTAATTGCTCTGACTTGTTCCTTCATTCCTCTCTGGGCTTTGATCACAGCTCTAGATTTCTTTCTCCATTGTTATCCAATAGCCTTCTCACCTGAGTCCCTTCCTCAGTCCAGGTACTTTCTCTCCTACTCAGCTTTCTGAGCTTGGTTTTCCCCCCTCATTAGAATGCAAATTCCTTGAGGGCAAAGGCTGTCTTTCTGCTTCTTTTATTTGCATTCCCAGCTCTTAGGTCAGTGCCTAACACTTAACGGAAACTTAAAAGATGCTTGTGAATTTAAGAATCTGGTGCTCTTTTGTTCTATGCTGCAATGCAAGTATTGCTATCTCCTTTTAACCAGGAGGAAACCCAGGCTTACAGTATTTAAGAGATATTCCTAGAGTCACAAAGCTGAAGAATGATGGAACTAGGATTAGAACACAGAACTTCTAATGCCAAAACCAGCTGTTTTTTGGAGCACTGAGGGGAAAGGATTAGGGAGAAATGATTGAAACACTATTCCCAGCTCATAATCCTTCTCACAAATGCCTACTTGTGACAAGGGAGCCCCAAACTCTCTAAAACTCTTTCAAGGAGAAAGTCTCCTTGAATTCTGGCCTCTGGCCTCAGGACAAATAGCTTCATTCTGTTATCTAGGTGGGGCTAGCTGAGTCCTGAGTTGAAGATTCTAACCCTACTGAAGAGACATCCCTTCAATTCTAGATTTTATATTCAATTCCAGCTTAACCTGAAATCCAGCCCCATCAAGAGCAAAAAACCCCAGCTTGTAGCTAAGGCTTCTATTATAAAAGAGCCAGTTTTAAACTCACTCTTTGCAGAGGACCTAATATGCCATCCCTGGCATAGCAGTAACCTCTGCCTGCTGGAATGGTATTCTCTTTCAGCATTACCTTCTCTTTATCTCCCTCACCTCTTTCCCTAACAAGACTTTATATCTCTCTGTTGGGACCTTGTCACTGAGGAAAATCTTTCTATTCATGCACAGCAAAGACTGACTTCCCAATGCCTATAATAAACCTCTTTTTATCAATCTAGCTTTTCAGGTTCGTAAATTCCTTTACGAAGGACCTCTGCACTGCCAGAAAGGGATTCCCACAACTCCCTGCCCTGTGCTGAATCCTAGGGGAATCTAGGGGAGCCAAACCTCTTCATTTGGTTCCCTGAACTCTGAACCTGCCACTAACCTCATCATTAAACTCCCTGACCACCAGGAACCCTAATCTCATCATTTTGGTTCCCTGAATCTAATCTCATCCCTTACACACACATAAGTGTACATCCAAAGAAGCTTTCCCCTTCCCCCTTACACACCCTGTCTCAAATATATTATATTCCAATCCATTAGCCACTTAGTGGTTCCAGGCCATAGTTTTCTGGTTTTAAGCCTTCATGCTCACTAACCATTTCTCCCCAGGATATGTCTGAATCCCAAGTAGAACTCTCTCTAGGATCCCCCTGTGGTGATGGAGCTCTTAGGGAGGATATAGCAATAACTCTAAGGCTACCTGGTTTAATCCTAAGGCCATCTGGCCTTAGGACTGCTGTAGTTCCACAAACAATGCTGGCTGTCAGATAACAATCTGTTGGTCAGTGATAACAAAACTCCCTAAGACAATAATGAAAAAATCACTCCTCAAACCTACTTATAAGTCATAAAATTAGCAAATCAGTAACATGAAGCACCTGGTCTCTCTTAACTTTTTCCTATAAATTTAGCTTCTTGCTCCTGGTTCTTTGCTAACTTCTTTTGGACTTAGCCCACTTTAATTGGCATTACAATAATTTTTGTCCCTGACTTGGAGATGGGTCCAAGTCCACCTCATGATGCTGGTCTGGAACCCCAACCTTTTTGGGGTCCCCTTGAACACCAACATTTGGTGGCCTATATGGAGAGTTTCTTCTCCCCTGGCTTCGTCCCCTCCTTGTCAAGGTAAGTCCTCCATTCTTTTCTCCCTCTATCCTCAAGCACCCAGGAAGGCTTGTCTTATTGTCAGGAGCTCCACACTCAGAAAACCTTCCATGACTGGGGATGTCTGGTCTTAGAAATTCTTGCAATTCTCGGCACTTTTCTCCTGCCTAGGGAACCTTTGCCATCTTTTCGCTGCCACCCCCCCCGCCCCGCCCGGGGATGCCAGAGGAGTCCAGGCACTATAGGAATAGAAATTTTATGGCTTAGAGATGGAGTTAAGGAGTGATCTTGTTGAGGTTGGGAAGGGACCCAAAAGGTTAGGGGTCACAGACTGGTGTCAGATGTCTCAAAAGAATTTTCAAGCTTTAACTCATCTCCAAGTCAAGAGACAAAATTTATTATAATTGTAACGCCAATTGAAGAGGTCTAAATTCCAAGAGAATTTAGCAAAGAAACAGAAGCAAAAAGACACATTTATCAAGTTCTTCATGTTGTAAATATGCTAATTTTATGGCCTAGAAGTAGAGCCAAGGAGTGGTCTCAAGAATTTGGTTACCACTAACCAATAGATTATCTATCCGAGAGTCAGCAATGAACTGAGGAGTGGGCTCACTATTGTCCCAGGAGTTTGATTTGTTGGACCATCCTGAGGCCAGAAGACTTTAGAATCAGATAGATTGTTAGAACAATAGAATTTTCAGGTTGAGTGTGGAGGTGCCTTGGTCACAGATTCCAAAGCCAGAGGACTTTAGAAGCATTGAGAGACTGTTAAAACAGAAGCCCCATTAGGTCAGGGGACCTTAAAATGACTGCTGTATCTCCCTAGAAGCTATATTACATCAGTCTGGTATGCACCTCATTATTGTCTCAGAAACTTTATCACTAACCAACAGGTTGTTATCTGACAGCCAGCATTGTTTGTGGAACTATAACACTCCCAAGGCCAGGTGGCCTTAAGATTAAACCAGGTAGCCTTAGAGTTATTGCTATATTCTCCCTAGGAGTGACAGCACATTAATTATCACTTGAATAATAAGTATAATCACATTTCTATTTCTATTTCCTTTCAATGATTGTGAAATGCTTTACAACTATGAGGTGGATGGTAAGAAGGGAGGAAGGGAAGAAGGGAAAAAAAGGAGGGAGAAAGGGAGGAAGAGAGGAAAGAAGGATTTTTTTAAGTACTTAATGATGTGGATTGCCAAATTCTTTTCATATAGAAAAATGTGAAGTCAGATTCTATTGTTAATTCATCCATACTGTCTCCAATCTAGTTAGTATCTTTAAAGACATTCACCACAACCTTTGAAGCAACCTTGATGGGAACTTGGCTTTCCCAGACTATCTAGGAAGGAACTCTTTAGCAATTCCTTTTCTCCATCCCTCCTCTGTCCCATCCCATTCTGTATATCTTCAAACAACCTTTTGAGATATTATCATATTTTTAAGCAGGATTTAGACCTAGTTTACCAGGTGCAAACCATCAAGCTTTCTGATCTTTCCTCTTGAATTCCCCCATCTTTACAATTGAGGAGCCCCCATGGCGATATTTTCCCTACAAAAGATCTGCTTATGATTCTCTTTGCTAAATTCTTTTCAGGACTAAGCCCACTATAAGGAACTCTCTTTCTCTCCCTCATAGTGCCTTTCCTCTAATGGAGTCTTTCTTCTTACTTTAGCTAACTTTGATCAATCTAACCTGCCAGACTATGGCTTTCTCCCACTTCATGAAGTATTTCCTTTTTCCTGGTTAACTGTGAGTTCCCCTGGGGAACTTGTCTTTTTTCCTTTCTAACTATCTGCTCTCCCAACTCTATTTCATATTTACCATTCCTTGTGTCTATTGTATCTCTTCATTTTGTCTGTAACCTCTTTCCTTAAATAAATTTACCTTTTGTCAAAGAGAATAGCCATTGTGAATTTGTCACATGTTTATTTTGAACTAAGTATTGCTATCCCATCACATGACCTAATATATTCCAAGCACTGTGCTAAGCACTTTGCAAATATTGTCTCATTTGATCTTCACAACAATCCAATTACTATCCCCATTTTACAGTTGAAGATCCAGAGAGAGAGACAGATGTTAGGGTCACACAGCTAATGTGCATCAGAGGCCAGATTTGAACTCATCTTCTTGGTTGAAGACCTAACATAATCTCCCCAAGGTCACAAAGCCATTCAATGTTGAATATAGGGTTCCATCCCAGGTTGACTCCAGGGCCACCTCAGGCACAGCTCCAACATATACCTGTTTTCAGTGCCATTTATATATATGTCACTCCAGATGCTAGAATGGTTGTTACTGTTGATCATATGAAAAAACAACAGTTGTAGACACTTTGCTGACTACTTCCAATGACATTACCTTGTATTTATCTTATACGTAGTTTGCATTTGGAAGGTAGCATTAGCTTCAAAGTTAGGAAGATCTGGGTCCAAGTTTCACCTCTACCATATGTGTGACTCTCAGTGAGTCACTTTATTTCTGAGAAACCAGGCAACCCTTTGATGTGTAAATTGCAGAGTAAGAACTGATTTGCTTTGCTAAAGGAGGGCTCCTTATCAATGGTTCTCTAGAACATTAATGAAACCATAGCTCAGGTCCAAAAATATACAAGGAGATTTTGTATTTATTTCTTTAATGACATATGGTGTTCCCTATTATGTGGGACGGTATGAAATCCCCTTCCTCAAATTAACTAATCAGAGACATCTTCAGATACAAAGAGAAGGCTTTTACTTAGACCATGCAGGGAGAGACCCAAGCACATCCAGGAGACATCTCAGCTCCCAACATGTGCTAGACCTGACAAGCTGGAAATAGTAAAGCTGGTTAAATAGCAAAAGACCCAAGTCTCGATTGGATGGACTAAAAAGGAAGTAACCATTATTGACCAATGGTCACCAATGTTGTCTGCTTCCTGTGGGTCGAAATGATGCAGGTGAACTCTGTTTAAAATTGTCCCCTTTTGATCTGTAACATTAACACTCTAAAATTGTGTACCCTTTGATCTTTAAAGAAGGGAGATTCTCGGGCCCTCCTGAGAAGCATATCTCCCTAGAGAAGTTAAGTGGCGTCATGAGACTGGGCCTTTTCTAAGGCAAATCAATCACACACACACACCCTCATAGCTGGATGCTCATTCGGGAAGCCTTAGAAGTGATTTCCATTCAATAGGAGATCTGGACCTGATATTGATGAGCATCTAGGCTTGGGGACTTTGGCTTTCTTTTCCATTTGAAACCTGAGCCTCAGATTTCCTTATTAAAGGGCAATTCTAAACTCATTTCCTTGCAGAATGTCCAAAGCAGGACTATACCTCGTCCCTTGGTACAGCTGCCAGGACCTGGCTCGCTGAGAAGGCATTCTCTTCCCAGTACCAGCCTCCATTTCCCTAATAGGACTTTGCCATTCTGAAGTCAGTCTCTTAGCAAAGCTGACTTCTCATCCAACAATAAACTTCTACTTTTGCCACCTACAACTCTTCAGGTTCAGGAAGTCTTTCACGAAGGACCTGCACCTCTGACCAAAAGGGGATTCCCACAACTCTCCAACTGCCTCTAGAACCCCATCATCACTTCCTGTCACTTCCTGAAGCTGACCTAGGGTCTGACTGTTAGAGACCTCTAGGCCTAGAGATCACATGATCCCTAACCTGGGCCCAAGGCCTGCTCTTCAGGTTCTGCAGACCTTTGGGAATAGGGATCACGTGACTTAGGCCTAGTCTGACCTTCTCTAACTCAGGCTTTTTGAGAAAACTTCACCTGGTGTCACTCACTATGGAATGTAAGCTTCTTGAGGGAGGTGCTATTTCTTTCTTGCCTATGTTCCCAGTGCCTGGCATAGTGCCTGGTACATACCAGGTGTATAACATAACATAATATAACAATAGTTCCCATTTCCTCAGGGCTTTTAAGGTTTACAAAGCATTTTCCTCAAAACAATCTGGTAAGAAGGAGAATCCATTATCAGCTTCATTTGACAAGGAAGAAATTAAGGTACAATGAAAGATGCTGATTTGCTTGGGTTACATAACTTTTATTGGTCTTGGGTGCACCTGTGTTGTAAACATAACAGAATTTTACACTTTGAGTCTTTTACACTCAGAGCAGACTTAGAAATGGGAGACATTGATATTTTCTGCCTGCTGGCTCAAATTTCAATGATGAATGTTACACAGAAACTCAAAGCAAGCCACTGATTTAATTAACAAACCCCCTTCCCTCTTTTTTTAACTTCTCTGAAGGGTGCTTACTGTATATCCTTCCTAACTCCATCCAAAAGACTTCTTCCAATGCAAAGACCCCAGCTCCTTCTAGGGGAGACAGCAATGATTTTGAGCCCCTCTGACCTAGGAGTGTTCTCGTTCTAACAATCCTGTCTGTCACTAATTGTAGAGGAATATAATATTTCTTCCCTTGGATTTTAGGGGAGATGTATTAGAAATCCTAAGGCCCTCTGAACTAAGAGTGCTATTGTTCTGACAATCTGTCAATGATTGTAAAAGTTCTCTGGCCTAGGAATGTAATATTTCTTCCCTTAGATTTTAGGGAAGATTTATTAGTGATCCTGAAGCCCTCTGACCTAAGAGTGCTCTTGTTCTAACAATCTGCCAATGATTTCAAAGTCTTCTGTCCTTAGAATAGTTCTACAAACATGACTTATTGTCAGATAATCTGTTGGTCAGCAATAGCCAATTTCCTTAGACCACCTCTTAAACCTACTTGAAAACCATAAAATTAGCAAATAAGTAACATGAAGCTCTGATCCAACGCTGTCCTATAAATCTATCCCCTTCTCTCTGAACCCTTGCTAATCTCTTCTAGAGCTAAGCCTGCTTCCAATTGGCATTATAATTACAATAAACTTTGCCCCTTGACGTGCATATGGGTTGAAGCCTGCAAATTTTTTTGAGAGACCTTGTGATATTAGTCTGTGGCTCAAACTCTTGGGGTCCCCTTCTCAGCCTCAACACTTCCACTATTCCTCATGAGTTTTTGAAACCCTTTACTACCCTAGTCAGATATACTTCAGATATGTCTAGTGACTGGTGCACAGTAGACTGTCTGTTTCTGACTCTGATTCTGTCTCTGTCTTTCTCTCTTTTCTCTCTTCTTTCTTCTCTCTCTCTCTCTCTCTTTCTGTCTCTCTCTTTCTGTGTCTCTGTCTCTCTGTCTCTTTCTCTCTCTGTCTTTCTCTCTCGCTGTCTCTTTCTCTCTCTATCTTTCTCTTTCTCTGTCTCTGTCTCTCTGTCTCTCTCTCTCATTTGGAGGCTACAACACTAACCACAGTAATCCAATTGTTTTTCAAATAGGACAAATGAGAATGGGACCTTCTTTCTGAGACTTTTTCCCCACCCTAGCTGCTAACACATCCCTCTCAAAATTGCATTGTATTTATTATGTATTTACTTATATGTGCTCATTTTATTTTACCCAGTAAAATGTAAGCCCTCTGAGAGGCAAAAGTGTTTCATTTTTGTTTTTGTATCCCATCACCTAACACAATCCCTAGCATATAGTAATTGTTAATAAATGCTTGCTGATTGATTGACTATAAAATCCCTCATTATGATCTGTTAATTAGGCCCAACATTTCATTCCTCCATTGAAATTCTCCTTAGATCCATCCACATGAACTGCCTCTTCAGAGACTGGCAGAGACTAAGCTCTGGGAAGTGGCACTGAGCTAGACAGTTCCCTGTACTCAGGGTGGCTGTCATTAGAAGGAACCCTGGCTAAGTTCAGAGAGACTCATAACCATAAAGTCGGCCACTGGGTGATGAATTTTTTTGGCCACAGCAACTCATAAAGAACCGTTTAATAAGGCATGGACAGGGTAGGCTCTGTATCAGTGGAAGACGTGCCCACACTGAGCAAATGACAGATCTTCAGAAGGATTGAAGAAGATTACGTTCGTTTTATTGGCCACCCCATCACACTGCTGGTTCACATCAAATTTGCAATCAACTAAAACCCCTAGGTCTTTCTCATGTGAAAAATCTAGGTCTCGCCCAAGCTGCATTTTAGAAAACCACAGAATATCAGAGCTGGAAGGGACATTAAAAGACAATGTTAGTGTTAGTCAGCCCTTCAGAACAAAAAACCATAGAATGTTGGTTAGAAGGCACTTTAAAACATAGAATGTTAGAATTGAAATAGACCTTAGAACACAGAATATCAAGATTAGAAAGGACTTTAGAACGTAGAATGTTAGACCTGGAAGGGTTAAAAATGTTACCAGGGGAAGGGACCTTCCTTAGAATATAAAATAACAGAGAGCTGAAATAACAGAGACCGTAGAATACAGAATATTGGAGCTGGAAGGGACCCTAAAACACTGAATGTTAGAATTAGAAAGGATCCTAGAATATGGAATATTAGAGGTGGAAAAGACCTTAGATCACAGAATAGCAGAATTGTAAAGGAACTTAGAACACAGAATGTTAGACTAAAAAGTACCTTAGAACAGAGCATTAGAACTGAAAGGGACCATAGAACATAAAATATTAGAAGTAGAAGGGACATTAGAAGATAGAATATTAAAGTGGAAGGAACCTAGAACATAGAATAACAAAATTGTAAAGGACATTAGAATATAAAATAGTGGCGCTAGAGGATCTTTTAGAATAGAAGAGGCAGAAGAAACCTTAGAACATAAAATATGAACTGGCAGAAAATTAGAGATCACTTAGTTCAAAAGCTTCCTTCTATAAATGTGGAAATGAGGAAACTGAGGCCCAAAGAAAGAAGTTGCTTTGTCTAAGTCATCGAACAAAGGCTGGAGCTAGGACATCGTACACTTGACTTTTTGAACTTGGCAGCCACTTTCTTCTGTCTGCCTTCATGCCCCTTTCTCAGTGTCTCCTTCCCTCCCAAGACTCCCTGCTGTTATTGCTCATGCTAGATACAGAAGAACTCCTGGTGCTTAGGAAGATGGATGGCTCTGCTTCCCCCATCACTCAACCCTCTTTATTCCTCAGTATCATGCAGCCAGATTGATAGGCCCTGAGGGGACCGAGAGGCTGGGCTGGGCTCTCCCCCATTGTAGGCAGGGTATTTCTAGCTAAATGGCAGGGCTATACGTCCCCACTTGAAGGATAACTAGGAGTGGGGTGTGTGGCAGGGAGGGTGACAGGCCTTTTCAGTCCAAAATATAGATTTCTAGACTGCAAAAAAATAGACTTGTTTTTTTAGGGCACATCTGAAGGGTTGCCTAGTATATTGAAGGTTGGATATAAACATTTTAGAAATAACCCAAACATTTATAAAGTACATTGCAGATAGTACCTCTTGTGAGTGAGCCCCACCACCAATCTCCAAGATAAGTAAGGCAGGATTTATTTTCCACATTTTTACAGATGAAGAAATTGAGGTCTAAAGAGGCTTTCTCAAGGTCACACAGCTAGTAAATGACAGAGCCAAGAACTGAATCCAGGTGTCCCATCAATAAATCTGGCTCTCTCTCCCTGACAGCACACTGGAACATTTTGGTCAGTGTGACTCCTGAGGAGGTTTCAGGGAAGAACAGGATCTTTCTCCTAAAGCTCACAAAGACCCAAAATTCTGCTTAGCCCCATTTTTACTGGTTTCCTGTATCACAGAAAGTCTGTATTTTTCTCTACAGACCCTCTGCATTGGCTGGAACTGTTTAGAAAATGGAAGTCAACCTAGGGATTTTGGCTAACATATCAAAACCATTTCTATTTGCACTTAGTCCCAAATACCTAATGGGTGAAACTTGTTATAGCCCCTGTGAGAATTACCCATTTCTTTGTGGGGAGAGAGGACAAGTTCAAGAAGTTGGGGTGCATAAGGGAAATGGATAGGACACAATAAATTAATCAATAGGAAATTATTGAGTTCTAACTAAAAGTAAATGCTAGACTTAAAGAGTTAGGAAGACTTGGATTCTAATCCCTTTTTAGACCTTTATTAGCCATAAGAACTTAGGCAAATTATCCTCTCAGTTTCAGTTTCCTCATCTATAACTAGGGGATAATGATAGCATCTCCCTAACAAAGTTGTTGTGAAGATCAAAAAAAAAAAAAAAACAAACCCAAAACCCAAATACCTAAAACTTTAAAACTGTAGGAAATTGACAACTGCTATGTGCTAGGCACTATGTTAAGTGCTAGGGATACTAAGAAAAAGCAAAGCCAGTTCTTGTTCCACAAGGAGCTTCCATTCTAATGGGTAGACAACATATTTCAATCAGAATATAGAAGCTAAATATAGAGTGGGAGTGGGAAAATGGCATGAGCATTTGGGATCCAAAGTGAAGAAGGGAGCTGAGTCTTAAAGAAAACCAAGAATTCTAAGAGTTGGAGATTGAGACAGAAAGCATTTCAGGCATGGTGCCCAGCTGGTGCAAAAGCACAAAGAGGGAGTGTCATGTGTGAAGAAAAGCATATGGTTCAGTGGGATTGGATCACAGAGTACCTGGAGAAGATTAAAATGTAAGAAGAGGGTAGGTTGTAAATAGTTTTAAATCCCAAACAAATGACTTTATATTGATCTTGAGGGTAATAAGAAACTATTAAAATTTACATGATAGAAGGATAGAGCATCAGGTCTGAAGTCAGAAAAACCTGAGTTCAAATTCAGCCTCAGACACTTACTGTCTGTCTGACACTGGACAGGTCACTTTACTCTGTTTGCCTTAGTTACCTCACCTGAGCTGGAGAAGGAAATGACAAACCACTCTAGCATTTTTGCAAAGAAACCCCAAGTGGGGTCACAGAGAGTTGGATACAACAATTCAGGACAGCTAGATGGTGCAGTGGATAGAGTGCTGGACATGGAGTCACGAAGACTCAACCTGAGTTCAAATCACATACTAGCTGTGTCACACTAGGCAAACCTGTTGCCTCAGTTGCCTCATCTGGAAAATGAGCTGGAGAAGGAAATGGTAAAGCATTCAGTATTTTTACCAAGAAAACTCTAAGTGGAGAGTTGGACATGATTGAAAATTAAAAAAAAAAAAAACGACCAAGCAACAGTTTATTGATGGTGGGTGGGAAAGTAGAGATCTGTGTGATGTATTTAGGAAAATCACTTTGGCAATTGAGTAGAAGGTGAAATGGAATGGATCAAGGAGACCAGGAAAGAACCTATTGCAATAGTCCAGGTGAAAAGAGATGAGGGCTAAACCTAGGGTGGTGGCAACATGAGTGGAAGAAGGTTTTATAGACAAGAAATATCATGAAGGTAGAAACAATTAGGTTCAGTATCTGATCGAAAATGTGGGGGATGAGTGAGAGAAGAGTCAGTGATCACGTTGATGTTGAGAAGTATGGGGATACCCTTGACAATCTCAGGGAAATTCAGAAAAGGAAAGAGTGAGGAGGGTGTAAGACAATAGATCTGCTTTGGATGTTAAGTGTGAGATGCCTATGGAACATTCTGTTTGAAATGTTTGGTGATATGGGACTGAAACTTAGGCAAGAAACTAGATAGCAATCTAAATAGAGCTGAAAACCATGTGCCTAGAGATGATATTATCACCAAATGACATAGCATACGGGAAAAGAGAAAAAGGTCCAGGATGGAGTTTAGAGGGAAGCCCACCCATCAAAAGAGACTGAGAGAATCCAGGAGGTAGAAAGAATGTCGGGGGTGGCAAATAGGGAGAGAGCAGAGGCATAAAAACCCAGAGAGGACAGATGATCCTGTCGAAAAAAAGTAGCCATTGGTATGAAATTCTGAAAAGGGGTCAAGAAAATAAGTACCCAGAAGAAAAGGTCATTTGAAGTATCAATTAAAGGATCATTGGTGACTTTTGTGAGGGTTGATTTCAGTCAAAGAATGAAGTCAGAAGCCAGATTGCGAATTTAGAAGAGAATAAGAAGAGAGCATCTGGAATTACAGGGAATTACTGGAATTACTAAGACAAAGCACCTTTCCAAGTCTCTCATTCCTCACCTGTAAAATGGGAATAATAATATTATTCTCCCTTTCCAAGGTGGGGGAAGGTAGAAGTTTGAGGATTGGGGGAGTATGTTTAGGCCATTCTATAAATGGAGCCATTTGTGTCTATCTTCCCAGTAGGCAAATCTCTGCTTGTTTTCAGTAATTACAATAGCTCCCATTTGTACCCTTTTAAAGTTTCCAAAGCACTTTCCTCTTGCAAAGGAGGTAGTGCAATTATTTTCCTTTTACAGATGAGGAAACTGAGGTCCAAAGAAAGAAATAGACAGTGCCTAAAAACTAATGCCAGGACATAGAAGGGATAATAACCGAAAATTAGAATCATACGCTCCAAGATCTTGGAGATGATGTGGTCCAAGGCTTCTTAAAGGTTTTCCACTTGTAACCCCTTTTCTCCTAGAGAATTTTTTGGGTTGTTGAGGCTATTGGAGTTAAATGACTTGCCCAGGGTCACACAGTTAGGCAGTATCAAGTGTCTGAAGTCAAATTTGAACTCAGGTCCTCCAAACTTCAGGGCCAGCACGCTATATCAGAGAAATTTTTATACAACTCTAGGCCTATAGGTAAGTCAAATATTTGTGCAAATCAAACATTTACTGATAACAAATCATAATTTCATGATTTACACATTCAGTTACATGACAGAGAGGGTGGAACAACTTCCTCATATTCTTATGGGG
The DNA here is from genome assembly GCF_048593235.1 of Sminthopsis crassicaudata. NCBI lineage: Eukaryota > Metazoa > Chordata > Mammalia > Dasyuromorphia > Dasyuridae > Sminthopsis > Sminthopsis crassicaudata. Next base: position 433,850,371 of record NC_133618.1, on the reverse strand, counting down.
ATTAACAGGCAGAGGCAAGTTTTGAACTCAGGTGTTTGGATTAGAAGCTCAGTAGCAAACCACTCCAGCATCTTTGCAAAGAAAGTCCAAGTGGGGTCACAGAGCTGGACATAACTAACAACAGGTAGTGCCATAGTGCACATAGCATTGGGACTGGAGTCAGGAAAACGCATCTTCCTAAGTTCAAATCCAACCTCAGACACTTACTAGCTATGTGATCCTGAGCAAGTCACTTGCCCTTGTTTGTTTCAGTTTCCTCATCTATAAAATGAGCTGGAAAAGTAAATTAGAATTTCAGTTCTCTTTCCACTATACCAGTTTAGTATGTGACTTGGACAAGCCTAACTCTGAGCCTTGTGATCTAGTTTATAAAATTAAGGGATTTGAACTCAGTGCTCCTTTCTGGCTCTGACAATTCTGTCTGTGACCAGAAGCCAAGGTTCTCTCTGGGCCATGGGACTTCTGTCTCTGTTTCTCTCCCTCTCTGTCTCTCTCTCTGTTCTAAGTCTCTGTCTCTGTTCCTGGCTTTCTCTGTCTCTGTTTCTCTCTTTCTCAATGTCTGTCTCTGTCTCTGTCTCTCTCTCTCTCCTTAGACTTCACTGCCACTCAAATAAAGTGCTATGGGAATGCAGAGGAGTGAATTTAGAGGGACTGAGATTTCCACCCCACTCCAGCTGTGGTATCCTAGGAAAGTTTTTTTGGATGAGGCAGCTGGGCCTCCGAGGATGGGGAGGACATCCTCATGCAGAGAGAGCCAGCCCAGCTCCCTTGCCACCCCCTGCATCCCCTCCTCCCAGCACTCATTCCTTCCTCTTGCTCATGCATCACGCCTCTGCCCTCAGCCTTGTCCCCTCCACCAGCTTCAGAGCTGGAGGGCTGTTACATCTTCTATTTAAAACTCCTCATCCGAGCCAGCACAGGGGACTTTCTTATTCCCCTTCAGATGTAACTGTCACCAATAATAGTCTCTTTCGGATTTCATTTCCTTCAGCTCCTGCCAGGGACTCTCAGAATCTCCTTCCCCTCCCGCTGTCCCCCTCCTCCCCCCAGCCCCAAGTCAGGAAGAAAAAAAATACATTTTTGCCTTTTACTATGATGTATGCGATCCCATAAAATAGTGAAACAGATATGAAAGGTTGAGAGAAGGTAGATAAATGGCTCCTATTATTCTACCAATCAAATGAAATACCTCTCCACGTCCTCATTTGAATGATAATAAAACTCAGAGAGGCTGCTGGATTGCCACTGTCATCCCCAAGCAGCAGCCTAAGCCAGCCCTGACGCCAGACAAGGTAACCTTGGGGAGTCTGCTGTGGCCAGTACACTGACCCACCCTGTAGGGCACTCTTGTCCCCTCACCTCCTCCCCTCTGCCCCTGTGCCACTGTCTGCCTACTGACCTCACTTTGCCTTTAATGTTTCATTCAATGTGGCCATTATTTAGCTGGATGACCTTGAGAATTCCTTAGACCTCAGTTTCCTCTTTTGTAAAATGAAGGGGTTGGGCCAAATGATCTCCAAGTTCCTGTCTGGATGCAATGGTCTATGTTTTTTGTTTCAAGGCTCCTTTCAATCCTAACCTCCCATGCTCTTTGTTCTGGGGCTCCTTTCAGCACTAACAATCTATGTGCATTGTTCTAAAGCTCCTTTTAGCACTAATATTCTGTGTTTTGTGCCCAAGGTCTTTTCCAGCTCTGACATTCTATGTTCATTTCAATTAAATTTAGCACACATTTATTAACTGCCTATTGTGTGCAGAGCTCAGCGCAAGGTGCTGGGGAGAGATACAAACTTTAAATAAGCCTCAGTTTCTGTCCTCATGGAGCTCACAGAAGAATAGGGGGATAAGAAACAAATACAGAGAATCCTAATACCCAGTAATCCATGATAAGTGCATTAGAAAGGAACAAAATGCTGTGTGAGGTCTGAGGGTCATTGATGACAAGAGGAGTGTCATGGAAGATTTTTTGAAGGATGTGACATTGGGAGGAAGGAGGTGGGGATCAGGGTGGGGGACATTCTAGGAAGAGAAGAAAATGTGAAGAAAGGCACAGAGGCAATTAGGCACAGAGCATGTCCCAAGGCAGAAATTAGTCCACGTTTAGTATTAGCATTATTATTTGGAGTAGAGAGAAAATAAAGGGGACTAATATGTAATAAGGCTATAAATGTAGCGTGAAAAACTGATCATGGGGGCCTTGAATGACAGGCTGAGAAATTGTCATTTTACTCAAGAGTAAAGAGTGTCCCTGAAGGCTTTGAACAGAGGGCTCTCATAGTTAGATTTAAACAAAAGGAGGAGGATTTTGTCTGTAGTCAGAAGGATAGGTTAGAAGGAAAAGGACCAGATGATAAAAGGATCAGATGTCAATCCAAGAGCCCCTTCATCATCACTGTAATCTCCTTTGGAAAGAGCGCAGGCAAAGGAAATCCTCTAAAAATTTGACCTACCGCCTACTAGTCTAAAGATGTCTCAAAATCTTAGAATCATAGAGGAAATGGCAAAACAAAGTCTCTTGACTTTTTCATTCCCAAGCTTTTTCTACTGTCCTAGGCTTGGACTGTGCAGTTGAGGCTCCATTGTAGCTCACTAGAATTCAGAAAATTCTATTATTCTATAATATGAAGGAAGGGAGGAAGAGAGGGAAGAAGGGAAAAGAGTGAATGAGGGAGGAAGGAAGGGAGGAAGAGAGGGAAGAAGGAAGGAAAGAAAGAAGAGAGAAAGGAAGAGAGAAAGAGAGAGAAAGGGAGAGAGAAAGGGAGAGAGAAAGGGAGAGAAAAAGGGAGAGAGAAAGGGAGAAAGGGAAAGAGAAAGAGAGAGAAAGAGAGAAAGAAAGAAAGAGAAAGAGAGAAAGAAAGAAAGAAAGAAAGAGAGAAAGAGAGAAAGAAAGAAAGAAAGAAAGAAAGAAAGAAAGAAAGAAAGAAAGAAAGAAAGAAAGAAAGAAAGAAAGAAAGAAAGAAAGAAAGGAAGGAAGGAAGGAAGGAAGGAAGGAAGGAAGGAAGGAAGGAAGGAAGGAAGGAAGGAAGGAAGGAAGGAAGGAAGGAAGGAAGGAAGAAAGAAAGAAGGAAAGAAAGAAAGAAAGAGGGAAGGAGGAAGAGAGAAAAGGATTTATTACTCACCTACTATGTGCCAGGTACTGTACAAAGTACTCATTGATTATCTCATTGATCCTCACAACAGCTCTCTGGGAGGTATTTGCTATTTATTATCCCTATTTTATATCTGAAGTAACTGAGGAAAACAGTGGTTAAATGTTTTGTCCGGTATCACACAGTTAGTGTTCAAGGTCCAATTTGAAGTCCTGAACTTCCTAACTCAAAGACAACACTTTTAGGGCTCTGTTGTGAAGAAAACTCTTGAAAATTTAAAGTGGTATAGAAATGAAAGTAATTATTATTACTATTAAGGAGGGCTCATGAGATCCCAAAGCCAGTCCTATAAAAAGGATCAGGACAAAGGGTGAGAAACAGGTAGAAGTCAGTTCAGCTTGTTCTTGGTCATTTTGCTTTCAGTGAGGGACAGAATTTGGGAGATCATATCTCATCCCAGTACTCTTTCCCTGCCATCTAGTTGTGCTCTCTCCTGGCTTATCTCCAACAAGGGCTCCTTTTTTCTGAAAGGGAGGAGATATAGAAACAGAGCATTACACAACCAAGCAAATTGCATTACAAGATACGTGCCCATTTCTGCTGGAATCCCTTCCTTAAAAGGCATTGTGGAATAGTAGATAGAGCAGTCAGCAAGAACTGGGTCCAAATTCTACCTCATAAACTATGTGTCCTGGACAAGTTATTTATATTCTCTGGGCCTCAAGTTCCTGAGATGTACAATGAGAAGTCTGAGCTATGTAACCTTTAAAGCCCCTTCCAGTGCTATATCATAAGACTACTGATTTAGAGATGGAAAGACTTTAGTGGTCATCCAGGCAACAACCTAGGCAGCTGGGAGTCACAATGGATAGGGCATTTGGCTTGGAGTCAGGAGGACTCATCTTTCTGAGATAAAATCCAGTCTCAGACACTTACTGTGTGATCCTAGGCAAGTCATTTAACTGTTTACCTCGGTTTCCTCACCTGTAAAATGATCTGGGGAAGGAAATGACAAACCACTTCAATAGTTTTGCCGAGAAAACTCTAAAATGGGATCACAGAGAGAAGGGCACAACTGAAACGATTAAAGAAACAAGAACAAATACAATAGTAGCAGTAGCACCCTTTACATGGCAGAGGTTAAGTGACTAACCCAAGCTCATAGAGCTAGTAAGTAGCCGAGGACGCCACAATCCTCTTCATATACCAGACAAGAATGTCTGTGAGTGTGGAGCTAGCATTCCCTCAGCCAGCATTACATATGAAAAGAATAAATAGACTTATTGAAAGTCCTGTTGAGGGATTTGATGGGAGTGGGAGTTGTTGAGAGGGTTGAACATGGAATCAGGAGACCTGAGTTCTAATCCTCCCCTTTGCCACTAGATATTGAGTTTGTCATTTCTCATGTGCAGTTTTGTTCATTGTTAAATAGAGATATTAAATAGAGATATTAATTCTTATCAGAAAAGTCTCTTGAAATCTTCAAATGCTATAGAAATGGGAATAATTATTATTAATAGATCATAGGATTCTATTAATGGAATAGAGAGTCTTTAGAAATCATCCAGTACAATCCTTCCTGGCCCTATTCATCTGAATTAGACTTCTATCCATATCCAACCAAAGACATAGGGACCACTTATGAGGTACCCCTTACCTTTTTAAAAAAATTTTTATAGTTTTTATTTACCAGATATATGCATGGGTAATTTTACAGCATTGACAATTGCCAAACCTTTTGTTCCAATTTCCCCCCTCCTTTCCCCTCCTCCCTCCCCCAGATGGCAGGTTGACCAATACATGTTAAATATGTTGAAGTATAAATTAAATACAATATATGTATACATGTCCAAACAGTTGTTTTGCTGAACAAAAAGAATCAGACTTTGAAATAGTGTACATTTAGCCTGTGAAGGAAATCCAAAATGCAGGTGGACAAAAATAGGGGTATTGGGAATTTTAGGTAGTGGTTCATAGTCATCTCCCAGAGTTCTTTCGCTGGGTGTAGCTGGTTCAGTCCATCACTGCTCTATTGGAACTGATTTGCTTCATCTCATTGTTGAAGAGGGCCACGTCCATCAGAATTGACCATCATATAGTATTGTTGTTGATGTATACAACGATCTCCTGGTCCTGCTCATTTCACTCAGCATCAGTTCATGAAAGTCTCTCCAGGCCTTTCTGAAATCATCCTGCTGGTCATTTCTTACAGAACAATAATATTCCATAATATTCATATACCACAATTTATTCAGCCATTCTCCAATTGATGGACATCCACTCAGTTTCAGTTTCTGGCCACTACAAAGAGGCTGCCGCAAACATTCTTGCACATATGGGTCCCTTTCCCTTCTTTAAGATCTCTTTGGGATTTAAGCCCAGTAGTAACACTGCTGGGTCAAAGGGTATGCACAGTTTGATAACTTTTTGAGCATAGTTCCAAATTGCTCTCCAGAATGGTTAGATGTATTCACAATTCCACCAACAATGTATCAGTGTCCCTGTTTTCCCATATGCCCTCCAACATTTATCATTATCTTTCCCTGTCATTCTAGCCAATCTGACCCCTTATCTTAAAGATGAATAAACTGAAGCCCAGTGAGATGAAATCCCTTCCCAAATTCATATATATAACAAATAGCAGACCCAAGATTTGACCAGTCCTATTTCCAATTCACCACATGACCTCTAAGTTTTACTCAGCCTCAGTGTTCTGATCTATAAAATGGAATGATTGAAATCTCTGCTTCCCAGAGTTTCAGAGCTATGATTTGTAAATCTTGGAGTGTTATAAAAGTAGCAGTTAATAGTAGGTGTAATCATTTGAACCTTGCCGAGGCTTATTCAGATTTGTTTTTTTTTTAATCTGTAAAATGAGGATAGTTAGTAGTGGATAGTCCTAGAGATCCTTCTTAACTCTGAGATCCTGTGTTCTCACTCAGAGTTATACAGTCAGAAAGCACTTTTATAGCACATTAAGAGCAAAAGAAATAGGGTGCCATTCTCTAGAACATACTGTCCAGGCTGAGACCAGGGCCTTGCCTCAAATCCTTCAGAGGAAGAGAAATTGAGCACCCTCTATCCCATTAATAGAATTCTATGATCTATTAATAATAATAATTCTCTCCCTCAGTGGCTCTCGTCTGTCTCCCCATACACGTGCCGTCCCCTCTGACTCTGGCTGTGTCTTTCCTTGGATGTGTTTCTCTGGGTATGCAAGTCCTCACGGATACCTCCTGGCCCCATCCATCCCGATTAGGCCACCCGTCCACACTCAGCCAAAGGCATATCAATTCTCAGCACTGGCCACTGAACCGAGCTAATGGGGATGTACGCCTACGCCAGCTTGCTAACTCACCCTGATCTGGAGTGGAGAGGGAACTAGGAAGGCTCATGGGAAAGCAGGGGCCCCCACAAATAGGGGGAGCGAGGGACCCAGTGACAGACCACCAAGTCAGAGGTCACACGGCCGGGGTAGGGGTCACTAGATCTCATGTGGCTTCCCCTGCCCCTCTCAACCAAGGACTAGGGCCCTGTGAGTAGACTGGGGTTGGGGAGAGGGGGGAATCATAGATTTAATAGCTAGAAGAAATCTAAAGCTGAACTATTTAGATGTTTAGGAATGTTTAGAGCTGGAGGAAAGATCTGCTGATTCCATCCCCTCAGTTTATAGATTAGGTTGTGAGGGGATTACAGGTGATTTGTCCAACATCACACACTTATACACTCAGAGTCTCCCATATACACAGACATTCAGAGCTAGAAAGGACCTTCGGAGGTTCTCAACTCTCCCATTCCACCCGTCCTCCTTATCCTTATATTATGCTCAGTCAGGCTGACTAGTCTGCCCTATGAAAAGAAGGATCATTTGATCATTAGCCACTTACTTAGCAACTCCCTTACTTCTCTGGGCCTCAGTTTCCCGATCTGTAAAATTGAGGGAGGGGAGTTGTATTAGTTGAACTTTAAAGTACTAGTCACAGAGGACAAGAATTCAAATACAGGTTCTCTGATTCCTAATCTATCCCCAGAGGCATCTGGTGGTGCAATGATTAGAAAGAATGCTAAGTCTAGTGTTAGGAAAACCTGCACACAAATCTGACCTCAGATACTTTGTGATTTTAGGCAAGTCACTCAATCTGTGTGCCTCAGTTTTCCCAATGGCAAAATGGGGATAGTAAGTAGTGCCCACTGCCAGGGTTGTAGTGAGCATCAAATGAGATTTATGAAGAGTCACTGATGTGCCTGGCACATAGTAAGCACTATGCTTCATTCAACAGGCAACGGAAATCTCTGACGGTTTTTGAGCCTGCAAGTAGACATCCTCAGAGTGGTGTGTTAAGCATTAGGCTTTCCCCCAAGCAACAGTGTGAAGGATAGATTGGAGAGTGGGCAAGTTAGACATGGAAAGATCATCTAGGGACCAGTCAGAATGGTTGTGGTAAGAGGTGATGATGGCCTAAGCTGAGACCCTGACCTGGGAGAGGGGGCGGGACACACTTTAAAAATGGCCTGAGCCTTAGTTCTGACCTCACAGAGGATGGGGAAAGGGAAAGGGTCAGCAGGCAATGGGAAAGCTTGTCGCCACTCCTGCCGGACTCTGCCTGGCTCCAGTCCCAGAAGAGGACTTGAAGCTGGGGCTTAACTACGTCAATAAGTACAGGAAGGGAGAGAAGAGGGGAAGAACCCCAAGAGCTGTGTATGGGACAGGGCTGGAAAGACATGCCAGGGAACTGGTTCCAAACAAGGAGGGCACCTGAGAAACCGGTCAAAGGTAAGAGACAGCAAGCTGAAAAGCAATGGAGAGCAGAGGTTCAGGGCAACTCGGGGGTAAGTGGGTTTGGAGTCAGGAGGACCCGAGTTCAAATGCAGCCTCTTCCTAGCTGTGTGCCTCTGGGCAAGTCACTTAACCTGCTTGCCTCATATGTAAAATGGTCTGGAGAAGGAAATGGCAAATCACTCCAGAGTCTGCCAAGAAACCCCCCAAAAAGGGGTTATGAAGAGTCAGAAACGCCTGAACCAGCACACACACACACACACAGGCAGCCCAAATTATGTCCCTGTTGCACAAAAGAAAGAAGGGATCACGAGATGAGTGAGTTGTCAGGATCACACAAACAACAAGTAAGTGTCCCCTGCTACAGCATGCAGGGCAAGGACTTATCCCCCCAGACAATGCTCAAGGGGCACAATGACTGACTGCTGCCTGTTCCCGGTGGGCTAAGGGTTTGAGCAAAGGGGAGTCAGGGAGAAAGAAAGGCTCCCCTTGATTTGCATGGGACCCATTTTCCCCACCTCTCTGCCTGGCCTCGAGGGAGACAGGGAGATGTCACCATGGCAATAGCCATGGCAACGTCAAAGGGTTAAGCTTGGGGGAGGGAGCAGAGCCCGCTGCTGCACCTGTCTTCTCTGCCTGCAGCTCGGCTCAGGGCACTGAGCTTCCTGGTGTCCCTGACAATCAGTTTCAGCCGGTGCCCTAGAGGCTAATGAGAAGCAATGAGGCCCTAGGGATTTGGGCCCAGCCTCCACATCCAAGCTCTCTAACTGTAGGGTGGAAGCTGATTCCTCTTTCCCCTCCTCCTATCTTTTCCTTCTTGTTCCACTTACAGGGACACAGAGCATAAGGAGGAGGGGGGAATAAATATATCAAACCCCCAAACTGTCCCCATCTGCTCCAAGGAAAGCCAATGTGGGGCAATAAAAAGGGTCCGGCATTTGGAGTGAGGCGACACTTGGGTTGGAATTTTGGTTCTAATATTTAATGTGGGTGGCCCTCAGCATATCAGTTCTCCCTAAACCTCAGTTTGTCTGTCTGTAAAATGGAGATTTTAAGACTAATACTTGTACTTTTCCTACCAGAGAGGGTCGTTATGATGAAAATGCTTTGCACAGCCACAAAGATCAAGATCATTCACTCATTAAATCCTTTTTAATGTCCAAGCCTGGTACTGGGGGGACTAGACAGACAAAGGCACAAATGACCTTAGGGAGTTTATAGTGGACTGGGGAGGAAACATGGGCATGTAAAAGTATATACAAGATAAAAACAAGGTAATTTGTATACTTTGCATACAGATACAAGGTAATTTGTATGTAGGTAAGACTGCAGAAGTGAGATGTCAAGACAGACATCTCATGGTAGGGCATGAGTTGAACATTAAAAGAAATGGGGGTGATTTAGTCACGTGAAGAGATTCAGGAGAGCAGAGATGAGGCACAAAGATTGTGAAGAATCACAATGAGGCATTCTCCCTGCCAAAAGGCATCTTTATTAACGAGTAAAGGCCTCTGAAAAAATCCAAGTATGATTTTGTGCCATACTTTGGGAAGGGGCGATTTTTATAGACAGAAGTGGTGGGGGGGACCAAGAGAGTTGTTTTGACAACCAGTTGGGGAGATGTTTTGCTTGAAGGATGAGATCTAGGAGGAGTAGGGAGAGATAGTTGAAGGAGGAAAACAAAGTTTAGAAAAACAAAGTCAGTTTAGATTTAAGAAAAACAAAGTAAATTTGGGAAAACAAAGTCGGGGAGATTTGGAAAAACAATTTCAGAATGGATTAAGGAATTTTGGTTTTAGGTAGAGAACATGCTGACTTGGGTTTCCAATTAGGGCTTCTAAGAACCTGAGTCCTAGAAAAGGGCATTGGGGGGCCCCTGCAAAAGCAGCCCATGGAGTTTGGGGTGTGAGCAACAACATGACCAGTTTGGCTGGGCCACAAAGTGTGTCCAAAAGAATAACTTAATAAGACTGGAAAGTAGGTTGGAGATGAGTTGGGAATGTTAAATAAAGGAGTTTGTATTTTATCTTAGAGGTAATGGATAATAATGAAATCAGCTATTATTATGAGGAAGTTTGAAATGCACAAGAAATGCCTCTGGGTAGGAAGGAGACTTGGGCCTGGTTTTAAGTCTTCCTTTTTTGTTGTCGTTTAGTCTCTTTCATGTTCCCATTTGGGGTTTTCTTAGCAAAGATACTAGAGTGATTTGTCAATTCCTATCCAGTTCATTTTACAGAAGAGGAAACTGAGGCAAACAGAGTTAAATGACTTGTCCAGGATCACACAGCTAGTGAGTCTCTGAGGCCGAATTTGAATTCGTTTTCCTGACTCCAGGTGTGATGCACTGTCTACTCTGCCATAGTAGGTGGTTGATAATCAGTGCTTTTTCCCTTCCTTTTCATAGTTTCTACCAAATGGAAAGGAACATCAGAAAGAGGAAAGGCAGACATAATTTTAATTGTGAGCTCTTTTCCCTTCCTACCTAAAGCGCTTCCTTTCACATGACTTGACCCCCCATTTTGATAAGAAGGACAATCAATCAATCACCTTCATTAAGTTGTAAGAATTGGAGGAGGGTTTAATTTTCACAGTCATGTTAAAAAAAAATCAGAGAAATAATTTAGAGAAATCAAACTGAAACCTAAGGAATAAGATCTAATGATTAGGCCGACATGGAACAAAATAAATGAAACTTTTCTGTATCCATTGGTAGATGCAGAAGGCATATATATATATATATATATATATATATATATATATATATATATATATATATATATATATATATATATATATATATATATATATATATATATATATATATATATATATACCCAAATAAGGGTTACTATCACCGAAATATAGGAAATGAGAGTTGTAATTAGTTGCCAATATATTGGGGAAGGAGGAGAACTATGACCAAATAAGGTGAATACCAATGGGAGATGTAATCAGGGCTGGGGACTTATGCACATATAGGGGGAATTAGGCACTTCAGAAAAGCTGTAACCTCTGTAGTATCCAGCCAATGGGGGTAACATCAAACTTGCATTTCCAGATAGGGAATAAAAAGCTGTCCTTTTGCACTTCAAGGGTGTGACTGCTATTTTAGACACCAGCAAAAGGGTAAAATAAAATCTTTCCTGGATTCGCCAGCCAGTCAGAGGAGTTCTTGGTAATGGCCTTATCTCTTACAATAACAGAAAATGTATCCCAATGACTGGGGATCTAAAGCAAAAATATCTACTGCCTGCAGAGAGTTTGCATTCTGCTGGTCTATTATGATGGAAAATACAGTGAGGAAAACTGGGCTTTCATCCCAGCTCTGCCATTAATTCTCATATGCCCAACAAGTTGACTCTCATCCTGGGACTCAGGTTTCTGCCAACAGAGTAATGTGAAGAGACTGGACTCTAGGTGGTTTCTAATAGAATTTCCAGCTCTCACAGTCTATGTTCCAACATCCCTTTTCTCCACCCTTCTTTCTTTTAGAACCAGATCCACCCCAATGAGTGTGAATGAGTGCCACATCTGGGTGGCACAGGAGGCCCTCTGCCAACCTCTCCATCCAGCTCTCCGTTGTGTGCTGCCCTATGGGAGAACAAACAACAAACCGAGTTATAACTCGGCTATGTTCTACTTTCCAAGGACTTCCTAGTTTTGGAATTCTACGTATGCTTCTAGGCTATTGACTCTACCCAGGCTTACCAGAGATGGAAATCCTCTTCCCTTCTCTGGCAGAGATAGTACCCCGCTCTCTGAAGAAGGGTCCAATCAACCAGAGAGAACTGGGGTGCAGAAGTGACTCTGGAGATGAATATGTCATGGAAATACCAGGAGGAGACAGCCAATGGGGGCCTGAAATAGATCTCAGCTCACCCAGAAAGAGATTGGGCCTGGGGGAAAGAGAAATATCTGTGAAACTAGGAGGGGGGCGAGGGATATAGGTTCGCTTGGGCTTCCTGAGTAAAGGCTGGCGGGAGGGCTGGGGGGACCTTCCTCTTTAGAGTATCTTTGAAGAATAATGCCATATCCTGCCTGGAGTCATAAACTATAAGGATGCATTAGCTCCTCCCAGACTCCCAGAGTCAAGAGCCCTGGATCTAGAATTGGGAGAACTAGGCCCCAAACCTATCCCTCCTCCATAGCACTTGTGTGTCTTTAGGCAAATACTTCACTTCCCCAAGGTGCTTAAACGTCATCCTTTGTGTAATGAGCAAGACTTTATACAAGGATGTCAGGGATCCTTCCCGTTCTGAAGCCTAGAAATTGAGATTTTATGTCCTGTGATTTGGCGGCCTCTGGTGGACACCAGATGATTAACAGCCCAAGTTTTTAGCTCCCCCTTTTCCCCCATCCTCCCCATCACCATAGAATCCTAGAATCTTGGGGTTTGCGAGTTGGGAGAGATCCCAGGGTGTTATGGAAAGAGCCTTTGAGGTGTCCTAGTCAATGTTTAACCATCGGTTCTCTGAATAAAAATGTAGCCAAGACACACTTTTTTAAAGTTTCTAGGGAGAGTCTTGAGTAAGGAAGGGGAGGCAAGCAACGGGATTGGGGAAGAGTCCACTGGGAAGTGACATGTAAGTAGAAAAATGGCATCAATTCGTTTATTTGTCTGCACGTGAACTTTCTTAGAAATAAGGAGCTTCTATTATGTGACTTGCTCTATCAGTGCAGGCTGAGATCTGCCTTCTGCAATAAACAGCTCTGGAAGTGACTTGCTTTGGGCCATACTACCTGTTTGTGTCTGAAGGTGGAAATGAAATGAGGTCCTGCTAACTAGAGAGCTCACTCTCCAGCCACTCCAGATGCTCTCAAAGTGTGCTCCAGGCACCTCTGAGGGTCAACAAAATGTTTTCCGGAGATTCATGTCAAAACTCTTCATTTTTTTCATTCTAATATCTATAGATAGATATCTATATCTAATACTGTAAATAAAGACAGAGATCTTTAGCTAATATCGTAAATTATAAATATCTCTATCCAATATAGCAAATATATACATATACATATATATATATATATATATATATATATATATATATATAGCCCATTTTTAAAAAGAGCTCTTTGGAGGCCCCAGCAATTTTTAAGAATATAAAGGGAATATGAGATCAAAAAGTTTGATTTCAAATCATACTGATTTCAAATATAGAAATATCAGTCTGTCGCTGGAGCTATCTGTCACTGTGGCCTTCTCTGGAGGCATCAGACAGCCTTAGAGAAACAAGACTGAGAAGATGAGGGGCCATACCCCTGAACAGGTGTGAACAGGGTGAAGCCTCCAAAGTTTTCCATGGAAGCCACTGAGAAGGCAGACATCCTGGGCAGGGCTCCAGGAAAATAAAGGCCCTCCCAGCTTTCCTGTCACCAAGCTCTTCCAAGGTGATTAGGCTACAAGAAACTTGCTCTGACATTCCTGTCTCTCTCTGTATATATTCCATCCACCCTTATGTCAACCAGCTTTAGACTGAAGGTTCACCAATCGATCAATCAACAAGTATTTATTAAGTACCTACTATATTCCAGGCACTGTGCCTGTGTTCTGTGGTTACAACTACAACAAATCAAACAATCTCTACTCACAAGGAGCTTTCACTCAAGAGAAGTGTATCTTAGCTAAATTTAATATCTGTTATTTTCCAGGAGATCACTTGTCACGATTAATATTTATTGAATTGAACTGAATAACTGACCCTGAATTTGTAAGACCAAAGCTTCTGCTCCTAGTGGGATAGCGCAGAGTGTGTGAGATAAAAGCCCTGAGCTTTGGGGATAAGAGATTTGGGAATCTGTTTCTCTCTATAAACCCTCCCTGCTGACTTAGCAAGTTAATGATGATCTCAGATACCTGTCCCAGGTTTCATCAGGCCTGTTTAGATCAGGTTACTCCACATCTTACTGACCCTGCCAGCAGGATCTGCTTCCAGGTTACCCCTCAGTGGTCCTGGCCAGGCTGACCCTCCCTTTATTTCAGAATCACAGAAATCTCCAGGTTTTCAGGGACGTTGAAGGCCATTTAGACTAGCCTATCCATGAAGAATAGTCAGCTATCTCTTGCTTGAAGAAGACAACTTCATGTAGTAGAAGAATGCTGGTCCTACAACGTGAGGACACCTTCTCTGTGTGGACCCTGCCACTAACTAACTGGGTGACCTTAAGCAAGTCAGCTTGTCTGACTCAGCATCCTCATCTATAAAATGAGGAAGAGAGTGCCCAGAAAGAAATGACTAAAACGAGATAATATTTATGTTTTCTTAGTATTTAATATTAAAGTATTATTTAGTATTTAATATTTTAGTAAAAAAAAAACCCTTTTATTTTTAAAACATATGCATAGTTTTCAACATTTACTCTTTGTGTTCTAATTTTTTTCTCTTTCCCTTCCCCCCATTCCCTTCCCTAGATGGCAAGTAATCCAATATATATATCAAATATGTGCAATTCTTCTATATGTATTTCCACAAATATTATGTTGCACAAGAAAAATCAGATCAAAAAATGGGAAAAATGAAAAAGAAAACAAAATGCAAGCAAACAGCAACAACAAAAAAGTGAAAATACTATGTTGTGATACATACTCAATCCCCACAATACTCTCTCTGGGTGCAGATGGCTCTCTCCATCACAAGACCACTGGAACTGTCCTGAATCATCTCATTGTTGAAAAGAGCCACATCCATCAAAATTGATCATCATACAAACTTGTTGCTGTGTACAATGATCTCTAGCTTCTGCTCACTTCACTCAGCATCAGTTCATGTAAGTCTCTCCAGGCTTCTCTGAAATCATCCTGCTGGTCATTTCTTATGGAGCGATAATATTCCATAACATTCATATACCATAATTTACTCAATCATTCTCCGATTGATGGACATCCACTCAGTTTCCAGTTTCTTACCATTACACAAAGATCTGCCACAAACATTTTTGCACATACAGGTCCCTTTCCCTCCTGTAAGTTCTCTTTGGGATATAAGCCAAGTGGAGACACTGCTGGATCAATTTGATAGCTCTTTGGACATAGTTCCATATTGTTCTCCAGAACGGCTGGATTAGTTCACAACTCCACCAACAATGCATCAGTGTCCCAGTTTTCCTACATCCCCTCCAAAATTCATCATTATCTTTTCTTGTCATCTTAGCTAATCTGAGAGATGTGTAGTACCAATGAGATAATATTTGTAAAGCACTTGGCAAATCGTACTAGCTACTGTTAAAAGAAAGATGGGTAGTCTCTATGAACTGATAAAAAAATAAATCAACAGAACAATAAACACAGTGACTCTAACAATGTAAATAAAAGATCATTAAAATGAAGCTGAAATTTGACCAGTGGAAAATCATTGATAATCCCAGAAAAAAAATAAAGTGTGTTGTGGTGGATCTGTGCCTGAACAGTAACTGCAGCTGGCACTTTTGTAATTATAAGAACAAAAACTCTATATATTTTCCCCCAACTGGAAAATGGGGATAATAACAGCCCGGTCTCTCAGGACTGTTGTGAGAATTATATGAAATAACATTTTTTAAAAGTTGGGGAACAGGGGAATTGTGCCAAACTAATTCCTGGCATATAGTAAGTCACATAAATAGTAGGCTTCATAAATACTCATCCTTTTATTTTCCCCTTCTTGTCTCTGAATGCAACTAGTAGGGAATGCCAAAAATTGATACATGAATTAAATGATTTATGTAGCTTCTCTGGAGATGCGTTCAAATGAATTAATGTATTTGACCAGCAATAAGTTTTATTTTGTGTTTCATGTTCCAAATCCATAATTTGTGATAAAAAATTATGTTAGTATTGTGTTTATTCATTTCTTCCATTAGATTTTGTGATATCTTTATATGGAAGTACTGTTGCATTATGAAATGATACCTAGAGTATGATACTTTTACAAATGCATCTTTAGGAGATTAGGTTGATTTTTTTTTTCTTTTTGTCTCAATGCTGTCATTTATAACTTGAGGCACTGTGCCCTTCTGGTTAAAGGCTGTCTTCAGTATTTAAAATGGATATTCTCTGGGTTGTCAAAGTTAACTTAATACCCTGAAATGTTTCATTGTCATTAAGAAGCTTTGTGAGACTTTGCCAGACCTTTAAAATTTTTGTACTCTAGTAAGATTGTAAACCTTGTCAGCCCTATGAAAGAAGCTACTGGGAGTGGCATTTAAATTAGTTTTGTAAATTCTACCGTGAAACTAGAAATAATTTTAAGAGTTTTAATTTGGTTTACAGAAGAACTAAAATCTCCCTCTGACAAGCATTCACAGCTTAAGGGGGATGGATTAAGGTTGCTTATAAGGTATAAAAAATGATTTACATTGTGAATTGTATGATAACTGATTCTTAAGAAATCTACAGAAACTCATTGGATGAAATTGTAATTCAATTAATTGGTATATATCAGCATTATGTCTAAGTCAACTTTGGATCACCAAATCAAAGTTTTAAAAAAAAACCATAAAACTTCTCTTTTTGTCCTAAGAGTTGGTGTGCAGTTCATTAAGTTTTCAGGACAAATAAAGCCAGTTTCTTTGAATTTTGAGTGAACTCATGGGTTTACTTTATGTGTAAAACTTCAGAATATTATTATTTTGTTAATCTTCAATAATTGATTTTTTTGGATCAGGATGTTTTAAATTCCAAAACTGAAAGCTTTGGAAAGAACTTGAAAGGATACATAATAATAAAATTGTTATTCGTTATGAACTTACTGATATTACTGTTAACTCAGGAAATGGTTGTTCTTAAGCTGTAAGAAGTGAAACTTATTAAGTGAGATGGAATATTTTAGGTTTGTCATTTGACTTGCTCTGAGTTTGGATCCAGATATGACCTTTCGAATTATTAAATTGTTTGAGGTTGTCCACCATTCAAGAGAAATTGCCAAGAGCTGCTAAAAAGAAATGTCATGTAAAAATACTACAGGTGGATGGCAACGACTGGGAAGGACAAGAAGACAACTTTCAAAGTTAATGGCAGGACCATCTTAACTCAGTTTCCTCATTGTGCTATTTCCTTTCTGAATAGGAAATACCCCTTCTATGTAGGTCATGAAGCTGGTTGTTCCAAAGGCATATAATCAATGCCTGAAATCAAACAAAATTTAAAAAAAAAAAAAAAACAACACTTCCCTAATTTCATGGCAAATGTGTCTGTCCATTAAAAGAAAACTACAAATGTTTTATAATCTTACTACTCCAATCACCCAGAATCATTAAGCCTAATTACAATGGGAAGCAGGTATAAAGGACCCTATTACTTTTATTGATACTATTCTGAAGTTATATTCATTATTTGTCTTAAACTCTTAACCTAGACATCTAGGATAAGTCAATTCTTGGATTTGTCATTTCTTAGAACATTGGTTTGATAGTTATACTCGTGTATAAGATTGTGTCCTTACAGTCTCATATTCCTATTTCCTATGATATGAGAATCAAATATATTTACGAAGGGAAGAAGTACTGAAAGCACAAAAAATTTTAAATGATGGTGCTTTTTTTCCTGTTTGGGATCTTTTACTGATAATATCAAGAGACAGAAGGTATGGTCAAGAATTATTTGTCTAACCTATAGACAGCTATTAATCATCATTTACAGAGTTTAGACAAGTTAGAAAGAGCATGATATGTGAATACTAAAATTAAAAAAACTCTACATGGGTTCTGGGTACCTTGGTTTGATGGCTTTTCCCCTTATGGATCTGATAAGATTAACTGCATAAGTTAATTTTCATCACATGAACTAATTAGCAGAAAGCCATAGTAATTAGGCTTTGTCAGAACTTGACAAATCATACAAAATCTTATCCTTGACATATTTATACAGCATTACATAGGGGATATGCACTAGTGTTATTGCATGACTTGGAATATAGAAAATGGATCTTCTAGGAGAAATACTTCTATTGATTGATTAGAAAAATCCATCCTAGGATAAGCAGTCAAAGCTGACAATATGTGGTCTCCAGCAGACCGAGTTTGATTTGGAATTTCAAAGGAAATTTTTCTCAGAAATAGATGACTTCACAAAGTAGAAAGCGAAGTCCAAATGGAACAAGTAAAAAAATCTGTTGTCTAAAT
This sequence comes from Sminthopsis crassicaudata, assembly GCF_048593235.1. Taxonomy (NCBI): domain Eukaryota; kingdom Metazoa; phylum Chordata; class Mammalia; order Dasyuromorphia; family Dasyuridae; genus Sminthopsis; species Sminthopsis crassicaudata. The sequence continues at coordinate 433,832,410 of NC_133618.1, read as the reverse complement.
GGACCTTAAGCTGATTTTTGGTTCCTCTGATTATAAAGTACTATCCAGCATCTAGCATCTTTTATTGTCCTAATCTTTTTGTAAGTTGTTTATTCAAATTATTTTGATGGTTTTTGTTCTTTCTCATGCTGATTGCAGTAAAATAATTTTATTAACTGATGTTTGCTATGTAGTTCTTAAAATATTCTGGATTTTAAATGGTTTATTTTCCACAGTTTTTAAACCACCATAACCCTCTTTAGAGTAAGATTCCTATTTTGCTGCACAAATTGATTTATTGCATTATGAACCTAGTCATTGTGTAGTCCATACTGGATGAAGCTTCTAATGAAGTATCCTTCACAATGAAGGAAGTGTCCTTCTAAGGAAGTATCAAAGTGAGAAATAAGAAGCAAATGGACAATAGCTGAGTTTGGTGAAAACTCCTAGACCTTCTGATGTCCTGATGTGATTAACTATAAACAAACATCCCTAACCAAAACAGGGATACTGAGATTATTCCAAAATTAAGACATTCTTCCTCTCCTCCCCCAAATTACCTGCCAACCTATCCCTATTACTCAAGCTCCCAAATAAGGAAAGTGGCTAAGCAGCCTCACTTGTCAAGTTCTTTTTTCCACCCAACAGAAAAAAATCCTATAGAAGTGTGTGTCTTCTGTTCTGCCGAGTTGCTAGACACTGGGGCAATGACACATTAGCTGATGCTAGTTAAACTTTTTATCTTCTATCTTGGCCTCTAGATTTTTGATCTCCAGTCAAAGGAATATCAGTGAGAGGAATTCATTACTCTCCTAGAGGATCTTAGATTGTCTGGTCTGACAAATTCCTCAATATTAACTGGCCTTCAGGGTAGAGAGGTAGAGGACTACTAGGCAGAATATAGTATGCATTGTTGGACTTCTGTATCCAATGTTTTGTTTTTTTTGTCATAAGAACAATTCAGTCTGTATTATGAAAACAAAAGGGATCAATAGAAATTTATATATAAACAAATGGGTAATATCTAAATGTATATTTATACATTTATAAAATGTGTATTCTGTGTATATGTATCACATATATACCTGTACATATGTATATACATGTTATACAATAGTGTATGAATATATGTTATATTGCTTGTATAATTTACATATATGTATAATGTGCACATATATTATATGCATGTGTATAAGTATTTAAAGTATGTTTATGTTTTATATTAACATAAATTCACATGTTATTAATATTTTTATTTTGCTTATAATAATATATAAATATGCTTGAAGTACATTTATTCATTATTTAGATATAACTATATTTGTTAAATTTATTTATAAGAAAAAATTAATTTCAGTTTAATGACATGCTGTAGGTGAATAGGAATTTTAATGCAAGTGGAAAAAGTGAAAAAAATGAGGGGAATGGACAAGACCTCTGAGATAACTTTGAATTCTCAGTCTATAGACTGATCCTCAGGTGAGAAGGTACACTACCTCTTAGGCAATCTATCTCATTTTAAGACAGTTATAATTATTAGGACATTTTCCCTTATATTCAGTCTAAATTTGCCTCCCTTGCAGCTTTGCACCCACTGCTCCTATTTCTGCCCTGTAGAGCCAAAAATAACAAGTCTAATACTGATTTCATGGGGCCATTATTCAAATCCTTAAAATCTCTCATGGCTAGTGTCATAGTCTTAACTGGAAGGAACCTTAGAAGTTTGGCTCCTCTATGTGTCTTCTCTTTCTAGAGTTAAACATCCTCAATTCTTTCAAGTAATCCTCCATGAGAACCTAGTCTTATCAGCCAAATGAATTATCCTACTCATCATCCTGAGCATCAGGGAAGGCAAACATGAGAAAACTGTTGTTAATAATTCATGAGGTGAACTGATGCTGAGTGAGATGAGCAGGACCGGAGATCATTACATACTTAAACAACAATACTGCATGATGATCAATTCTGATGGACATGGCCATCTCCAACAATGAGATGAACCAAATCAGTTCCAATAGAGCAGTAATGAACTGAACCAGCTACACCCAGTGAAAGAGCTTTGGGAGATGACTATGAACCACTACATAGAATTCCCAATCCCTCTATTTTTGTCCGCCTGTGTTTTTGATTTCCTTCACAGGCTAAATGTACACTATTTCAAAGTCCGATTCTTTTTGTATTATTATTTTCAAAATAACTGTTTGGACATGTATACATATATTGTATTTAACTTATACTTTAACATATTTAACATGTATTGGTCAACTTGCCATCCGGGGGAAGGGGTAGGGGGGAAGGACAAAAGGTTTTACAATTGTCAATGCTGAAAAATTACCCATGCATATATCTTGTAAATAAAAAGCTATAATAAAAAAAAGAAAAAATAGTTCATGAGGAAGCGATGTAAGGTTGATCAGCCACAAGTTCAAGGTGAATCAACAGCATGACTGGCCAGCACAAAACACTAATTGCAGTCTTAGTATGTATTGAGAGGTACAGCACCAGAATGGGGTGGGTGATGATTCCAATATTCCCTACCCTGGTCAGACATCCATCTTCACACAGCCCCTCCTCTCTGAAGCACTGTCTGGTTCTGGACACTGCCTTTTAGGAAGAACTTTGAAGATATGGAGGCCTAGAAGACAACCAAGATGAGGAAGATGACTAATGACTATGTCGTACAGAGACTAAAGGCACTGCCATGCACAGATAAGTTGTAGGAACTGGAAATATTTAGTCTGAATATGAGAAGATTCAGTGGGAACATGACAAAGTGCCTTCAAAGATCTCCAGACTGGCCATGGAAATGAGGAATTTAATTTACTCTGCTTGGCCCCAGAGGACAAAGCTCTGAACAGTAGGTAGAAAGTTGCAGAGAAGGCAGATTTCTGCTCTCATTTCCCCACTCAGACTAATCTTCTTGAGGGTAGGAACTATTTTTGCCCTTCTTTGCATTTCCATGCTTAAGACAGTTGGTGCTTTAAAAAAAAAAAAAATGCTTATTGACTTAACTTGACTCCACAAGAAGTCAATGGATAATGTGCAATTACCCAAACAATTGGAGCCATTTGAAAGTGGAATAGGTTATTTCCCTTCAGAGAAGTAGGTACAGAAATAACAGATCTTCAGGCAAAGAGTGAATGTCTTCTTGTCAGAGATTTTGTGGTGGGGTTAATGACCTCTGAGGACAATCTGAGGACATCTATTCCCTCAATCCTTAATACCTCACCCCTTCATGTTAAGGGAGAAGAATATGTACAGAGCAGAGCTGACTGTGAGTAATAAGGCCTAGTTCTGCCAGGATGGAGTTTTTGAGAGCCTGTGAAATCCTGTCAAAGACTCAAACCAAGACCACAAGGAAACTTAGTAAGACAGACATCATTTTAATAATTCATATTCCTTAATTTATGCCTTGACTCAAAGACAGAAGTTACTGTCCTAGGGTCCATGATTTTTAATATTTTGGTAACTGTTTCTCAATATAATTGGCTTCCTTTGTATGTTATGTATTTTATGTTAAGCATTTAAAAACATTATTCTGAGAAGTATGTGAGGTTTTGTGAGAAGTTTGTGAGAGGTCTCTCTCTCTGTTTTTCTCTCTTTCTCACACTCTCTCTGTTTCTCTCTCACACACACTTTCTCTGTTTATCTCTCTCTCACTGTTTCTCTTTCTCACACTCTCTCTGTTTCTCTTTCTCTCACATAGTCTCTGTTTCTCTCCTTCTCCTTCCCTCTGTGTGTCTCTCTCTCATACACACACACACACACACACAAACACAAACACACACAGGTTGTGTCCAAAGTCAATCACTGTACAGAGTCAGTCTGAGTGATCTCATGAAGATTTTAGATAAGGGACAGGCAATCAGTATACAATGGCTTGTACATATGCACTAACCCCAAGTCTCTATGATGCTTTAACAAGGGACAAGCTGAGGGGGCACCAATCCCATCTCCTCATAATTATCTGAACCAATCAAAAATACTTATGCTTTTATATGGAAAATGTTTACTCTTGCCTAGAAAAAGAATCACATTTGAAATTGGGGTCAGCCACACTCAACTGAATTAGTTGCCTCAGTGCACCAGATCAAATCCTTTTATTTGAGTTTGCCTCATTAAACAAGACAAGGTCTAACCCAAGATTTCTTTTAAAATTTGGCAAACCAGGCAGGAGTCACTCTTTCACATGGCTATCACTAAATGAGCCCACTTTCTGACTCTGCAATAGCCAGTCAACCCTTTCTCTAATCATAGGTTTGAAGTGGATTCCCCTGATAGTCTTCCACAAAATGACTAGAGAATTAAACTCCTCAAACTCAGAAAAGATAAGGAGAAATCAGTTTCAAACCCAAAATTGATTCTTTTTCATTTAGGTATGAAGAAAAGGAGTAATGAGTGCATGGAAAGGACAGGGAAGTGGTGAGTAAATGGTCTTGTCCAATATTATATTGCCACAAGGCAAGAAGTATCTACATGAGCTCATAGGTCAATAGAACCATCCTACTAACTCTTACTTAGGTAAGCTGTTAAAAACTTGGAATAAGGGGAAATTTCCCATTTGTCTAAGGTTTTCTTTAATGGTAAAATTCAAATTGGAATAGACTCAGTACTAAGATAATTGGGAAAAATTTTGACCAAATAAATTCAGAGACCTTTGATTACTGTCAATTTCATGTGCTAAACACTAAACTTTAATAACTAGATTCTAGGCAAATGGATTATCAATGCTGTGGGTCAGGATTTTTCAAAATGAGGCTACCTACCCCTCATTATCATGTCCAAATAATCCCCATTTCCAAAAACAAAGACCATGGCACTCTTAAGAACTACTTTTGTAGGGAATAATCAGAGAAGAAGGAACTTTAAAAAATGGTAAGTCTGAGGAAGCAAAAAATTTTGATGGCCGTAGTAAAGGAGGCCAAGATGTTTTACTGTAAAAAACCACTTTAAGAGAATTTGCCAAGAAATATAAGGGTATATCCTCCAGATCATCAATAGGAGCCCCCCATAAAGAATAAGCTGCCAAGTAGACCACCATCCCCACTCCCACAGTCATCTCTGCCCCTCCTATCACCTTTTGTCCCTGTAAGCTAGAGCTACTACTGACCAGTAGCTAAATATATATTTGCAGTATGGAATCAATTGAGGAAATCAGGCATTAATGGAAAAGACACCTGTTATTTGTCATTAAGGCACTATGTTTAGAAACTGAAAAAATAAGTTTCGTTAAAGATGTAATTGGATCAAAATTATTCCATATTAGTCTTGAATGCAATCAGTATAGAATACCAAAAGTGATTAAAATGAATAATTTTCTACATAAAGTAATTTGAAAATGCATTCAACTGAATTATGTCATCTGACTGGTAATTCCATGTTTTTAAAACATAACATTGGATATGATATTATTGTGTTTCTAAAAAAAATTGTATTGTGAGTTTGAGGAAATCATTGTTCCAGAAATGCTATTAACTTAAAAATTAGTACTCAAAGAGCATTACAATTATGTCATTAAAAAGGCAACTTCTCTTTTAATCTGGATGCTGTTAGATTATTTGAATTATTTTAAAATGTGGTAAAAATAGTTGAAAACAAATTATTTAATTGGGCATATTTTGCTTTAAAAATGGAAAATAAAAATAACTTATTATTTGAGGGCAAAGGTAAAAAAAAACACCTGTAAAGTTGTCCTTATTTTGACAAGAAACTGGAAACTGAATGAATGCCCATCAATTGAAAAATGGTTAAATAATTATGGTATATGAATGTTATAGAATATTATTGTTCTGTAAGAAACTATTAACAAGATGATTTCAGAGAGGCCTGGAGAAACTTACATGAACTAATGCTAAGTGAAATGAGCAGAACCAGGAGATCATTATACACAGCAATAAGAATATACAATAATCAATTCTGATGGACATGGCTCTCTTCAACAATGAGATAATTTAAACCAGTTCCAATTATTTAGCGATGAAGAGAGAGCCATTTACACCTAGAGAGAGGACTGTGGGAACTGAATATGGACCACAACATTTTCACTTTTTCTGTTGTTGTTTGCTTTTTTTTCTTTCTCAGGTTTTTTTTTCCCTTCTTAATCTGATTATTCTTGTGAAGCAAGATAACTATATAAGTATATATACATATAATGGATTTAACATATATTTTAACATAGTTAACATGTATGGAATACCTGCCATCTAGGGGCAGGAGTGGGAGGAAGGAGGGGAAAATTTGGAACAGAAAGTTTTGCAAAGGTCAATGTTGAAAAATTACCCATGCATATGTTTTGTAAATAAAAAGCTTAAATTTTTTAAAAATGTTATCTTTATTTTGAAGCTTTTATGACTTTCTATTCAGGCAGTCATGAAATCTTATTAACTCTCTTGATAGTATGTTGTAAAAGCTAAAGTAATGAAATTTGAGAAACTAGAATCACTCCCACTCAAAGTAATGACTTGCAAGTTTGTTTATAGTAAAGAGTAAATTTTCTTTGAGAATATTTGACCTATGAAAATTAATAATTGTACCTTTTAATGAATTTATATATTGAAGTTACATCTTTTAACCTACTTATTAATAAAAGACAATAGATGCAAAGATTTCATCTTTGTCTTTGAGATTAATAAACAAAACCAATCAAGGGCTTATTGTGGTCATTTTCTGCGGTTTTGAATGAATTGTCATATATTTAGTGAATGAATGAAACTCCATATTATGATTATTCTTAATTTATAAATGATGGATAAATAAGATTTCCTCATATGTACTCACTGCTAATTGTTATTGCAATATAAGAAAGGTAATAATAATATACTAGCCCTAATATAACTAGGACTAGTGAAATTTTGCCATTTGAGGTAAAATCTCTTGGACTATAATTTGATATTATTCTGAATTTTTATTTCAGTTATGATTATCTAACTTGTCATTAAATCAATAATTCATCATTCAAGGAAATGCCATACTGCCTAAAGGGAATGCAGTCTGAAAACTGCTACAGGTGGATATGTGTGTCTGAGACAGGTGAGGTTCAACCTTGGGTAAGCAAAGGTAAGATCCCCTTGATTCAATTTCTCCCTTGTGCTATTTCCTTTCTGAATGAGAAAATTTTCTCACCTGGTAAATTCTGAACCTGGCTAGGATACTTGTGAATAATGTTGAATTTTGCTGCACAATTAGCTGTTAACTATAATTCTTATCTGAAATCAAGCAGAATTAAAGAAGTCTCTTCCCTCTCGCCCAACCTCAGTAACGGCTTATGTCAGGTCAGTCCATCCCCTTAAAGGGATAGTTTCAACATTGTCATGACTATGTTCTCCCTTTTTTCTTAATAGCAACTTTCTATGATCAGAACAGGTGAACAGTAGAAGTTTTGTTGTTGCAATATAAAGCTACTAACATAAATTAATACGAAAACATCTAAATTGCTCTGTGGTTTGTATATATGAAAGTTTTACCATTTTTAATCTGAATTTGTGGTGAACTCCATATCCTAAGAGACTAAGAAATGAGTTCTTAGACTTATTATCCCTTTGCTAATAAATATATATTCAAAGAAAGAATACCAGTTGCTCATTTGTAGGCCTAATTGGTAGGGAGCTAACATAATAAAAATGGCAATTCTATCTAAATTAATCTATTTATTCAGTGCCATACCAATCAAACTGCTAGGACTAGAAAAAAATAATAACAAAATTCATCTGGAAGAACAAAAGGTCAAGAATTTCAAGGGAATTAGTGGAAAAAAATGCAAACAAAGGTCTGTACCATACCTAAAACTATATTAAAAAGCAGTGGTCTTCAATACCATTCGGTACTGGCTAACAAATAGTGAATCAGTGAAATAGGTCAGGTTCACAAGGTGCAAGAGTGGATGACTAGTAATCTAGTATTTGATAATTCCAAAGACTCCAGTTTCTGGAATAAGAACTCACTATTTGACAAAAATTGCTGGAAGAATTAGAAAGTAGTATGGTAGAAACTAGGCATTAACCAAAACCTAACACCCTAACAAGATAAAAGTGAAATGGGTTTATGATTTAGACAAAAAAGGGTGGTAATATAAGCAAATTGGGAGAACAAGGGATAGTCTATTTCTCAGATCAATGGAAAAGGAAGGAATTTATAGCCAAAGGCAACATTATGAAACACAAAATAGATAATTTTGATTATATTAACTTAAAAAGGTTTTGTACAAATAAAACGAAGGAAACCAAGATTTGAAGGGAAGCAGAAAATTGAGAAAAAAAATTTTCTATCCAAGGTTCTGATAAAGGCCTCATTTCTAATATATAGAGAGAATTGACTCAAATCTATAAGAATATAATCCATTTTCCAATTGGTAAATGGTGAAAGGATATAAGTCATATGAAAATATTGATTACAGAAATGCAAATTAAAACAACTCTGAGGATCCACTACATACCTCTCAGATTGGCTAAAATGACAGTAAAAGAGCATGATAAATGATGGAAGGAATGTAGGAAAACTGGGACAATAATACATTATTGGTGGAGTTGTGATCTGATCCAAACATTCTGGAGAATAATATGGAACTATATCCAAAGGGCTATCAAACTGTGCATACCCTTTGATCCAGCAGTGTCCCTACTGGGTCTGTATTCCAAAGAGATCATATAAAAGAGAAAAGGACCCACATGTGCAAAAATGCTTGTAGTAGCTCTTTTTGTGTGGCAAGGAACTGGAAACTAAGTGGATACTCATCAGTTGGGGAATAGCTGATTAAGTTATGGTATATAAATGTTATAGAATATTATTGTTCTTTAAGAAACAATCAATAGTCTGATTTCAGAACGGTCTGGAGAGACTTACAAGAACTGAAGTGAGAAGATTGTGCAACAAGATTATGTGATGATTATGATAGACTTGACTCTTTTCAACAATGAGGTGATTCAGGATAATTCCAATAGACTTGTGATGAAGTCAGCTACATCCAGAAAGAGGACTATGGGGACTGAATGTGGATCACAATATAATAGTTTCACTTTTGTTGTTGTTGTTTACTTGCTTGTTTTTTTTTCCTTCTCCTTGTTTTTCCCCTTTTGATCAGATTTTTCTTGTGCAGCATGATAAATATAGATATATGTTTAGAAGAATTGCACATGTTTAACCTATATCAGATTACTTTCTATGTAGGGATAGGGAGAAAGGAGAAGGAAGGAGAAAAATTTAGAACACAAGGTTTGGCAAGATGAATGTTGAAAAATATGTGTATATTTTGTAAAATAAAAAGCTATTGTTAAAAAAAAGAAAAAAGAAATATATATTCAAGAATACGATTAAATCCTTGAAATATCCCTTCCTTCTGAATAATATGAGGACAATATTCATACCCTCAAAAGAGAGGAGTAAATTAAAAAAAAAAAAAGTAAACTTTGAGAAAGCAACCAGATACACAAGATTCTTTATAGGCTAATAACAACAATAACATAATGGGGGAGGCACCTAGGATGTCATAATGGGAGGTACTGGAGAGGTACCTTTGAAATTTTAGTAGGATATGTGCGTGTGCATTTGTGTGCCTGTATATATACATACATATATATATATATATATACACACATATATATATATACACACACACACAAACATATACATATATACACACATATGATTGACCTCCAAATGTTTCTGATGGGATGGATATTCAGGTTTTGAGTATGTTTTAGTAATAAGTCCTAAAAATTGAGTTAAAGATTTTATACATAAAATAAAATTCATAATTATTTTTAAAAATTTTTTTAACCTTTTCTCTTATTTTGAAGACTGAAAATAAGAAGGAACAGAAAGGCTCTCTTTCCAATCAATCCTTTTTCAGATACTTCCTTCAGCATGTCACTGTATTGTCCATACCACATAAAGAGTTTGGGTGAAGATAGAAAGAACAAGTGTATTGTATAAACTGAAATTCTCTGCAGTTTTAGATGAATTATGAGCTCCTGATTTGGTCTTTTTCTTATAGCTCTGTTGTTATCAAGATTAGATCCAGTAGATTTGAACTGTTTTCACCACATGAACTAATTATTGGAAGGCCAATTTGATTACTTTTTTTTTTTTTTTTTTTTTTTTTTTACTAAATTGAACTAAGTTTATCATTAGCAGACTTTAGCAACATTATCTACAGAATTTCTATAAGTGACCTGGGGATGGTTGAAGAAATAGTTCCACATATTTGCCCTGCTCCATGCACAGCTGTTTGAGAGATACACAGGTTTACCAGACTCCTAAACATCACGGACACTGCCAAAGGATTTGATACCCCTAACTCTATGGTTATATTGGGTTATTTTATTCATCCCATTGTAATTTTGTTCTTAGTTTTGTGTGTATGATGGATTAGATACCTATTCTGTAAGCTGCCTATTATTTCTATTTGGGTTGATAGCAATATGGGAACCAAGATCCTTGTATTGCAAATTTGCCTGTAGTAATTTGCCCACAGTGTTTATTCAGAGGTCCCTTAAGTAATCTCTAGCTTAACTAGAAAGAAAATTGGGCCAAAAAGGGAAAGAAAGTTGGCAATCCTATTTGAAAACCACAGATTGACTTTATTGCTCTACCATTTGAAAACTTGCATACTGACTTTATTGAACTGCCAAAATCTATGGGCTACAAATATGTTTTGGGAACAGCAAGGAGGCTCTGTGGAAAGAAGGCTAGACCCAAAGTCAAGGAAACCTGAGTCTAAATCCAGCCTCAGACACTTACTGTGTGATCCTGAGCAAGTCACTTAACACTATTTGCCTGTTTCCTCATCTGCAAAATGATCTGGAGAAGGAAATGTCAACTACTCCAGTGTCTTTACCAAGAAAACCCCAAAAGGCACCATGAGGAGTTGGACACAATTGAAGAATAACTGAACACAACATATTTTGGGGTGCAGATATCAATTGAGCCATTGGACAAAGGCTTTTCCAGATCCTGCTGACCAGATCCTGTTGAGTGGACAACCTGGTTATATCACTCCCAAGTGAAGCCTGATGTGATTGCTTAGCCAAGCAGAAGAAGCAACCCCTAATCAGCCCCTGGACACAATTAAGCTGAAAAGGGACCCCAACATCAATCAGTGGATTTTGACCACTTGTTTATATGAACCCGATAATTAGGACCTATCTCCTACCTGTTATCTACCATGCATTTTCTGTTTATGCTTTATGCCCAACACTTATGTGTGTCTGATCCAACATGCCAGCCATGATTTTAATTGGACCAACTACTAGATATGTGCACATGTCCCTTTGTCCTTTGGGGAAGAGATGCCTCTAAAGAGTACAAGGGCAGATATTCAAGACTTGTGTAATTTTCATTTTGTTATCAATGAGACATAGGTAGATCCAACTAATTGTACTGCCATGGAGGGGGGAAATGAGTTTCCACTCATTCACTTTTTAAAATGATTTAATATTTAATTTTTACCCAATTACATGTAAAAACAATCTTTAACTTTGATTTTTTTTTTTAATTTTGTGTTCCAAATTCTTTCCCTCATTCCCCTCATGGAGAAAGCAGTTTTATAAAAGTCATACATGTGTAGCCATGCAAAACATATTTCCTGTTAGCCATATTGTGAAAGAAAACACAGACAAAACAAAGAAAACAAGAAAAATAAAGAAAATACAGGAAAATGTACTTTGATTTGCATTCAGATTTCATCATTTTTTCCTCTTGGAGATGGACAGCATTTTTCATCATAACTCCTTTGGAATTATCTTAAATCATTGTATTGCTGAGAATGCTAAGTCGTTATAATTGACCATTTTACAATATTGCTGTTACTGTGTACAATGTCTTCCTGGTTCTGTCATTCTACTTTGCAACAGTTCAAATGAGTCTTTCAAGGTTTTTCTGAGGGTAGCTTGTCCATCATTTCTCATAACACAATGGTATTCCATCACCATTATATACAATAACTTGTTCAGCCATTCCCCAATTGATGATCATCTCTTCAATTTCCAATTCTTTGCCTAAAATGGCTGCTATATTTTTGCATATATATGTCCTTTTGGGGAGGGGATTTCTTTGGGATACAGACCTAGTAGTGGTATTGCTTATGCATCATGGCTTTTAGTCCTTTGGTCATAGTTCCCAATTGCTCTACAGAAGGGATGAATCAGCATATAACTTTACTAACAGAGCATTAATATCTCAAATTTCCCACATACCCTCCAAAATGGGTCATTTTTCTTTTCTGTCATGTTAGCCAATTTAATAGGTGTGTAGTGGAATCTCAGTAGTTTTAATGTGCATTTCTTTAATCAATATTGATTAATAAAATTTTTTCACATTATTGATAGCTTTAGTTTGCTGTAAAGTTGCCTGTTCATATCTTTTGATCAATTTTTTGATCAATTATTTTTTGACCATATCTTTTGATCAATTAAAGAACGGCTCTAAAAATAAATTTGATTCAGTTCTTTATATATTTGAGAAACAAGTCTTCATCAGAGATTTTTCATAGTACTGTGTATTTCCCTCCATACTATTTTCCCCCACTTAATCTACTCTCTCCCTTCACTCTACCCTCAAGCGGTTTTGCTTCTCTTTTACTTCTCCCAATCTGCCCTCCCTTCTATCACCACCACCCTGTATTCTTTTATCCTACTTTCATATAGAGTAAAATAGATTTCTATACCCAACTGACCCTCATTCACTTCTAATTAGAAAAAGATCACTAAATTTTCACAATTCTCAACCTCCCTCCCCCTCTCCCAAGATTTCAACATATTGTCAGGCAGCCAGTTGTAATGAGCAAAATGGAACACAAAGACAGGAAATGGGATAACAAAAGGAATGTAATCACACCCTATCCTTGAAATGAAAGGTGACTATTCAGGAGGGAAAGAGCTTTCTGGGAATTTTAAAGTTGGGAGGCCTGGCACAGAGGAGTGATTTTTTTTTTTTTTTTAAGGAGACCCTCAAAGGGATTTTATTTCCTGTGTAACAAAAAGGGAATTATTGGCCCCTTTCAAATTAAGCAGGCAGATGTGTGTTAGGGAAAGTGCCTTTTGGCCTTGGACCCCCACCAACCCTACCTCCTCACACACATTTGTGAAGCAAGCGAGTCTCCAACCAGGTTTCTGCTACACTTCCCCCTTTGGTGAATGAGACCAAACACACTTTTTCCATATTATTGCCTATGTATAGGGCAGGTTTCGGTCTGGTGCTCCTGAATAAAATGGACAACTTTTTGCAAGTAATTGCTAATGAAACCAGAGGCACAGTGGAAGGCCTTAATACTGAGGGCCACACACTAAAAGCTATGGCTCTAGATGTCCTCTGGCAGAGGGGAGGGGTTTGGGCTCTTCTAGATCAGGAGGGCTCCACTTGGTTTCCTGACCTTCCACAGCCTCTGAGCTCTCAAGTCTCTCATGGCTGAAGTTTGTGGGTTTTCTCGTGTCCTCACAGAGATTGTGTTGCTTGTAATTACAATACCTCTCTTGGTATAAAGAACTGATTCTAAAACAACTCCCAAATCACATGCAGCAGAGGTTAGGGCGATGCGGTTAGTGTGAAAGGGAGGATTATTGTGCAGTGGGGTGTCCACATTGCCAGAGGTGGCTCAGTGTTTGGGAGGCTGCAGAGGAGAGGTAGGGTCCTTGTGCTGACCTCACTGTTGTGGAGGAGGGATTTGAAGTTGGAAGATGCTTGAGGTAGAGAAGCCAAATAGGAAGGCATTGCAATAATCCTGGCAAGAAGTGATGATGGCCTTCTCTTCTCCCTCTATGCTTACTTTTTCACTTAAGAGACCTCATTAGCTATCATGGATTCAATTATATCTATGCTGAAGAATCTGAAATCTACTTATTAAGCTCTAACCTTTCCATTGACTTCCAGTCTGCCATTTCCAAATGTCAAAGTGGACAGCCTGCAGACATCTTAAACTAAACATGTCCAAAACCGAATTCATGACCTTTCCCTCAAACCTCCTCTTCCAAAATTCCCTATTACTGCCAAGGATACAGCTGTCCTCCCAATCGCCCAATCACTAACTTAAATGTCATCCTCAATTCTTCACTTTCTCTCACCCCTCACAGCCATTCCATTGCCAAACCTTGATTTTACCTTCATAACATCTTTCACAAATGTTCCCTTCTCTTCTCTTTATAGATCCTCATCACATCATACTTGAACTATTGTAGCAGCCTGTTGGTTGGTCCTTCCTACCACAAGTCTATCTCCACTCTAGTCCATCCTCCAAAGATCAGTGATTTTCCTAAAGCAGAGTCTCTCTCACACACACATACACACACACACACACACACACATATCCTTAATAAACTCCAGTGGTGGGGCAGCTAGGTGGCGCAGTGGATACAGCACCAGCCCTGAATTCAGGAGGACGGGAGTTCAAATCTGGTCTCAGACACTTAACACTTTCTAGCTGTGTGACCTGGGTAAGTCACTTAACCCCAGCCTCAGGGAAAAAAAAAAAATAATAAAATAAACTCCAGTGGCTTCTTATTACAGGATGATACATAAGATCAAAGTACTTCAAATTATTCACCACTCCATCTTTCTATTCTTACACTTTCATGCTCTCTACAATCTACTGACACTGTTCCCCCTAATCTGGGCACTTCACCAGCTGCTCCCCATTCCCAGAATGCTCTTATCAAGTTCCAGCTAAAATCTCATCTTCCACAAAAAAGATTTTCCTCATGCCCCTTTAATTCTAGTGCCTTTCTCCTATTATCTAACATGTACAATTGTTTGTATGTTGTATTCCCCATGAGCATGATTTTTCAATTCATGTTTTAATGCTTTCTTTGTTCTCTTGCCTTGGCTGATTGGGAAGAACTACAGAGATGGAAACGAAACAAATTTAGTCATGTTATTTCCTTGCTCAAAAGTCTTCAGTGACTCTCGATTGCCCACTGAATAAAGGTAAAACTGGTTTGCCTGGCATTTAAGGCCTTCCACAATTTGTCACCTCGTTTTCCACATATTGTCTCTCCATAATGCTCTACTCTTTCCCTAATCCTTTTCTTTCCTGGGCCTCCATGCTTATACTTTTCAATGCCTACAATATCTTCTTTCTTCCTCCTCTTCACCGAATGAATTTCTACCTATTTTTAAAAACCCAATTCAAAATACCACTGGCTCCAGGAAGCCTTCCCTGATGGCAATAATGAGTAAAAGGATCCTTTTCCCTTTGGATCTCACATAGCCTGGTGGTCCCTTAGAAGAAATGCCAAGCTAAATGGTGCAGTGGATAGAGCACCAACCCCTAAGTCAGAACCTGAGTTCAAATCTGGTCTCAGACACTTAATATTTTCTAGTTGTGTGATCCTGGGCAAGTCACTTAATCCCAATTGCCTCAGGGGGAAAAAAAAGAAATGCCAAAGCCGAATAAGATCTAATCTAACCCATGATTTGATAGATAGGAAAACTGAGACCCAGGGAGAGGAGGAATGTTGCTCAAGAAAAGCAAATTAGGCCCTCAAAAATAACTTTTTTGCCCTATAAAGGTGTGAGGAATGGGTTCTCCTCTAAGGGAAGAATTAGAAGCTGATTCCCTAGTCCTCCAGATGGAAGAGGCCTGGGAAACTGTCCTGAAATCCTGCCTAATAGTAGCAAGACAGGAGTTGCTAGGTTGGACTTAGGACTACTCTCCCCACTGCCCCTCCCTTCCTCCCAAGCTCTGGAAACAAAAAAGGTTAAAAGGAAGATGAATCAAGAAAGGCGCTCCCTGTGGCCCTTGACTCCTAGAGCAAAGCAAAAAGGAAGCACAGAGAAAACAGTGAAGAACCCAGAAAACCAGGTTTGCAGTGAGAATCTGGCTCCTGACTGTCCTTTCATAGCTGTATTAGCCAATAAGAAGTCACTTAACCTCTTCTGGTCTGTTTCCTCAGGACCAGGCAGAAATAAGGATAAGCACTTAATGAACTTTAAAAGGGGCTAAGGGATTTTTTTTAATCATCTGGAAACTGAATGGGCCCAATGAGCTCACCATCACTGAAGATGTTCGAAGCAAGGATGGATAATCATCTATCAAAAATGCTACAGAAGGGATTCTTGTACGGAAAGAGATGTTAGACAACAACATGGGCTTTTGACATTTTTTGTCGAGGATCCCTTTGGTCAAGCCCCTCCTCAGAATTTTTTTTTTTTTTAATTCACAATCAAAGGAAAAGCCAAGTTTCAGTTAGAAGTTAGTAAAAATAAAGATGCAATTTTTTTTTCTCATCTCCACAAAGCCCCTGGAGACACCTGGTTAAGATCCCTGTTGTCTGTCCTTGAAGAGGACCAATGATATCACCAGCATCATGTGAGGTGGATTTGGGGGAGGCAGAGCTGCACAAAGTCGTCAGCCTTCCTGGCTTCTCCAGGCACCTGAGGTCAGTACCAAGACAAAGATCAAGGTGGCTGGCAATGGCCCACATAAGACCCCTGGACTTGGACACTGAGGTCATTCCCAAAGTGACAATTCTGTGAATAAATGGATAAGGAAAGCTTTGCCTGCAAACATTTTTAGAGTCAGACTCCCCAAATCCTTCCCTCTCATAAGGCCCCTTTGTATGACCCCCTTCCCCCAAACTAGCATCCTCGGATCCTGTTAGTCAACACATGGGTCTTACCATTTGCCCCAGGTTTCACTCGGCTCAGCTGTCAGTTATCAAATCAATATGAACAATGCTACTGCCTGAGGGCCCTATACATATGCATAGGATTGCAGAAGAGGCTCTCAGCCCCTTTTTAACTTGGCAGTTGCCTTCTATATAAATGAGGTTTCTCAAGGATGGGGGCTGTCTCATGTTTGTATTTGTATCCACAGTAAAAACTGGCACCTGGGGAATGCTTACTAACTCACTGAACCGAAAGAGTCAGTGTGGTGTAGAAGGCAAAAGGCTTGTGTTCAAATCTGGCCATGGCCATCAATGGGACCTCGGACATCCTCGGCCCATACAAGTCCAGAACCACTTCCTTCTCTGAGCTTTCCTCGTCTGTAAGAGACCTCAGGGGAGGTCCAAAGAGAGCCCTGTGCCCATCCTTTCTTTGTCTTCCCAGAACCTTATTTTACAGCAGAAGATGCCGAGGTCCGAAGGTACACCGATGACATGACAGTGAGGATTCAAACTCGGGCCTTTGGACCTCAAACGCAGTGTTTTTTCTACCACACCTCTTCCTCCTGACTTAGAACAAAACAGGCAGCCTCCTGCCTCCTGCTTCCCCCTGTGGGAAAGGTCAGGATCCATGCAGGGCCTCCCAGCATGGATCAGTAACAGGCAGAAGGCACACAGCAAGGGAGTGAGGGTGAGGACAGTTTATTATCTTCATGGGGCTGGTGGGGGCAATAGCAGAACCCCTCCCCACCCCAGCTTTCCCTGCACACACCCTCCCCCTCACCACAGGATCTGGGTCTGGGCAGCATCAGGGAAGGATACTGTTCCTTTTATGAGCTCTCTCAGGAACCAGTACCCAATTTAGAACCTTTTATTCTCCCCCCCTACCCCTCATTACATGGAGCTGTTTCCATGACAACCAGCCACCCCAGAAGTCCTTGTCATGGACTCTGGACTTCACAGCTGTGCCCAGGGGAGGGAATAAGCAGCTGCGCCCCTTACATTGCCCCAGCATGGACACATGCCCCACCCCCACTCTGTACAGTTCTCTGTAACCTAAATATAAATACCCTCCCTATGGCCCCCCGGCTGCTACAGCTCAGGGGCACCAGGGCCATCCAGCGTGGTGCCGAGTGGGGGCCCCCAAGGTGGGCCTGCCAGTCACCCCGGAGCTCGTCCGTACAGCCACCTGGGGTCCTGGCCGGGGCGGCCCACCCTGTGAGGCCGGGAGGCTGTTGGCTCCGAGTCGCCCTCTGTGCCCTCACCAATTGGCTTTCACCGCGTTGATGTCGCTCACAAGATTCTGGGCCAGGCAAATGCCGAAGATCTGGAGAATTAACAGAACCAAAGGGTCAAAGAACCAGCACTGGGGAGACCCCTCTAATCCAATCCCATTTCCTTCCCTTATGTCCCCACATTCTGGTCCAAGACCCTTCCCAGCCAACCCTGCCCTTCTGCAGCAGCTTCCTGATAGATTTTCCCATCTCCATCCTCCCTGCTGAGGTCAGGGAAGGCCATCTCTCCTTCCTTCAATGGCCATGGTAGAGCCCAAAAAGTTAGAAAGCCCGAGTTTGGCTCCCAGATCAGTCCTTTATAAGCTATGTGACCTTGGGTGTGTCACTTAGCTCTCTGAAGATCAGTTTCCTCATCTGTAAAATGGGGGTATTAATCCTTATACTACCCTAGCTCCCAGTATTCTTAGAAGAACTCTGTGAACCTGAAAGTGAGATAGCTCCACAGGACCCAGAACTGATCCTCCAGGTCAAGGTCTAAATTTGCTAGGTAATGAAGATGATCCCAAGAGATCAAAATCACAGAGCTAATAAGGGACAGAGCAGGGAGTCAAATCTGGCCCCTTCTCAGTCCCAGTCCAAGGCTATTTCTAATCCATCACTAAAAACTGGGGGCTGCTCCTATGATGTTGGGAAAAAATCTTAACTCCTTAGAGCGATATCCCAAACTCCACAATCTGGCTCCAAATTAATTGCCGGGCTTGTGTCCCTCACATTGATGTGACTTACTCTCTTCCCCAGTCAGAAAAAAGCCCAAATCCTATTCTACAGAATAATGTGAAGTCAGAGTCAGAGTTAATTCATCCATCCTGTCTCCAATCTAGTTAGCATCTTGAAACACATTCACAACCTTTGAGACAATCTAGATGAGAACTTAGTTTTCCCAGACTGTCTTATTACCATAAGTTAATAAAAGTCATAGGTAAATTCTATCAACCATAATGGCATACAAAAAGGAAGTTAGTTTTCCCAGACTATCTTGACTGGCAGATAGACAGGTCTGGGACCTGGATTGCCAGGGTGCACTCCATTTAGTTCTCAGACTCTCCCTCTTGAGTTTGTGCCTTTGTACCTGAGAAATGCTAAGGCTATATTCCTTCTAAAAAAAGATCTGCTTATACTGAAGATCTTGTCTAGGTTCTTTTCAGGACTAAGCCCACTAAGAGATTGCTCTCTCTCCCCACTCATAGTGCCGTCCCTCTAATGGTGTCTTTCTCCTTACTCTCCTTAACTCCAGTTCGTCTAACCTGCCAGTAAATGGCTTACTCCCACTTCACAGAGCATTTCCTTTCTCCTGGTTAACTGTGAGCTCCCTTGGAGAACTTGTTTTTTAACTTGCTTACTATATGTTCTCCCAACTTTATTTCATATTTGTGACTCCTAGTGCCTACTTCACCTCTTATTTTGTCTGTAAACTCTTTTCCCCAATAAACTTTCATTTTGACAAAGAGAATGGACATTGTGAACTTGTCATGTTTACTTCAAACTAGGTATTGCTACCTCAACCTCATCACCATTACTCCCCCTCACAAGAGATACCCCAGCCAAACTGGACGACTCAATGTTTCCTGAAGGCTGTCCCTCTAACTCTGCCTGTAATCATCTATACTCCCCCCCCACCCCCATTTCTTCTCCTACTGCTCTTCAGGACCCTCTTCCTCTGGGAACTCTTCCTGACCCGGCTCTTCCCCCTCTCCTCCCAGCCCCCACTCCCCAAAGCAGAGAAAAATCCATCCCCCTTTGATATCAGAAACATTTTCTCTAACCCTCTTTTCCTGTCCTGACTGTGCATAATCTGCCTGGCTAACTAGAGTGATTGGCTCTTGTCGCTCACAGGACAGAAGAGGCCAGCAGATACAACACCCTCTCTTTACAGAAGAGGAAACTGAGACTCTGTTATCCTAGCAGGACATGTAGTTAATGAGAGACAGACAGGATCCGGGGGCCCGAGTCAAAATCCAGCATTCTTCCCACATGTAGAAGGAAGAGTAGTACAACAGAAATTGTGGTCAGGGACCTCAGGCTCTGCTACTAAGTACTGAAAAGCCCCATAACTTCTCTAGCTTTCAGTTTTGGGGAAAATAAGACTTGGACTAGGGAGTAATCTATCCTATGGACCTCCGGCTCACAGAACATCATCAGTTACTGGAGGGCAGGAGACAAGACCTGGTCTCCTCTGCCTCCTCCCTTTCCCTCAGGAAACAGCCCAAGAGGGTTAGCCCAAGAATCCTGCAGATTACAGGAGGCACCACGGAGATGAGGGAGCCCCCAAACAGGGCCCAGCCTGCAGTACCTGGAGCATGGCGATGCCCACGAAGACCCCAGCCACCACAACCAGGTTGTCTTGGAGCCACTTTTCAAACTGGCCCACACAGCCTTTTGTATGGATAAAGCTCTGCTGCTCCAGTTCCTTTGAATAAAGCATAAACAATTAACACTGTCTGTTGTATCAATGGATGATCACTGTGGCTTCCCCAACTCCCCCATAGTGCTTATCAAGGACTTTCTTCAAAACTGCTCCCAGGAGGTATAGTCACCTCACTTTACAGAAGAAGAAACTGAGGCTCTGAGGCGCTTTGATTTGCATATAACCCATTGTAACAGACTCCTCACTGCTCTTCCGGCCATTAGTCTTTCCCAGTCCTGCAGCTTCAAAGTGTCCTTCATAGCAGGGCTCCAGGGATGTTCCTAGAAGCTTCTAAGTGGCTCCCTGTGGTCTCCTGAACTTCTTTGTTATTTAAACCTATTCACAGTCTGGCTCCAGTCTACCAAAAGTTAAATTATTCTTATACTACCTTGCCTCAGTAAAGAGCTCTGTGATCCTCAAAGTGAGAAAAGATCACAGGATTCAGAGCCCGGAGTTCTGCAGTCCAAGCCCTAAATGTGCTAGGTGAAGAAGCTGACCCAGAGAACCCCCTCCCCCACCTCACATCCCAGCCCATTCTTAGTTCCAGCCAGACTGGTTTCCTTTCCATCTCTAGTTTCCCAACCTTCTCACAGGCCTGGAACACTCTCCTATCTCCAAGGCTCCAAGCACAAGAGGCCTAGGCCATCTTCTCCAGGTGTTATTGCCTCACCCTCATAGACTTTGCATTTCATTTAGATTTAGGTTCCTCTTATCTGAGTCTAAGTGGAGTTCCAGACACCTCCCTCCCCTTAAGTAAAATATAAATTCCCAGAAGACTCTTGGCAAGAAGTTAACAAATGTTAAACTGAATTAACTTCATCCAGCATTGTTTTCATATCTACTACCAAGTCATATCTTTGAACAAAGTGCCTCCCCATTGTTTTACAAATAAAGTTTATAAATTCTTGGCCTTCAAGGTCCACTTATAATTTGACTCCAGTCCTCCCAATTCAGTCTTATCTCTCCCAAAGTGTATCTACATTCCAGTCAAACTACCAGTCTTTCCTTCTCCGGTCACATATAATTCCAAGACTTGTAAGGGAGAGAGCCATCTGCCTCCAGACAGAGGACTATGGGAACTGGATGTAGTATTTTCACCTTTCCGTTATTCTTTGCTTTTTTTTTTTTTTTTTTTTTTAAACTTTCTCACTTATTTTCCTTTTCAATCTGCTTTTTCTTATGTAGCATGGTAAATGTGGAAATAGGTTTGAAAGAAGTGCACAAGGCAGCTAGGTGGTGCAGTGGATAGAGCACCAGCCCTGAAGTCAGGAGGACCTGAGTTCAAAGTTGACCTCAGACACTTAACACTGCCTAGCTGTGATCCAATTGATCAATGATGGATAAAAATCAGCTACCCCCAGAAAAGGAACACTGGGAAATGAGTGTAAACTGTTTGCATTTTTGTTTCTCTTCAGGTTATTTTTACCTTCTGAATCTAAGTCTCCCTGTGCAACAAGAGAACTGTTCAGTTCTGCACATATACATTGTATCTAGGACATACTATAACATTTAACATGTATAAGACTGCCTGCCATCTAGAGGAGGGGGTGGAGGGAGGGAAGGGAAAAGTCAGAGCAGATGTGAGTACAAGGGATAATGTTGTAAAAATTTACCCAAGCATATGTTCTGTCAATAAAGTTATAAAAAAAAAAATAAAGAATTATACATATTTAACCTATATTGGATTGCTTGCTGTCTAGGGAAGAGAGCTGGAGGGAAGGGAGGGAGAAAAATTTGGAACACAAGATTCTGCAAGGGTGAATATTGAAAACTATCTTTTTATATGTTTTGAAAATAAAAAGCTATTATTAAAAAAAAATACTAGCTTAATAGTACCAGGGAGAGAAAGTGGGTTCAAACACAGAAGAGCTTTTAACCAATTGAGTAGAATTGTCCATTCCTAGGATCCTCTCCATCACTAGAGTTCTTCAAGAAGAGGTTAGACAATTCACTTCCCTTGTCAAGGATGTTGGAAGCAAGAATTTTTTCATATGGTCAGAGGTTATACTAAATAACCCCTTAGGTCTGTTCTAGCCCTGAGATTACAGAATAGCATCTTACACTAATCATCCTCTAACATACACACACTTCATTCCCCACTGGTCCTCCCATATGTTCCCCTTACCAGTTTAAGTCGGACATCATAGCCACATTGGGTATTGAGAACATCCTCCTAGGGAAAAACAAGATTTATTAAAGACTGGATTTTTGCTCTATCTTTCAATCAACCAACCAACATTAATTTGCTAAAATGCCTACTATTTGTCAGGAACTTTGCTAGGAGCTGGGGATACAAATGGAAAAGTAAATTAGCAGTTTAGCCATCAAGAAGCTGACATTTTCCTCATTTCTGGGCTTCAGCTGTACTTCCCAACTCTGCTCAGCTCATCAGACAATACTCCCCAAACCATCCCTAGCATGTCAGTAAAAGCTATTGTCGAAGCCCCAGGTCCTGCCACTAATGAATGAATAGTCATTTATGTTCTCTAGACCTCAGTTTCCTCAACTGGAAAATAAGAATGTTGGATTACACAGTCCCTCAGAGTTCTTTCCAGCTCTACAGGCCTCTTATTCCTAGAATATCATCAATCTCCTAAAGGCACAACCCAAACACTGGTACAGTCCATCTTCCTCTCAGGACTCATCACAAAGAAATGGCTGGTTGACTGAACTTAGTTCTCAGTGATAGGGAAAGGACTTTAAGAGGTACCACAGGGGATAAGGGACCCTTTAAGCAAGGCTCATGGCAATGCCCATGAAGCCCCTGGCCACCATGTTATCTCTAAGACATCCTGGGGCCAAAGATGACAACAGGCAATATTAGAAGGGTCAAGGAAAGATGAAAGTACTAATGCCTTGTTAGTGGAGCTATTCTGGAAAACTATCTGGAATTATCCCATGAAAGTATTTACAATCAGAGCCTGTGATCCAGAAAATCTATTATAAGGTTATACCACACAGCAGTCTGTGACAAAAAGAAAGGTCCTCATACACCAAAGTATTTATAGAGGTAGTAAGGAACCAGAAACTAAGCACATGGTCATCTAGGAATGAGGGAATGGCTAAACAAATGAGGTGCATAAATGTAATGGCATGTTCCTATACCATAAGAAAAGCTTTGGACACTATGGATACAGAAGCATGGAAAGATGTATGAACTGATGCAAAGTATGAAGAGCCACAGGAAAATAATATACTCAAAGACTTCAATATACAACCATGTAAATGGAAAGAATGGCAGCATAACTGAAAATCAATATTGTGGAGTCAGAATGACCAAGGTTGGCCCCAAAGAATGGATAGATAAGAAAAAATACTTGCACCTAGTTCTCTGCAGATATCAGAGGGCAAAATACTGCATAAAACATCAGACTTTCCCCTCCCACAGGCTGTTTAGTTCTGTGAAACTTTTTTTCTTTCTTCCTATTTTATTATAAAGAATGACTCTGGATCAGCCAACTAGATGGCACAGTGAATACAGCCCTGAAGTCAGGAGGACCTGAGTTCAAATTTAGCCTCAGACACTTAACACTTCTTAACTGTGTGACCCTAGACAAATCCCTTAACCAAAATTGCCTCACAAAAAATAAATAAATAAAACAAATAAATAAATAAATAAATAAATGGATAAATAAATAAATGAATGAATGAATAAATGAATAAATAAATAAATAAATGAATAAATAAATAAATAAATGGATGAATTAAAAAAAATGATTCTGGGAAGAAGGGGAGAACTACACTGGGAAACAAATGGTATAAAAAGAAATATAATTTTTTTAAAAAAGAAAATTATTACTAGATTTTCTGGAACTCTTAGTAGAAATTTCAAGAAACCTACATATTTCTGTGAAGCAACTGGTTATGCCAAAATACTCCATCTTTTAAATTAGTCATCATTACCAAACTTAGACCTTTTAAAAAAAATTATTCAATTTGATTTAATTTTCAGTTTCAAATTCTCCCCTCCACCCCACTGAAGAAGGCAATAAAAACAAAACCCCTATCATGAATCCAGCAAAACAAATCCCCACATTAGGCAGATGATGGAAAGAAGGGAGAAAGGAAGAGGAGGAAAGGAGAAATGCTTCAATCTGCAGTGAGTCCATCAGCTTTCTATTTGGAACTGGACAGTGAATTTTATTATGAATCCATTAGAATAGTGGTCAGTTCTGTTGATCAGAGTTCCTAGGTCTTTCAAAAGTTATTTATCTTTAAACATTATTGTTATTGCATAAACTGTTTAGGGAGATCTTTTGTTGAGGTACCAACCTTTTTAAATGCAGGCAAAGGTACTGAAGAATCTTAAAAGGAAATCTCTAAAAATCTCTAAAAGCTTATGTTTTCCTGTTCACTATGGAATATAAACTCCTCAAGGGTTGTCATTGTTCAGTTACCTTTCATACAATTATTCCCTTTACCTTTGTGTTGTTGAATTATGCTTAACTCTTTGTGACCTCCCTTAGAGTTATTGCTTTTTGGCATTTCCTTCTCCAGCTCATTTTATAGATGAGGAAACTGAAGCTAAGAAGGTTAAATGACTTGCCCAGAATCACACAGCTAGGAAGTGCCTGAGGCCACATTTGAACTAAGGTCTTCTTATTCTACCCACTGTTCCAGCTAACTGCCCTTCTTCCTATTATATTACACTGTTTCTAAAAACACCATGACCACGCTACATCCAAAATTCAGCCTTCTGTGGCAAAACCCCACTGTATTATTCTTTACCCCATGGGGTTAACTGTCCCTTAATGCTTTGAAGTCATGTGTATGAGGAGCCAATGAATACCAGATGGCATCTGCCTGTATTTAGTGTAAATAGCATCAAATGCTTATGCTTTAAAAATGATCCACTTGGGAGACTGAGAACATCCTGTACCCTGTGCTTCCACTCTCCAGGGGCCCGCCTTATTGGTGAGAAATATAGTGCAGACTGCAACTCGGAACTCCCCACCCTGAGAAACCCACCAATCTCAGCCTCATAGGAATGGGACTAGAGAGGTATGTGCTGCCAGGTGGAGAAAAAACATACATACATACATATACATATACACACACACACACATTTATTTATATGAGTAGTTTACATATACATATTTATTTATTTGTATGAATATTATATATATATATATTTTAAAAGCACCACTCTAAGAGATGTTTTCCAGACCTTGGTCTTTGTTCTTGTTTCCTCCACCCAGTTATCTAGAATTTTATATAGGGTAGGCACTCAGGTCTCAAGAACAAAGGAGACTTAGTCCTGTCTTCCTCAGATGTGGTCAATAGCATCTCAAGGATGCGATCACTTCTGGACACTCACTCTATTATTTCAGAAACATCACTGACAAACTGAAAGATAATCCTCAGGAAAGCCATGGGGAAAGTCCAGGAAGTCATGACACCTGAAGTTGGATGGAAGAACTGGGAATATCTGTATCTAAATACTTAAAAAGGTCTTTAAAGAATGACCTTGAAAGGGCCATCTGCATCCAGAAGGAGAATTCTGGAGACTGAATGTGGATCAAAGCATACTATTTTTCCCTTTTTGCTGTTGTAGTTTGCTTGCTTGTTTTTTTTCCCTTTTGATCAGATTTTTTTTGCACAGCATGACTAATATGAAAATATTGAAGAATTGCACATGGTTAACCTATATCAGATTGCTTGCTATCTTAGAGAGGGGAGGAGGGAGGAAGAAAAATTTGGAATATAGAATACAGAAGTTTTGCAAGAGTGAATGTTGAAAACTATCTTTGCATATATTTGAAAAAAATAAAGTACTATTTAAAAAAAAAAAAAGCAGAGACAACAGTTTACAAAACTACCCAAAATTTAAAAATAAAAGTGACCTTGGACAAGCTATTTCACTTTTTAGCCTGCTTTGTGTCATCTGTAAAATGAGGAGTTTGTGCTAAATAATCTCTAAGTCCTCTCCCTATCCTGAAATACTATGCTCGTAATCTGAGAGACTATCCAGAGGAAGATATTAGATTTGTTTTTGTTTGGTCCCAGAAGACAGAATTAGTGTTAGTGACTACAAATAGTAGAGATATTTGGCTCCATATGAGGAAAAACTTTCTCATTATTACAGCCATCCAAAAGTAGAATGAGCTTCCTTGGGGGGGATGGTAAGAGGGAAAGCTCCTATCACAGAAGGTCTTCAAGAAAAGGCTATAGAAGACCATTTGTCAAGGAAGAGATAAGAGGAACTCTTGCCCAAGCACCAGGTACCAAAGAAATCTCCAAAATCTCTTCTAACTCCTAAAATCAATGCCGAAATTTCCCCAGGCTATGTGTTTGCTTCTATATCAATCCAGCCTGGACCAGATCCACCCTCTAACTCCTCAGGAAAACACAGAAGCTTGAGGGCTTTTGGCCTAGGGACCCCCTCAAAGCCCAGCAGGTCCATCCACAGTCTCCAGACCACTGAATTTCCCAGTAGCGATGAATTATGATGTTAAGAGATTACTGGCTATAATAGACAGACCGCCATCTTTGAGTCACTGTATCTACATTCAATTCTCAGCCCCAGCAGTTTCTATTTGTGTGACTTGACAGGTCAAATTTTCTCTCAGGTCCACCTCACAGGACTATTGTAAATCTTAAAGTGCTATACCTAAATGTCCCTCCCAGCTCTGACATCCTGTGTATTAAGGTCCCTTTTAACTCTGACATGGTGTGTTCTAAGATCCTTCCTAGCCCTGACATTATATTCTCAGATCTCTTCCACTTGTGACATTCTATATCTTATGATCCCTTCAAAGCCTGACATTGCATTGTATGTTCTAAGGTTCCTTCTAGTTCTGGCATTCTAGGTTTCTACAAGTGCAGAAAATAGAAAAGTGTGGATAACATTTTTTCAGAGTACTGAGTTGGATTTTTTGGATTTGATTTGGTTTTGGGGGGTGGTAGGATCTTTGCCCACATGATGGTGTTTTGCAATCTAAGGTCAAAAAGCAGAGTCTCTACCTCCAGGGCAAATGCCAACTGAATCTAATTCACAAGCAAAGAGAGATGACCATTTGTTTAGAACATACTAATAAGATGGGTTCTTGTCACATGGGAGCTGAGGATGGAGGCCAGAGTGGACAGTCTACTTCTTTCAGCTCACTTCTCACAAGGCTGGAGAGCTCCTACCCACCCCTTCCCTTCTTATCCCAGTCCCACTCACCGCAGGATCCTTGACACAGCAGGAGAAGGGCACCCCACAGCGCTCACGGCTAGGGTTCCAGTCAGTGCAGTTAAAATAGATGTTGAGGTTCCAGTCGCTGGGCCCTCGGGCTCCGCAGCATGACCACTGAGAAGGGAAGCCCAGATGAGAGAGTGGAACAATGAGAAACCTTCCTACCTCCCAGGGCTCTTGTTCCCTGCAGGATCCCCAGTACAAGATACCCAAACCCTGCCAGGACTGGCCCCATCTGCAAGGACCCCCTGACTCAATGCAGCTGATCAAGTGCCTGATCCATTCTTCTGTAGTACTCAATCCATCCCAGACCTCTGGTCCCTGCTCTGGAAAAAAGGTCACACTGTCCAAATCAGGCCAGCAGCAGAACACAGGGAAAGGAGGTTTTAAAATAGACTTAAGGCTTTAGAGAGCCAGGTGTAAGCTTCTTGAAAGCGGGCCTGTTACATTTGTCTTTGTATCTCCTACACTTAGTACAACTTGGCATATAGTAGGTATGTAAATAAAGTAATAAAATTAAATACAAGTTTAAAAAACCCTACATTATTAATTGACGTAAGCCTCAGTGATCAAAAAAAAAAAAAAAGGTGTCTACTATGAACCTGGGGATAAACTGTGTGCCCAAAGGGAAAATGCATGATGCATTCTTCCTCTTTCTTTTTCCTTAATCAGAAAATGAAATATAAGCAAGGCAGAGAGAAAATCTATAATTAACGGATCATTTAATCTCACCATTAAAGAAGGATGCCAAGTCTCTTCCCTTCTCTGGACACAAATTCTTTTATGTGAAAATAAAAGGGTTCAATAGCCAGAGATGGCCCTTGAGGTCCCTTCCCTCTCAATCTACAATCCCATGAACTTATAAATTTGTACATATTTTTTTCTGTTGAATGAGCTCTACCTAGAGAGCCCAGGTAGGCAAAACTAAAACAAGAGTGTTCTGAGAGATCTCCCTTCATGGCCCAGAGGCAGCAAAAGAGGACAAAGGTGTATAGGCCTGCGGAACAGGAGATCTAGATCTAATTCTTGTTTCTATTATCATACCACTGTTAACCGAGTAATCCTGGGAAAAATCCTAAAATTCCTCATTTTAAAAAAGAGTACTGGACTGGCAGACTTCTGACATCCTTTCCTAATTTAAAATTCTAGAATTCTAGGAATTATATGGCTAATGGGAGTCATTACTCCCATACCATTCAGTTTCTCCATCAATAAAGTAGAGATAATAAATACTTTTCTCAGATTTCTCCACCCCTCTTACCTAGGTTGGGACAGGGTAGATTACTTAACTATACTCTCCAAATGACCTTACCCTAATTCAGCCTGGGATCAAATCTCAGCTCTGCCATTTAATACCTCATGTGACCTTGGGTATGTCCCTAGCCTCCCAGAAGCTAGATTCCGTTATCTGCAAAATAAAAAGATTAGATGGCGGCCTTGAAGGTCCTTTCCAGCTCTAAGTCTATAATCCTATAAACCTAGGAATTTATATATTTTTTTCCTCTCTTGAAAATAATACTTCAGTGTTGTAAATAAATCCTAGGAAAACATTCACCGGCTCTGAAATGTCTGGTCTTGTGGGGAAGAAGAAAAGGAGAGAAGTAGGTGCTAGAACCAGACACCAAGAGATATTGGCTGACAGGAAGGTCAGGAAGCCCAGGGCTGAAGGGCAGTGTCTAAGAATCAGGTGAGTTTAGAAAACAAAGGAAAATATGAGCTGTGGCTGAAGGTGAGAGTCACCACTTCTGAACAGGAACTGATTAAGGATCAGGGGACCAAAAAATCAGAGGCAGGATCCTCTTCATCTTTCTGATGTCCAGAGACTCTACCACAGAAAAATGTTTTAAAATCTATACAAAGAGAAATATAGCCATCTATTTTTTTTTTTTTTAAGTTCACTCAGCTCCAGATTAAGACCTACCATCCTAAATGAGGTCATGGAGTCAATCTCTACCAGGATGGGGAGGAGAGGGGGGGAACCGGCATCTCCAAAATAAATAGAACTAAACATATTGGCAGGAAAAAATCCAAGCAGTCTGGGATTCATCTAGGGTATCTACATAAGGGTAAGGATTTACGAGCAGGAGTTAATGATATTAGTTAATTATGAGTTAATGGAGTAGGAGGTAAACCAGAAGAAAAAGAAAGCAACTAGTATCTGATGTCTGATCAGCAATGAGAGGACAAGAAATTGGATTTTCTCTGAAGACCTTCTCACAAACAATGGCTGAGGGGAGCTGCTGTGTTAGTTTTAAGGCAGAAGCAAGTAATCTGTGAATCAGACCCTGCTAAGCAGAATGAGAAGTTTGGGTCGTGCCCACCTAACTCAAGAGCCTAGGACAGCTGCAAACTCCAGTTAGTAGAGTTAGTGGTTGAAAGCCACTGAGAAGTAAGGAACCCAGGATCAGCAAATCTGAAAAGTGAGGAAAGTACTCCAGTGACCTAAAGATTGTACATCTGTGATTCTTCCAGAGGCAATGAAGAAACAACTGCATGTATGCAAAATTTAGACTCTCTACTAAAGAAGGTAAAAAAGACAGAAGGAATCTTTCTTTCACTCTACCAGGAGTTCTTGACCATTTTTATGTCCTATACCCCACTATGGTTTTTGGATCTTCTTCTCAAAATAACGTTTTTAAATGAATTTAAATTTAAGAGGAAAATTTAGAGGAAAAAAAAACTAAACTAATTATATGAGAATTTAGTTAGTAAAATATTTGCTTCAATAAACAACTTTAAGGATTCAGGGAGAAGCCCAAACTGGACTCTAGCTTTGTGAATGAAAGACTCCTAGAAAGAATAGGAGGTGTTTTTAGTAAATAATGAATAAAAGGAATTTGACAAAGAAAAGAATTCCTAAGCTCTTGTCAGAAGGTTGAAGCATAGAAGAAACTCCAGAGAACAAAAGAAAGGATTGCTGAATTTCTGGAGTTATGTCACATTCTGAGGCTTTTTTCCAAGAAGGGTGGGACTGCACACTTGGAAGCAAAAGCAACTTCTCCTGCCATGCTGATAATGAGGACCCAAACCAGGGTACAGATCCCAGCAAAAAGAGACAAATAGTGATACTTGAGAGATAATCTATCAATGACCATGAGCAATAAACAAGAAAGCATGCTGCCTTGTCAGAACACTAATCTGGAATGTGACAGAAAGCTTTGCAAAATTTTGCCAAATCTGGCATTTCTAGAGATTCCAGGGATAAGGGATAAAAACAATATTGCTTAAAAGAAGCCAGAAAGCATAATGAAAGATTTGGAAGCCCTGGGAATGAAATAAAATACTTAGAGACCCAGGTGTGTATTTTCGTCACTACTGCCCATGAAAGTGCAAGGGCTTCAGAAAAGAAAGGCAGATTTGGGAAGTGAACAGCTGGCTAAGAAGATCATGTCTGAGAGCAGGATTTGGATTTCTAGCCTACATGGACTACATTAACAATACTGAAAGAATAGCAGATATGATGGTTGAGCCACCCTCAGTGATATTTGGAAAACTGTGGGCAACAGATGTATTATTGGACTGGAGATGGGCAAATGTCCCAATTTTCGACAAGAAGGAGAAAAAAAGGTAAATTCTTCAAACTACAGGCTGGTGAGCTCTAACACTTACCACCCAAGGAAAAGATACATAGTTAATCCTTTTGAGTCTATTCCTGCTCTATAAAATGTAGTGAATACTTTTAATGTGCTACCTTACTGATTTGTGAAGAACTTCACAAACTTGAAAAGTAATACAGAAATGTGAATTTTATTACTTTGTATTTGAAGGCAATGATAAAAGTTACTATTCCTACAAAAACACAACACACCCCACACAAAAACCAAACCTGTTTCCTCTCTCTAACCTAAAAATTTGTGAACTAAACCAAACTGCTGCTAAGGATCATGGCCTTCTATGGGAGGTAAGGCTGCTGGAGTCTCTTGTGAACCTCCCTCCCAAACCTCCTAATCCTACCATCCATGATCTAAATAAGTCTAGGGCACTCTTGGTTGGACCAAGATTAAAACTTAGATGACTCACATATTCCTGAGCAAAGTCGATGAGGTTTTGCAGGTCGATATCATCCCGATAGGCTTTGACGTTGTTGTTGATGAATATATTGAGCTGGTCTCTAATCCAATCCTTGAAGACAAAGGCCAAGATTCCTGTGGCCAGCTCCAGAAAGAAGATGAGACCCAAGAACACTGAGAACTGCAAGGAAGGGAATGGGAAGAGAGGGGACAGAATCAGTGGAAAATGGTAGAATCCAGCTTGAATGCTACCTGCTGCCCTGCACCCAGTCAGATCATGGGGACTATGGGCATGGGCAAATGCAGGTTGGAGCAGTGAAAAGAACACTAGACTGCAAGGAAAGAAATGGGTCACCCTGGAGCTGCCACTAACTTTTGACTTACTGCACTCTAACCTTCAGACACTCTTGGTAAAGCACCATCTCTCACTACTTCCAAGTCCTCTGGACCTTGTAAACTGCCCGGTTACTTCCCCTGAGAACCACTCAGTTTTTCTATCTGCCACCAATAGAACACGAACCCGGCTATACATGTTGTCTCCCTCAGTTACAATGTGAGTTTCTCGAGAGCAATTTGCTTGGGGTTGCCCTCAAAGTAAGCATTTAACAAATATTTTCCCAATGTATTTACCTTCTCTATGACCCAGCTACATTGGTTTTCTTACTGTTCTTCCAGCATAGTAAATACTCCATTTCCCATCTCCATACTTTTACTCTAGCTGCCCCTATGCCTGAAGCACTTCCTCCTTGTCTCAGCTGATACCTTTTACATAAAAGATCTCCTGATACCTTTAACTACTAGTGCTCTCCCCCCTCACACACACACCTTGCCCATGCCCCTCCCAAAATTATAGGGTCCCATTTCTAGAATTGGAAGGGACGTCTGAGAGCATCCAGTCCAGACCCTTCATTTTACAGATGAAGAAACTAAAGTCCAGGTAGATAAAATACTTTACACAAGTCATAAAGGCAGTAAGCATCAGGGGAGAGATCTGAACTAAAGTTTTCTGACTCCAGAACCTGACCTCCTTCCCCTTTTTTTAATCACAATTCTTACAATGTCTTACTACAGCATGATTCGGGCTTCCAGGAAGCTCTGTCAACCAAGTGGCAGCCCCAGCTCTGACAAGGCCTGCCCAGGAGGAATAGCTCAGCAACGGACTTGTATCTTCTCTAGTCAAAAGATCGGCCTAGCTAAATGTGCTCTGGAGGCTCATCAGCTGGAAGATGATCACCAGGGGATGAATATTTTGAGCAACAGCAGCCCATGAAAAGCCCCTCTAGAAGGGAATGGCGCCGCCGTGTTCTAACCCTGAATCATTGATTTTTCATTTTTCTGAAGGACTGAAGTCGAAAAAAGTTTATCAAGAATTCATTCCTGGCACTTAGCACAATACCTGGCACAAAGGGGGGGGGAGGGGAGGAAGAAACTTGCTGATTGACTGCTGAATCTTAAAGCATTTGTAGGTGAAATTGCTTAAACCTGCCATGCCATGAGATGGCTTCCTGGTGGGTAGAGAGGGATCTTGGGATTACTGAATGAATCAATAATCCTGAGCCAATGGTCCCAGAGAAACAAATCTCCAATTGAGGGTTGGAGAAAGGACAAATGTAGCACTACAAATACCTTTATTTGCAAAAGAATCAAAGGATTATAGATCAGGATTAGAAGTGACCTTTAAAGTCATTTACCCCAATACTCTCATTTTATAGATGAGAAGGAAGTTGAGGCACACTCCAAGGTCAGTTTTTTCCTACTACCACACCATCTCTTCCCCAGGCAGCTGGACTCCCACCCCCACTCCTACTCCCTGATGGGGCTTCTAGCAAAGAAAGTATTATAGGCCAAGCTTAGCCTGGTCAATTTAGTGACACTGCTGATTTAGGAAGTCTAAGGACTGCCTAATCTGGCAAAGGAAAGTTTCCTTTTATATTTATTTCTAATTATATTCTCCCTTTAAAAATATTTCTCAAATTGTTCCATCTTGGCTGAGCTCCCTGAGTCCAGCTGTGGGTCACTGGCCCTTACTTTCTTCTCACCCACTTCAATATATGACCCCTCCCCCAGCACAGACACTTTCAATCCCTTAAATAACTCCACATCCTCCACCCCAGAGGAGAGGGAAGAGCCCCTCACACTTACAAACTTGAGTAAGAAGGTGTTCTCCCGAAGGGCCCCAATGCAGCCAGCGAAGCCCAATACAGACATGATACCTCCAACCACCACGAAGAACCACACGGGATCCAGGCCACTCAGGTGGGTGAGTGAGGAGATGTTGGAAAGGACCCCCTGCACACAGGGTATTAAGGAAGGAAGATTAAGAATCACAGAAACAGTCCCACCTCTACCCCAGCAGCCTCCATCACTTCAGGACTTGGACCCAAACAACCCAGCCTCTTTCTTCCCTGTCTCTTTCCCTCACCATAGGTGCTTACCTTTTCTCCCCAGGCCCACAAGCCTATGACCAGCAGCACAGCCCCCAATAGCTGGAG
This sequence comes from Sminthopsis crassicaudata, assembly GCF_048593235.1. Taxonomy (NCBI): domain Eukaryota; kingdom Metazoa; phylum Chordata; class Mammalia; order Dasyuromorphia; family Dasyuridae; genus Sminthopsis; species Sminthopsis crassicaudata. Next base: position 433,798,464 of record NC_133618.1, on the reverse strand, counting down.
AAGAAAGAAGAAGGAATTCAGGGTATGTCTACTAGAAGTGGGCAGCAAAAGCCCTACACTATGCTATCCTGTTATGTTCTCCAATTCAGTGATAGTACTACCTGTCCCTGCCACCCCAACTTATATACCTGAAAGAGCAGAAGAGCAGATCATGGTCTCCTCTGCTTTCCTGCCACCTGGGCTTTTGGAGGTCTGGAGTAAGAGGGAGTAAAAGTGAGACAGAAAAGGAGCCCCTCTTCATTAATTCAATTGTTCTGTGTCCCATTTTTAACACTAACTTTGTAATCTTAGCCAGAAACTTCTTTCTGAATTTCAGTTTCATCTCTAAGAACAATAATATCTATTATATAAAAAGATAAGATGTGGAGATAAGAAAGAAAGAAAAAAGAAAAGGAAAAAAGACAACAATAATGAAAATTCAATCTTATAAAATACTTTTTTCAAACTTTTTTCTCAAGCTTGTGAAAGTAGATATTAAAAATACTAGTCCCATTTTACAGATGTCCTCATCTGTCTCATAAACTAAGTAACCTCCCCAAAATCACACAATTATTAAGTATCAGATAAGGGATTTAAACTCGGGTCTTTCCTCATCCTTAAATCTAGCGAGTATCCCTCCTATCCCTCCTATCCTACAAAGACTTTAAAATCTGTTAAAATGAGGGTGATAATCCTGGCTCCACGTCTCATACAGTTTCCAGGAAAGTGTGTTAAAAACTTTATAGAGTAATATGGAAATTAGCTAACCCGATTCATATTGATTATATATATTTGTACAGAGTATTGGAATCATTAAAGGACATGAACAGCTAATTCATAAAGGATGATTTCAACTAGAAAGACAAGGTAGTAAATGAAACCTGTCAAATGAATGGGACAGACAGCCTGAGGGTGGTAAGCCTGGCTAAGAAGTCAATGCAATCTTTCAAGGAAAGGAAGATAAGGAAATGGAGCAGGGAGGGAGGACAGAAGTTAGTGACTGTTTGACTTTGAGGGGCAAGGAAACAAGTCACAGATGACTTGGCAGAAACTAGGGGACCAAATCAGGGAATTTCAGACTGCTCAGCTGTAGGATGAGTAATAAATATATGGTATCCCAGAGTAGAAGGGCCAATTTTCTGCTCAGGTTCTCTCTCATGAGGTTATAACAGCACCATATGGACAGCCTTCTAGATAAAGAATAAAACATCCTGTATTCAAATTTAAGCTAGCCAATTATTCCTTATTGATCTCTAGAGCGCTGAAGTGTTCTCTGGCCTGTTCAGTCCATACCCCTCCCTCCTTTTAAAATGAAGGAGTTGGAAAAGTCCCTCCCAGATCTAAGTCAATGATTTTAGGATAAGTTCTAAGGACCCTTCCTGTTATAAATCCAGTTATTAGCTGATACCAAGGCTCTTTTGTCAGTTGAAAGGGCTAAAAGGGACCTTTTGTGCCCACTCTCTGACCATTAGCCACAATAGCTGAAGAGGTCCCTCCCATGAGGAGGACAGAGGGCTCAGGCTAAAGGGAAAGCAAGATTAAGTGAAGGGAATTGGGGAAATTACAATTGATAATGAGAATAGGGGTAGGAAATAATGATATACAGAAAAGGCCGGAGCTAGCCACTGGCCTGGAGAAACAGGCCCTGCTCAACACAGGGGCCACACCTTACCCCAAAATGTAAAGGTGACGGCAGAGATGGGATTCTGCAACTCTCTCCATTCACCCTGGTCCTGGGTGACCTGGAGAGACAACTACTCAAGTCCCCCTTAATTTAGTCCTACAAGGGTGACTCTCCTAGAGAGAAAATTGGGAGTTGGGAGGTGGGGTGAATTTCTAAGAATCTCCAAAGAAATACCTTCCCACACACTTTAATCTTTCTTTCCCAGACCTCGAGCAACCAGCAGACTGGGTCTTTAAACGGGGCCCCTGAAGAAAACCTCAAGCAATCGATTCCATGGAGAGCTGCCCCCACACACACTCAATGAGGGGGGATCTCTAGGCCTGAGAAGCAGCAAGGCTAGCCTATGAGTGGCTAGCCAAGAGTACGGACGACCCCTCCCAGACCCCTTTATTCACTATTCTTTCCTTCTCCCTTCCCCAGGAAAGAAAGCCAAGTAGGTGGGGGCTGGGCAGCTCCCCGTGAACCCCAGGGAAAGAAGGGGGTGGGGTGTAGCTTTTCCCTTCCTTTCCCCTCCCCCTCTTCCTAGGGAAGGGAGGGGAGGGCGACACTAGCCGGGAAGCCCAGGAAATGAACCGGGCAGGGTGGTTGCGGGGCAGCCTCCCCTGCCCTCCAGAAAGCCCCGAGATGGAGTGCAGCCTGATCTTTACCCCCCACCCAGCCCCACCCCTCACGGCCTCATCCCCACCCCACTCACCCAGAAGATAATGTTGAAACCGAACAGGAAGTATTTTCCGCAGCAGCCGACCTCGGGCTCCTGGAAGCGCTGCTGCTTGGCCGGCATGGTGAGCAGCCGGGGCGGCCGCCGCGCACTGGGAGCCGCTCGCCCGGGGCCGGGGCCCGTGGCCCGCAGCAGCCCTGGGTTAGCGCCGGCCCCGGGCCTGGGCTGGCGGTCTCGGCTTCATGGCTGAGACCACGCCGAGGCCCCGCCCCCCGTCCCCGGCTCCGCCCGCCAGCCGGCCTCCTCCTCCTCCTCCTCCTCCTCCTCCTCCTTTTTCCCCGCCAGCTAGGACACCTAGCAGCGCCAGCCGACCCGAGACCTCCGGGGTAGTCCCGGCTTTGGGGGCCTAGGTAATGCGGCGCCTCCTAATCGAGCTCTGTCTCAGGCTCCAATCCATCCTCTCTCACCTCGGACAAAGATATTCCTAAAGTACAGTTATAGCCACGTCACTCCTCCACTCCAGAAGCTTATGGGGCTCCCTATTATCTCTAGAATAAAATAGAAACTGTTCGGCATCTAAGACTTCACAGTCTGGCTCAGCCTTCCCTATCAGAGCTCCTTATACATCCCTTTCGGGCACTCTTCAATTCCAGCCAGACTGTGGGCACTATTCTTCCCACACTGCATTCCTTCTTGCCTTTACACAAGCTGTCCCTGGAATGTGCTGGACCTTCACCTCCTCCCTCTAAGAGTCCCAGCTTCCTTCAGTTTTATAGAAGAGATGTTCTGATCTTCCCCGATAATGGTAGTGATCCTCCACTGGAATTTACTTTGTATATGTTTTGTATTTATATGCATATATCTTGTTTCCCCTCATCCAGGGCTAGATCTGTTTCAATTGTATCTCTATCCCCAGCATGTGGGCATTTAATAAACGACTGATGGGATTCAATGTATTTATCCCCCAGTTGGTCGGTGCCACTTTGAAACTCATCAAAGTAAGGATGAAAAGCAAAATGAATCTGGAGTGTTAGTTACTTCTCTTTTAAAATTGAAGATAATTAGGCCTGTATCCCAAAAAGATTTTAAATGAGGGAAAGGGACCGGTATGTGCAAGAATGTTTGTGGCAGACCTCTTTGTAATAGCAAGAAACTGGAAACTGAGTGGATGCTCATCAGTGGGGAAATGGCTGAATAAGTTATGGTAATCAAATGTTATGGAATATTATTGTTCTGTAAGAAATGACCAGCAGGATGAATACAGAGAGGCCTGGAGAGACTTACATGGACTGATGCTGAGTGAAGTGAGCAGAACCAAGAGATCATTGCACACAACAACATCAATATTATACAATAATCAATTCTGATGAAGGTGACTGTTTCCAACAATGACATAATTGAAGCCAGTTCCAATGGTCTTGTGACAAAGAGAGACATCTACACCCAGGGAGAGGACTGTAGGAACTGACTGTGGATCACAACATAACATTCTCACTCTTTTTGTTGTTGTTCGCTTGCATTTTATTTTCTTACTTATTTGCCTTCTTTTTTTTGACCTGATTTATCTTGTGCAGCAAGAGAATTGTATAAATATGTTTATACATATTGGATTTAACATGTATTTTAGCATGTTTAACATATATTGAATTGCTTGCCATCTAGGGGAGGGAGTGGGAGGAAGAAGGAGAAAAGCTGAAACACAAGGCTATGCAAGAGTCAATGTCAAATTATCCATGCATATGTTTTAAAAATAAAAAAGCTTTATTAAAAAAAAAACTGAAGATAAAAAGTTTTTTATTTTCACTCCCTTTCTCCACTTCCACATCCATGCCTTAGGACAATCCTTCCTCACTTCTTCCTAATTATTTTCTCCTCCCCAAAATCCACACAGTGGGTCACCTTCCTGGATCTTTATAATAGTGTCACTTCCTTGTTCAGAAACTTTCAATCCCTCCCCTTCCTACAAAGTTCCCAAGTTAAAAAGACAGAGTTCCTTGAACACAGAAAACTTGTTTATTAAATTAAATAGGTCTGGCATCCCCTCTGTTATCTGGGAAGAAGCTTCTAAAATGTTCAGGTCCCACCAGACCTAAAAAAGAAAGGAAAAAAATATCCCTCTTCCCAATCTAGCTACTATTCCAAATCTTTTATTCTCTTATTCACTGATATTCACTAATAAAATTGTTGAATAACTTATCTACACTACTTCCTTCCACCCACCTACCTATACTCTCAGTCTTGCAGTATTAAAAAACCTCAGTGACTTCAGAAGTTGCCCATCAACTGTTACAGATGATCTGGGGCTCAATATATCCATACTTTTGACATCACTGGTCCCTCCTACCCCAGCATTCTTCCCCACCTCAGTTTCAGAGATTATATGTTTTATTATTCCTCCCAGGCCTTTATCTGTTGTGACCTCTAGCTGAGCCCTCTTCTTAATGTATTCCTTTCCCAGTCCCTCGGCAATTACATTCACTCCCCTCTATGCAGATGATTCCCAGCCCAACTAGCCTCAGCCCCATATCTCCAAAGATAACCTTCATTCATCCAGTCTCTCAAGTTCCTAAACCTGAGGCTATCTTTCATGTTTCCCTCTCTTTCACATCCAGTTACTAAATTGTGTTGATTTCTCATCTGAAACATGTCAGATAAAGCCATTCATTCCAGTGGGTCATAACTGCTGTCACACAAGAGTACAGGCCCTCATAGCTAAACACGAAGAGAGGCCTTGAGCCTAGAAAATATTGTACAGATGGGAAAATCAGATAACTAGAGCTTAATAATAATATTTTATATTATTGTTATATTTTGTATTATATTCATATTATTATGTTATAGCTAATATTTTCATTGTACTTTAAGGTTTGTAATGTGCTTTACAAATATTATACTTTATCCTCCCAACAAATCCAGGAGGTGGTACTCTTATCTCTATTTTATAGATGAGTAACTAAAGCTTAGAAAAGTTACATAATTTGCCCAAAATTATACTGCTAATAAGTTTCTGAGGCAGGTTTGACCTTCCCTCTTTCCAATACTAAATCTGGCACTGTGATAAATACATTTCACAGTAATGTTGGACAGAAACTCGTTCGATAATCCTACAAAGGAGTCAAAGAAAAAAGTTCAACAGAAATATTACTGCCTTCAAGTTTGCTCAAATGTTCAAGCCATCCCTACTCAGGAGGTAAGCACAAAGGAAGATTACAGCCAGAAGGAACTGGAGAATTCCTTAGACATCAACCAGTCTCCTATAATGAATCCCCTCTAGGTATCCGAGATGTCATCCCAGGAAAATGAGCTGAGGCAACTGGAGGGTAGCAGATTAAAACAAATAGTTTGCCAGTAAGGAGCTTATATTAAATCAGTGTACAACCTCAGGACAAGTGACATTTTCCCCTTTCTGGGAAAGATCATAGGACAATAGATTTAGAGCTGAAAAGAATATCAGAAGAATATCAATTCTCCTGTTTTACAAATGAGGACACTGAAACACATTTCTTAAATGATTTGTTTAATTCATACATCTAGTCTATTGGGTGGAATTTGAGCCCTACTTGTCCTAGCTAAGTCTATAATATCCCTGGCAACCTTAATTGTTTACATTTTAATTTATTTTTGCTTTTTCGCTTGGCGAATAGGGTTAACTAAATTGACTGAAGCTGCTCTGAGGCCTCTAAACCTTTTGCTTCGAGCGACCAGACAATGTCCCTCCCAGCCTCAGCTTAGTTTGTGGATCTTGCCAACTCTTCCCTCCAGAGACTCCCAAGCTTTCTTTACAGTCTTTGGCTTATTATGCAAAACAACCTACGCAGTGAGATCCCTAATCTTTCCACAGACAACCTAGTCATTCTCTTTGCCTTGGGGCTCTATATAAACCCTGTTCCTGGCCCCTCCTGGGATATCCCAGCCCTTGCTCTGCTGCACCACAAGCTGTGACTCTTCTATCCAGATTAAAGACCCCCATTTTGTTGTGTTGACTGTTTTCATTTAAAATTCACGATGACACACTAGATCTGTGATTTAGTCTGTAGGGGATTGTCTTAAGAGAATCGCCTGAGGGTACTGCCCCAGGATCACACAGCCAGTTTTAGTGAGATGACCTAAATGATGATAATAGCTAATATTCACATTATGCCTACTATGTGCTTTGCAAACCTTAACTCAGTCTCTCTTAACAACCCAGGGATTTAGGTGCTAGTATATCCTTTTTACAATTGGTTTTTGTGGTTGGTTATCCTTTTCCGAAGAAGACCATGACATCAAGTAAATGATGCCATGACATGCAAGTCAATTGAATTTAAATAAGGGAGGTCTGGGCAGGGTCACCAGCCTCACTTTCCTTTCCAGGGCCATCTGGGTCCAGGGGCCAGATATGGATCAAGAGGAAAATGAAACTAACACAGAGGTCAAATGATTTGTCCAGAGTTGCCCTCAGTCTGGATTTAAATTCAAGTCTTCTGGCTCTAGGCCCAAAGTTCTGTTTCCTGTGTGCCCAGCTGCTTCTTCTTGATGTTTAGGCCAGCTTTCTCTTCTCTACCCCAGTCAGCCTCTCCTTTAAGTCTTTTAAGCTCACGAATCTCAAAGCCAAACACCTTCTGACATTTTTTTAAAAGAAGATAAAAATTTAACTAGCTTTAGCTGATGATGGCTGGAGATAATTGCAGAGTGGCTAGCAACTCTACATAACAGAGAAATACACATACATATATACACACACATATGACATATACCCATTTGGTATACATGCACATACATATATGCACATCATGCATGTGGGTATGTATGTATAAATGCACAATACACCCAAGAGTACAGTGTGTGTGTGTGTGTGTGTGTGTGTGTATGTATCAGCTAGGTAGTACATTGTATAGATCATCAGGTCTGGAGTTAAGAAGACCAGAGTTTAAATTTAGCCTCAAATATTTACTAGCCACAAGGGTTAGTGAGAGTAACTCTGGTTTAGTCTTTCAACCTGTTTGCCACAGTTTACTCAAGTGTAAAATTGAGATAACATTCATGTTGCAGTATTGTTGTGGTTTAAATGGAATAATTGTAATGAAAAGACTCCCCTCGCCTCCTATCAGTTTTTGTACTTCTCTGGAGCTATCATTCATGCCTTCCTCTCTTCCCTAGGAAACTCACCATTGGAATTGTCACCATGCTACAAGATCGAATCTGCCTAGTATTTATATCCCTCTGATCAGACCCTCAGTAAGAGCAGGACTGGGGCTCCAGGAGCTCAACCCAATTTTTCTTCTCATTTCCCACTAACTACACTGCTTCTGGACTTCTCTTGAACTCTTTAGTAGGTCACCCTCCAATTTCAGTTTCCTTTTGGGTATAGTCTTTCCCCATTAGATTCTAAGTTCCTTGAAGACTGGAACTGTCTGTTTATTTGTATCCCCAGCACTTAAGTGCATCATAAATGTTAATTATTATTATCTATAAGGTTTTACATGCTTTAAGATAGGTTCCTTTTAGTGCCTAACTGTTGAGACAGATAACCAATTTTCTTATTTAATAGGGACAGGTTGGGATGGGAGGAGGAAAAGGGGAGAAAATGTCTCATGGAGTCACCCAAGATCAGGGCTGTTTTGGATAGGGGCATTTTCCCCTATTGTTAGGCCCATCATTTGAGATAGAAAAAGCACAACCCTGCAGGTTCCATTGGTTTGACTTCTGTGGTTACTTATTAAAAAGGAGTAAGAGAATAGTTGCCCTAAACTCACATTACATAAGTTTTTACATTTGTTCCACAATTATCCCCTTTGATACTTCATTAGAAGTATTAAGTCTGAACTGCTCAATAAACAGGTTCACTCCTAGTGATTTGTATTTGTTTTTATTTTCAGGTAAAATGAGAGATCCTGAGTTGGAAAGAACTGGTATATGTGCCAAGACCTCAAACAACAAATTTGTTCTTGGTGAAAGAGTTGCTCTTGGTGGCTGTATCTGCATGGGCCTGGTAGCCAATAACAACCTTCGGGGAGAGCCCCAACCTCTCCTTGTAGACACGTCTGGGGGTATAGGAAATACTAAGTTTTCCACCCATGCATTCCCAGTATCTTCCTCCCTCCAGGCTCATCATTTTCTGTTCCTCTCTTCACTTCCCAAGGCTATAAATTCCACATGGAAAGCCTTTGCATTTCCCTCTCCCCTCTCCCCTCCCCCCCAACATATTTACCCAATAAAGGTGACAGCTGGCTGGTTCTCAGCCTCACTGGTCCAGATGGCTATCTTATCCCCCTTGGTGCGAAGATTGACCACAGCCCCACACACCTCCTCACTGTATTCCTCAAAGGCCTCTCCAATCAGGCAAAGAAGCTGGCCCCAGAAAAATAAAATGATATATTTAGCCCTGATGGCCAACCCTGGGCCTAACATCCTTCTCTGAAGTTAGACCCTAGATCTGCCCCCTCCTAAAAGCTATGGATAGCTAGGAGAATCCCCTTCCCAGCTCCTGGTGAGAAGTAGAGTGATTAGTGATTGATCTAGTCTTCTCATTTTACAAAAGAGAACGGACAGAGAAGGAAAGGAAAGAATGGGTTTTAGAGTCACATAAACAGTGACTTTTTTAAAGTAAGTCACTTTTTTTTTTTTTTTGAGTGATTTGCAGTTTCAGATTAGAGTTCTAATTTCAAATAAAAAATTTTCCAGGTTAGGCTGGGCCACAGGGAAAGTCCCATCTCATATCCTCATTTTCAGGAGTAGCTGGATGAATATGTGTATAACTTTGTTGGGGTGGATACAGAGGTATCTATAAGGGATCCCTTCTTTCCCTCCCCTACTCCCTCAATCCCATACTGACTGTCTCTAGCCAGAGCCGGTCGAGGTTACTTTGGCGCTGTTGCTTGGCCAGGCTGACCAACCATCGGCCACCATGCTTATTCTTGCTATCTTCCCACATAGGCTCAATGCCATCCTGGAGGAGAAAGAAGAGGGGTTAGCACAGAGGGTGGGAAGGGAAGAAAACATTTAGTTCATCTCCATCTGTGCTAATAGCATTCTACTTTCTGTTAGAAGTCAGAGACCCCTGCTGCCACTCAGCTCCTCAAAATAGAGAAGACTTCCTCCTCACCTAAGAAAGCAAAATTTGTGCCCCATCCCAGACTTGGTACTCTCCAGCAGGGAAAAAGCTGAAAGGAATAACGTCTCTCTAGGGCCAATGTGACAAACTATCCCAAGAATATCTCTCTCTCTACCCCCAGCTACCCCAGCCCTGTCCCTAGGGAAGCTAGACTTAGCTAAGCTTTGACATCCAGCTTTATAGGATTTAAAACTAAGGGGAATCTTTAAAATCTAATTTAGCCTCCTTATTTCATAGGCGAGGAAACAGACCCAGGAAGGGGGAGAAATTCACTCATGTTCACACAGAAAGTTAATTCTAACTTGGGTTTTCCACAATCAAGTGGATCATTCATCCTTCCTACTCCACCACAATGTATCCAGGTGATGCTAATTCTACCAGGTAATGTTTCTTCCCCCCTCCCTCCCCAATCTCCCTCAGGTGGAAGGCTCAGTGGGGATTGGATAGAGAATATTACCTTGAAAAGGGCATAGTCACAGCCGGAGGTCAGTTTGCTGGCCACTTGGATGTGGCTGTAAATCCTGGGAAAATAAACCTTATCATTTTAGACCTAGAAGAGATCTTAGGAACCATAGAGCCCAACTCCCTCATTTTATGGGAATGAAACCAAACCCTAGAGAGACACCATAATATCCCATTACTATATAAAAAACTGTTTTGTATGTTAACCCAAAAGGCCTAGAAGAAGATCAAGTCCCAGGACAGAACCACAAGTACCAGATGAGTGGGTAGAACTCTAAGGACTGAAGCCTAAAAGGGAAAAGCTAGAAAGGAGCACCTTGGAGTCTCTATTTTTGAGGCCTCCAACCCATTTTTACAGCTATAACTTAAGTTATACAGAAAATGCCTCATGGACACTTCAGAATTCTAGTTCTAGCTACAAGGTAGCCTTGAAAAGATTTTACTTTTTAGTACGATATGGCCCATAGTCTCTCCAGGTGTCCCACCATGATATCTGCAAAGAAGCAGGATATCATGCCATCCACTAAAAAAAGAGTGGGTTTCTGGCTCTCTTCCTTCAATTTTCTCACAAGTGGTCACTAGACTTTCTGGTCAGACAGAAGGAGTATCACTTCTTTCCCATCTCCAGGTTGCTCCTATGTAGAGCATGAACTCAATTAGTTGAGATTATACCTAGACCACTTGGCTAATTTTTTCTGCTTTGATTTTCTCTTCTGAATATTTTCAACTGAGCAATCAAACTAGAGGAATATATGTCCAGTCTTGGAGAACTTGCAAGTTTGAGAGATGTGAAGGTCCTGGGTCTGATAAGTGAACAAGGCTGCATTTCTTCATTGACGTCATTTATTACTCTTCAGTGTTAGATGTATAGGCTTGTCCAGGCTCAAAAACCACTTCTGGGCCAACAGAGGCTGGTGTATTGCTCCCTTTCATTTCCATTAAGGGACCCATCTGTCCTGAGCCTACAAAGGCAAAGAATGCCAGCAAATGCCATGCAACCCACATAACATATTTACCAATGTCACACAGGGGAGAAAAAAGCAACAGAACCAAAAATTATACTCAGACACTAACTCTAAATCCAGCCAGTTTTCCCCCCCAGGCCACAAGGAAAATCTGGGACCAGACAAGACTAGAAGGAACTTTTTTCTTCAGGAACCAAAAGGGATCTTTTTATTTACACTTTAAACCAAATTCTAAAGATGTGAATATTTTCTTCACTGCTGTTCTGGGAGGGACAGAAGAAATTGATGTTGTCCCCATTTTACAGATTGGTTCAAATTGACTCACCATGTCACAATTGTTTAAGTTGTTTTGGTTGCATCCAACCCTCCATGACCTTATTTGGGGGTTTCCTTGCAAAGATACTGTAATTGTTTGCCATTTCCTTTTGAAGCTCATTTGACAAGAAATTGAGGCAAACAGGGTCAAGTCACACAAAAATTAGTGTCTAAGGTAAATTTGAACTCAGGAAGATGATTGAGTCTTTTTGCTTCCAAGCTCATTGCTTTGTGCACTATGGTGCAAATTAGTTGCCCTCTGTCCCTATAGGCAGATCACATTACCTATGCTAACCATGGTTAACTGATTTAGTTAAGTTTGTAGATATGGAAGTTGGAACCTTAAACCTTCTGATCTTTTGACTCTAAAAACAGCATCTTCTTTTTGCTTTCCCATACTACCTCCCATCATTGATGAACAGACTCAGCAAAGACATGATAGCTGTCTTCAAGGATTTGAAGAGCTGTCTAGTAAAAAGAAGGATTAAACTAGCTCTGCTTGGCCCTAGAGGACTGAATAAGAAGCAATGAGATAGGAACTATATTTTGCTTGGATGTTAGAGAAAACTTCCTAATAATCAGAGTTGTCCCAAAATAGAGATGTGATTGATGCTTCAGGAGGGAACTCTCAGTGGAAATCTTTAAGAAGATTGATGGAAGACCACTTAGGGATGTTGTAGGAAGGATTCCTGTTCAAGTACAAAATGATCACATTAGCAACAAGGGCCCTTCTTTGTTTTAGGCCCATATAAGCCAAGAGTAGCCTAAGTCTTAATATTGAAAACCCCATACTCCTGCTTAATGGTCCTAGGGTCAGGCTAGTCAATCAGACACTTATGTAAATAAACCACATTCAAATGGCAGATTGTGTTGTCCTTTTGAGTAGGATCTTTATGAAGGGACTGGTCACAGGGAGAATTGACAGATGTTCTATCAGAAAAATATAGGATCCTCCTCACAAAAGGCAATCCCAGTGGAGGGGAGAAAAGATTATTTTTTAGGTGAGAGAAAGAGTCAGATAAAGCTATCGTTCCTTCACTGGTAGAATTTGGCAACTGAATATGGCTTGACCAGTCAACAGGGAGCTAATGAAAATTTTTTTAGTAGAAATGTGTATTTCTTCCCCACCACCCAACCCCCTCTTCCCTCCCTGGGTCCAGCTGAAAATCCTTCCACCAAATCCCAGATACTCACGACCAGAAGTCCTCCACAGTATCAAATTCGGTGACCAGATGAAGGTTGTCCCGCCAACTCCTGTTTCTATCATTCTTGAAGAACCATAACGCCCACCTGAAGAGGGAGGAGAAGGGGAAAGAGACAAAGCAAAATAGTGAAACTCAGTCAAATAGTACTGAAAAAATATGATAGGAAAAGTTTGTATCAGGCTTTTGGTGTCCAGAGTCCTGGCTCTGCTACTGATGCAATATGTGCCCAGGCAAATAATTTTAATTCTCAAGGGTCTCTTTTGTAAAATAGGTTTCCTCTTCTGTAAAATAAAAGGATTGGGCTGGATGATTCAGTAGACTAAGCCCCTTCTAGCTCTAAATCTTAGGAACCAAGCCCTGAAGCAGAAGTAACAAAGGAAGGAGGGCAGGAAGGGAAGAAAAGAGCCTTACTATTAAACTGAAGGGGGTGCTATGGGGCAGTACCTGTTCTCCAGAGGATGCTTCTCTAGCCTGTCCACAAAAGACAACTTCCTCTCCCTTGGGGATTCCTCCAGCATTTGGGCTTCAGTCTGCAAATCCTGCACCTGGCCAGAAGAGGGAGAGAAGATAGGGAATGGGGGATTAAGATCCATGAAGGGCTATCTTCTAGTCCCCCTCAACATCAAGCCACGGCCAAGCCCGTGGTAGGAGTTAAAACAAGGTGGAAGTATTGAAACACAGAGAAAGGCGGGGGAGGTATCAGACTCACAGTTGGAGCAGCTGTAGCCATGCTTAGCCTCAGCCCTCAGCCCAGGGGACTCCTTTTATCCTCTGACCACAAAGGAGGGCATGGTTCTTAAAGGAACAGTCACCATCTCCTAGCTGCCTCACCTCCAAAGTTGAGGTAGTATGTTTCAGGTTGAATTAACTCCCTAGTTTTGTCTTCCATTCCTCTTCCCACCCCTGAGCACCTAAAGGGTCTCAAGGGTGAGCTTAGCCTGGTAGGAGCTGGAATAATCTATATTTAATCAAGTCAAGTCACTTCTCTACTGAGAAAATTTTCATTAGCTCCCCATTGACTAAGTCATTTTCTTGATATTCAAGGCTCTGTCAGCCAACTGGCACAGGTGTATTATTTCACACTAATATAATGTTATTCCTTTTCTATGCATTTTATATTCCAGTCAAATTGGACTGCCCTATCCCATCGATCTTCAACACATGCAGGGACTTATTGCCTTCCTGCAACCTCTTTACCTTTTGAATTCCTACCCATGTTTTAAAGCTTAATCAAATATCTTCTTTAATTCTTCTTTAATGTCCTGCATTCCCTTGAAAAAACCTGTCCCCTCAGACATCACATAATAGTAAGGATAGGAACTACAACTGTGATTTCATTAATATGGGGAGTTCTCAGAGAGGGAAACTTCCTCTACCAATCCACGATGACACCTTCTCTTGTTTGTACTTATTTATTTGTTGTCATTCCCATTAAATTGTGAGCTCTGTGACTGCAGAGGCTATGTCTTTGTATTTGTAGTGCTATTTACGGTGCCTAGCACATAGTAGAGACTTAATAAACATTAATTAATTGATTCTTGACTACTTAATAGCCTTAGAGTCACAAAGCCAGTAGGTATTAGAGCTAGGACTTGAACCCGGCTCTTCTTAGCTCCAGGCCAGCTCTCTATCCATTGTGCCAGATAAAGTTTACATAGTATAGTAAAAGGAATGCTGGATTTAGAGTCCAATGAGCTGGATTAAAATTTTGTCTCTACCATTGACTAGTATTTGACCTTGGATAGTCACTCTATTTCCCCGAGCCTTGATTTCCTCCTATGAAAGAAAGGGTAGTAAATGGCTTCTAAAGTTCCTTCCTGTTCTAAATTTGTGGTCCTCTCATATAGCACTTCCTTCTGTATTTCTCTTATGCACATATCATATAATATTGAGCATAGGTGTTATCTATGTCTCATCGTTCTGTGAGTTTACCTGCCTGTATATTTCCCCCAGTATTCTGAATACAAGAAGCAAGTGACCCAAAGGGAAAAGGGTAATGTGGGGTAATCAAAAGAGCCCTGGCTTTAAAGTCAGAGGACCTGGGTGTGAATCCTGGCCCTGCCACTGATTTGCTATGTTATTTTGGGTAAATAATATAACCTCAGTTTCGTCATCTATAAAATGAGGAGCTTGAACTAGATGGACTCAATTCCTTCCAGTTCTGGATCAATGATCCTATATGATGTATTCATATATGTACTCATAAATACTTATATATATATTTTATATGATGAGATACTTTGTGAGTCCTAGAATCTGGCCCATTTATTGTCAGTTTACCATAGGGACCTAGGAACCTAACTGTAACATGCCCTCCTAGCAGTTACTATATTACCAGTCTGTCCTAGGCCCAACAGAGTACCTTTGACCACTGATTTTTGCAGTGTCAACTCTACCCGGCTCGCCTCCTCTGAGGCCTTCAAAGATCTCTGGCCATGATTTCTTAAATCTATAGTTTAATAACCAGTAGCGCACTCAAGAACAGCCACATGTAATCTTAAAAGCCTTTATTATACCTACTCACATAATGCCCTGACTTGATGCCCTGACTTGTTGGTTCCCTAGTGAACACCTGGTCTGAAATCCCACGTGTTCACTACCAAACTCCTTATCTCTCTGGGCTATCCATCAGCTTGGCTTGGCCGCCCCAGGTTAGGGAGCCAGGTTAAAGAGATTGACTTGCTGTCTGCAGTGGGCTTATAAAGGGCCTGTGAGGTCACACACACAGCCTACCAACGAGAGAATCACCCATTACGAAGCTATCTCAATATGGACAGGATCCCACCCACAGGGCAGAGATTACTTCTGGGCCACTCAATCTCCTGTTGCGCTGTGCCTGCCCATTTAAAGGGCCCTTACACCTGACTGTCCTGCCTTATTATCTATAATCTATTCAATAATGCTATTGCTTCGGCAAAAGACATGTCTATGGACTACTCTATATATCAACTCAACCTCTCATGATTCCCTAATCAAAAATGTTCTAGTTCAGTACTGAAGATCTTAAGACAAGATTTGTTTACTCTTCATTTTCTAATAGGACCAATAAGCTCATGGGGGACGCCTTGACTTGTACATGAATTAAATTTAAATGAGGCAGGGTTGCACAAAGTGGTAAGCCTCATTCTCTTTCAGAGTCATCAAAGTCCAATAGCAAGACAGAAGTCACAACTATGATTGGCAAGGATACACGGAAAGACTGGCATCCTGGATATCTGGTCAAGCTCTAGGCACTCCATAGTGCCTCCCCCAGTCACCTTCATGGTCAGAGGAACATGTCCTCATCCACCTATTCCAGAGGGAAGTCTTCACAAGCTTGGAGTAAACATCCCTCTACCTCACCAACATTTTTGAGACCTGTTGGCGTGGTCCTTATGCATGCTACTGCTTCTTGGAACCACAGGTAAGAGTTGGGTGGCAGGTAGACACCAAAGATAAATGAACAGCCTTAAAAGGAGCTTGCCAGCCCCCTTCACATCTCCCGAACTCCCCTACACCACAAGGCAATATTTAGTTGTTGATTGGATATGTTGGGTAAAGAAAAGTGTGGAGAGATGGCTAGGTGGCGCAGTGGATAGAGCACCAGCCCTGAAGTCAGGAGGACCTGAGTTCAAATGTGAACTCAGGCACTTAACACTTCCTAGCTGTGTGACCCTGGCAAGTCACTTAACCCCAATTGCCTCAGCAAAAAGGAAAGAAAATAAAAGTATGGAATTGAAAATTATGAAGTTAAAAACCTCAGCCATTGGAAGAATGGCAATGTCTTTGGCAGAAATAGGAAAATTCCATGGGAGGGGAATGGGGCTCAAGGAAAAAGATAATGAATGATTTCTGGTTTGGTGGAGAACAGTTAGAGAGAGTGGGGCTGATGGCTTTGTCGGCAAAGAATAGCTTGAGGTCACCAAAAGGACCATGCACTTTCCCAGGGAGAATCAAAGCCATTCTTCAAGGGTTTGAGAAATGAATAGATGCTAAGAAAACACAGTCAGTGAGTGTAGATGATTTGGGGAATTTGACAATGAAAGAGAGAAATAAAGCATTAGCTTAAGGGGATGGTATGATCAAGTGAAGATTATTTTTAGTATAAAAGGCACAGAGGCACATAGACATAAAGGAACAAATGCTTTATTTTGGTATTTAAACTAGTCAGAATGCAATGCATATTCTTGCCACCAGGTGGCAATTCAATCTCATGCAGTTCTGGCCCTCCTTCATTGTGCAGGGCCCAGGATACTCTAGGTTCTGGTTTTCAGCCATCTGCTGGGTGAAACTCAACATACATGGGTGGGCCCAGCTTGGTCCCTGCCTTTCCCCAGTTTTACCCTTTTCAGGAAAACCCTGCGTTGAAATTCTATCTTGTTATGGCCCCCATAACTACCCTACCAGTATTATAGTAATTATTTAAGTAGTCAGTAAGATAACAATAAATAGGAAATAGGAGCTAAAGGTTCAAGGAGAAACATAAAAGCCTTTTGCTAAATTTGTTTCCTAAATTAATTATAGCCACATACAGAGACTAAGTGCTAAATTGAGATAAGCCAGTTAGATCCCAACAAAATGGCACTTGGCCTGCAAGCTGCAGATAAGCACTAAACACATAGTAAAACTAGAAAAAAATTACTTTAATAAGACTTAGTCCATTTCTTCCTCCACTAGACCCTTAAAGAATAATATCTCCAAATTTTCCTCCTTGAGCATTATCAACCATCTGTCCATGCTGTCTGTCTAAGTGCTCCCAAGTTTTATAAGTGAATCTACAAGTCACTTAAGCCTGTTTGCCTCAGTCTCCTCATCTGTCAAATGATCTGGAGAAGGAAATGGCAAATTACTCCAGTATCTTTGCCAAGAAAACCCCATATGGGGTCACAAAGAGTCAAACACGACGAAAAATGATTCAATAACAACAACAAATGTACCCTTCTTCTTTCCCTGTTTCGTTCCCTACTTAGCTGTCTCTCTGTTCTACCCTATTTACAGAACTGTCCTTGAATCTTCTGCCTTTGTACTCCATGCCTTATTAAAGTGTGACTGTTGCATTATTCCCCACTTGCTGCCAGTATGATCTTTCCTGACATCCAAAGAACAAGATTTGCTTGCTCTGATCCAACTAAGACCTCTTTGTATGCTTTTTTCCTGAAAGCATAAACCAGACAGCCAGGCTAGGACTTAATTTGTCAGCAACCAGACATCATATATCTCATAGGAACTCAGAATCTCCCATGGGGAAGCTTGCTACTATGAACCTACCAATAGAAAGCAAGGACTGATGCATTGGGGATCTACCTTCCTGATTGGGCTTAATAAAACAACCCCAAGTTCCTATCTTTTCTGATAGCATGATGAATTATTATTAATAGTTCATTTCTTTTTCTCAGCAAATAAAGGGCCAGACTCAGAGATCTGGTTTCAAGTTCTAGTGCCTAGGTGATGTGGGGCATGTTCATTTAACCTCAGTGCTCCAGACAATTGTCTAGCTTCAGAGAAGATATAGATCTGTATAGGTAGAGAGAATTTCCTCATTCTATGTACATTAAATTCCTCTTATGTACATTAAATGAAAGATTCTAACAACAACAACAAAAAAAACATAACCTACTAAATATTTATAGCCCCTATTTTTTTAACCCACATATTTCCATATTAGTCATGTTATTCAAGAAAACCACAAGAAAGAAAAAGGTGAAAATACTATGCTTCAATTCACATTCAGAATTCCTGCCACCTCTCTGGATGTGGATGGCATTTTCCAAGTCTATTGGAATCGTCTTGGATCACTGTATTTCTGAGAACTAATAATCACATATTCTTGCTGTTATTATGTACAATGTTCTCCTGGTTTTACTCATTTCACTCAGCATCAGTTCATGTAAGTTTTCCCAGGCTTTTCTGAAATCAGTCAGCTCAACATTTCTTATAGAATAATAACATTTCATTACATTAATATACCATGACTTATTCAGTCATTCCCCAACTAATGGACATCCACTCAGTTTCTACTTCCTTTCTACTACAAAAAGGCTGCTACCAATATTTTTGTACATGTAGGTCTTTTTCTGTTTTTTTTTTATGGTCTCTTTGAGATACAGACCCAGTAAAGACACTGCTGAATCAAAGAGCATGCACAATTTTATAACCTTTGGAGATAATTCCAATCTAATCCCTATTCCCAAAGGATCATAATCTTTTTTGACTTGGGTAACCTTAAAAAAAATTATTCACACATATATTATGGGTGTATATAAAAGAAAGTATATTTGCTAAAGTAGAATCAAAGTTAAACAAAGTGCTATTTCTAAAGAAGCTCTGAAGCAGCAGTGACCCTCTCTTCATGTGGCATGTTTTATTGATCTCCTAGGAAAAGGGGAAATATCATATCCAGAAACATTGATAGAGTCCCAGGAGAAGAAGGAATCACTTCACTACCAGTGACTTTTATAGATCTACCCTCAGATTTTAGTTGCTCCCATGGAGAGATGCCATCAGATACCTTAGCCACTTGCCCCCAAGGAACTTGGGCAGGCCTTTTCTCTGTATCATCTCACAAAGTATTGTAACTACTACCCAAGGAACACCAGTCTTTTCATCTTCTGGAGTCATAGGTAGTCAGCACTAAAGTTTAACTACCAACTCAAACCCATGGAGGATCAAGGGAGCAAGTTCCAGAGAAATAGTCAGACAGACAAACAGAGACAAAAACTGCATAAAGCCCTGCCTCTGTCCTTTTTAAAAAAATCCTTCTGTCACAGTACATCTTGTGCTAGCTCTCTCTCTAGTGTACTGTCACTCCCTGAGGCCATAGAGCCCCACACTTCCCATCTCTTTGACACCTTTTGCAGCCAGTGCAGGGGGAGCATGTATTGGCTGCATTGCAAAAAGCTGTTGCAAAGAGTGTTACATTAGGCCTGAGCATGTTCTTAGGCAACGGGGAGGGAACCAATAGAGAGGGAAAGGTTAAAGATGAGGGAAAAAATAGGTGAGGGGAGATGGCTCAGTAGAAGACTTGGCTTTGGCTGGGAGAATGGATGCTTCTTCCTCAGAAATAAGAACAAAGGAGCAGAGGATAGGAGAAGACGAGGAGGGGGTTTGAGGTATAAATTAGGGGAGCTGACAGAACTCACAACAAATGACCTTGATTCTCCTGGAAGAGTAGTAATCAAGGTTATCTGCTGAAAGAGAAGGGGTTGAGATTTAAGGAGAAGCTTCCTTAGTGTAATAAAAAGTCTTTCAAGAAAGAATGAAAATATTGCCATATAGTAGTGAAATGTCATTTTTATGTGTAACTGGGAAAAATAAAAATAGATTTTAAAAAAGAGAAAAAATAGTCTTCTGACCAATAGTCGCATTGCTACTAGTCTTTCCCCTCTCTAATCTACCCTCCAGAGGTCCCAAGATCATCTTTCTATGGTATACTTTTAGTAATGTTAAGGTCCTTTGAACTTTTTAAGTTGCCATATTTTCCAGAAATACTGGACCCAGAGTATGCAGAAGGCCCTGAATGTGTCATGGATAAACGGGCCTACTTAGTGCTCATCAAATCTGTTAGTCCATCTACCTTTGCATAAACTGTCTGTCACCCACATGGGATGACACTCTTCCTCCTACCTCCTACCACTAAGAATTCTTCCTTCTCTCAAGTCTCAACTCAGGCACTCCCTGCTTTAGAAAGCCTTCCTTGGATTATTAATTCTCTATCCTTCCTCTAATTATATTGCATTTGCTTATCTGTTTATATGTTATATTCCCTAATAGGATGTAACCTCCTGGAAGGGAAGAATGTTTTTCATTTTTGTCTTTGTATCACTACTGTTTAGCACCTTAAAAATATCTGTGGGGAGAGAAATAAAGAACTGTGATTTCTTAAGCGTAGAGAATTCTCATGTAAGAAATTCCCCCACCCCAGCGCATATCAGCAGCTGTCTGATTGTTGTTGTTCAGTCATTTTTTAGTTGGGTGACAAAGGTCTTCATGACCCCATTTAGGGTTTTCCTAGCAAAGATATTGAAATGATTTGCCATTTCCTTCTCCAGATGAAGAAACTGAGTCAAATGGGATTAAGTGACTTAACCCAAATCACACAGCTACTAAGTGTCTAAGGCCACATTTAAATTCAGGAAGATGAATCTTTCTAACTCCAGACTGTGCATGGAGTCCCTTAACCCTGTTCTGAAGTATAGAGTCTTATATAGCTGCCTGGAGTGTACTGAGAGAAAGACCTAGATCCAAATCCTGACTCAGATACTAGTTTCAACATTCAGCCTTGCAAAAGCTTGTGTTCCAATTTTTTTTTCTCCTTCCCTTCCCTCCCAACCCCTTTCCCTAGATAGCAAGTAATCCAATATATGTGAAACATGTTCAGCTCTTCTCTATATATTTCTACAATTATGCTGCACAAGAAAAAGCAGATCAAAAAGAGAAAAAATGGGAAAGAAAACAAAATGCAAGCAAATAATAACAAAAAAAGTGAAAATACTTTGTTGTGATCCACACTCAGTCCCCACAATCCTCTGAGTGCAGATGACTCTTTCAAATCATAAGACCTTTGGAACTGGCCTGAATTTCTTTGCCATTGAAAAGAGCCACATCCATGAGAATTGATCATTGCAATAATCATTTCTTAAGTACATATTATATGCCAGGCATTGTAGTAGCAATATAAAAAGAGGCCAAGTCCCTGACAAGGACTTCTCTTAGGAGGAAACAATATGCAAACAAATGAAAATCTACATATATATGTGATAAATGGCGATTAATGAACAGAGAGAAAGCAGTAGAATTAAAAAGGGTTGGCAAAGGCTTCCTGAAAAATATGGGATTTTAGTTAAGATTTTAAGGAAGCCAGGGAAGCCAGTTGGCAGAGATGAGGAGAGAGAGCATTCCAAGCATGGGAGACAGCCAGAGTGTCTTGCTCGTGGAATAGCGAGGAGGCCATTATCTTGGATTGAAAAATATTTGGCAGGGAGAAAGTCTACGAAGACTGGAAAGGAGCTGAGTTTTGAAGGAATTTGAACATTAGAAAATTTTGTATTTGATCCGGAAGACTATAGGGAGCTCCTGGAATTCATTGATACTATGGCATATTGTTTCTTAATAACTGGTGGTTGAATTTAATTGAATGGTAAAAATCTATCTGTATCTACTCTTATGAATGACTAGGGTAAAATAAAGACATAGGTTAAGGAGTTAAGGATATCAGAGATTTAAATCTTTGGTAACACAAATATTAAAGTCCCTAATTATAGAAAGCAATGATTAGGGTGAATGAATGAATAAAAAAAACATTTATCAAGTATTTACTATGTACCAATCTCTAGGCTTGTATACAAAGGACTCACAGAACTCATATTTCTACAGAAAAAGAAAACATATATAAGTTAATAGAGGCAGGAATGGCACAAATAAAAAGATAGCCAGGGTAGAGAGAAAAACTGAGTCCCTCCATGAATTCCTTGAGAAAATAAGAAGAGAGAAGCAAAATAATATAACAGAGTGAACTGGCTTGAGATTCAGGAACACCTGTATTCAATTCCAGCTTCTGAAACTACTAGCTGTGAGAAGCTGGTTAAATCACTTAACCATTCAGCATCCCCAGGCAACTATCTAAACATTTCGAGGAAGGCATAGATTTGAATTGGTAGAAAGTTTCCTATCTAAGAAGTTTAAAGAAATCACAAATCTGAAAACATTTCAGAGAGAAAGGCAAAGACAGAAGATAGGGAAAGAGACAGAGTAACAGAGAGGAAGGGAGAGGGCTAGCAAGGTTCTGCTCAGAGGTGAAAAATGTAGGAATCTTAAGGGAAGAGAAGGTAGGAAGCATGGATCCCTCTCCTACCCTATATCAACCCTTTTTTTCCCCCAGAGTTCAATCTAAGAAAGACAACACAGGGTGTGTCTGTGGCTTTATTCCTCCTAAATAAGCCGACGTGTATGCAGAAAGATGTGTATAAGCATAGGCAACGAGTTATAAAGACAAAAATCATGGGGGAGGTGGGGGGGTATTTGAGTAGTGCTCTTTATTAGGCCTTTATTAGGTTGTTTTTCAGAACTAGATGTTGACATGAATCAGTCTGAGAAGGTTATCTGGCATAGCAGAAGAAATTCTAGGTTCAATATACCAATATTACAAGGAACTTCTGATAGCCCAGCAAGGTATACTCAGTTTTATATCTGATTCCCAGGTCAATCCAACCTTTTTGTATAGTAAGGGAGCTTGAGCAAATTAAAGTGATTAATAAAGTCATTAACCATTCCATTTTCACACCTGATACATGGATATGAAGAAAGAGGCACTTTGAAGGATGCAAAGGATGAAGTATCTATTGGAAAGAAGCCAAGATTCCTGGAGCCCAAGAAAAAGCAAAGGAGTGGGGAAAATCATTATAAGATGAAAGAGAGCCTATTAATGATAAAGGGACTCCTGGGGGCAGTGGAAGGATGGGACAGAGGAGGAGAGGGTTTGGGGAAGGCTGAACACGGAAAGTGAGGGTTAGTATTAGGAAGGTGTTTTCAAGGAGCCTCAGAAAGATGGAACTAGGAGAAAGAAAATGTAAATATGCTAACAAAGGTAGAGTGGAGAGACACAAAGGGGTGGGGGTGGGGAAGTCAAGGTATTTGGCTGAACATAGAAAGTATCATAGAATCAGAGACTTAGAGCTGAGAGAGACCTTAGAGCTTATAGAATTCAACCTCTTGTTTTACAGATGAAGAAATAGACCCCAAGAGCTTAAGTGACTTGTCCAATGTCATCTAGCTAATATATATCTGAGAGAGGGGTTGAATCCAGATCTTCTTGATCCAGGTCCAGGACTCTCAGCCACTCCATTACCTACTGGTGCCTTCATGGGAAGATCAAAGGTAATGGCAGTGGAGAGAATGGCTAAGGAGGACGGGCCTGGAATAGGCTTCTTGCTCTCCTGTCCCTTTCTATCAAAATATTTGAGAGGGGCTGTTGAAGCAGGAGTAGAGGGATGGGGGCTCCTAGGAAGAGGCCTGGACAGCACATTCGGCCCCTTCATTTCTCATTTAAATCCCCTCAAGGGTCTGGGGCACCAGAGTAGGCCCCGTCCTGGAGGTGCTGCCTCCTCTCAGCAGCACCTCTGCCCCCACCTTACCTGGGTTTTCACTGGTGATAAAGAACTGAGCTGGTGCTGCTTTCACAGCTTTTAGGGGAGGGTAGCATGAGGTGAGAGAACTCACAGTGAGTGTTGCCTCCACAGATGGCAATAGCAACCAGAAAAGAGATTCTACACGTTCAGAAATGAAACAATAGAGAAATTTTGTTATGAGATTTTTTTTTTAAAGCTGCTTAGTTTCAAACTAGGTGACTCTCATTTTCTGGGGGACTCGGAGGTTCTCATAGGCCTGGAGTAATATAAAATCACCTGTCCAAGGAGACATATAATGGCCTTGATTATGGTTCAGCTTGGAGTGGGCCCCAGATAAGATATTTCCTTCAGAATGTATTCTAATTGAATTTGGGGTTATCCATTTGGGCTCTCTAAAATAAATACTATTGGCCTACTTTTACAATCACAGCTTCATTCTCAGCCAATCAAGAAACTTAGATGATATTATGGGTTTATGATGCTTTTCTCATATCTTTTGGATAGTATCAGTCATTTCATGTATTTTATAGAGCTCCTGGTGTTAAACTCTCTCTACCAATGTAGATCAGCACCTGCTCCACCCCTTACACAGCCTTACATAGTTGCCTGGGGCATTGTGAAGTTATGTCACTTGCTCAGAGTTTCACCTGCATCATGTGTCAAGAGGCAGGAATTAAATCCTTAATGGCTTCCTAACTCTAAAACCTTCAGACTATTCACTATGTAGCACTGAAGGACTTTGCCAGACAGTATAAAAGAGGGCAGGATTGGGACTAGGTAACATGGGTGACAGGAGTATGAATAACTCCCACTTCTGCTTTTGTAGGGAGAGCAAAAAAAGTAAAAAGTAAACCTCCAAAAGTTGGTCAGCCATAGTACTAAAGAATCACTCACCTAAATAGGCATCCAGCTTAACTCCCTCTCCTTCCCTCCACAAACTCCTTCAGGAAGAGAAGCATAATTGGCAAGTGACTGCACTGAAAACTAGGAAATCTGGATTCAAATCTGGGCTCTCACATTTTATTACCCATATGACCTTGGCTTCTATTTTGGGGTGCCACTTGCCTTCAGTGTGATACTGGATAATTCCTTTCCCCTCTCTTAGTCTCTTCTGTAAAATGAAGTGATTAGACTAGATAGTCTAAGGACACTTTCCGCTACAACACTTCTTCATCTCCATCTCCTGCTTTTCCTAGCTTCTGTCAGGTCTCAGCAAAAGTCCTGCCTTCTGCCAGAAGCCTTTTTTGGTCCTTTTTAATGCTAGTGTCTTCTGTTTGAGATGACCTCTGTTCCTATAGACACACACACATGCATATATATGCATAAATACATGCATACATTGTATGTATATTTGTACATTGTGAACATGCATGTGTATATGTACACATGTCTGCATATGTGTATACACAATCTTTGCAGGTTATCTTTCCCAATTAGAGCTCTTCTAGGTCAAGAATTAAATTCTTATTTTTTATTTTTATTTCTTTGCTTATTTTGGTGGGGGGATTATCTTTGTTTCCCTAGTTCTTAGCATAATATCTGGCACATAGAAGACCCTAAATAAATACTTTTTTTTTTTTTTTTTTTGCAATGGGGTTAAGTGACTTGTCCAGGGTCACACAGCCAGGAAGTGTTAAGTGTCTGAAATCAGATTTGAACTCAGGTCCTCCTGACTTCAGGACTGGGGCTCTATCCACTATACCAACTAGCTGCCCCTTAAATAAATACTTTTTGATTTAATATATAGATATGTACATGTATGTGTGTATATATATATATACACTTTATCAAACTCTAGTCTTATCCATAATCACTCCTCATTATAGGAATTACAAAGAGCATTGACGTAGGAGTCAAAAGATCTGCTACTCACTGACAGTAGGCAAAGATCTGGGTGTTTTAGCATGTAAGTTCAATAAAGATCAACAATGTCTTATGGCAGCCAAAAAAGCTAATGAAGCCTAAGGTTGCATTAACTAAATCATAGATTACAGGTCTAAGAGATTCACTGTGTATTTGCAACTGTATTCTGTTCAGATCAGTCTCAGTCCCCTTCTAAAAATACTGTTCTGGGAACAACATTTTAGGAAGGATATTGATAAGCTGGAAAGTACCCAGAGGAGCATAATCAATGTGGTGAAAGGCCTCAATATCATTCAATTCAATTCAACATTTATTAAGCTCCTACTATATGCCAGGCACTGTGGTAGGCACTTGGGAGACAAATACAAAAGTGAGTTCCTGTCTTTAGGAATTCATATTCTACTGAGGTGACCATCATGAACATAGACAAGTAAATGGAAGACCAGCCAAGGTGGCAGAATAGAAGAAGGCAATACAATCTAGCTCCTTCTTCCACAACTATACTAAAAGGGACCTAGCAAAAACTAGCTCCAGTCTCAATCTGAAAATCCAAGTAAAAACAATAAGTCCTATTTCTAGCACAGGTCAGCAGAGGGAGAAAGACAGAGAGGTCTGTGGACACTGGAGACGGGATGAGCTGCATGAGGACTAGATAAAAATTTAGTTGAATGCACTGGACATGAAGCAAGAAAGAAGTGAATTCAAATTCATCCTCAAACACTTACTAGTTTTAGGCAAGTCACTCAACTTTTCTCATCCTCAGTTTTATCAATTACAAATAATTACAACACTTGCCTCACAGGATTGTTGGGAGTATCACATATTGAGTGAGTATAATATGTAAAATATGTGCCATGCCCTAGATGTTAGCCATCACAATTATGAATCAAGTATTTGAAGAGTTGTCATGAAGAGATAATGGACTTGTTCTTACTGATTCTGGAAGGTGAAACTAGAAACAATATAGGTGTTGAAAAGAGATAGATTTAGGATTGATTTATTTTCTTCCTAGTAAATTTATTTATTTTAATACACATTGCTTTATGAATCATGTTGGGAGAGAAAAATTAGAACAAAAAGGAAAAACCATAGGAGAGATGAAAAAAAACAGAAAAAAGAAATGAACATAACATTTCTTTTTCTGGATGCAGATGGCATTTTCTGTACAAAGTTTATTGGGATTGCTTTGGATCACTGAAGCACTGAGAAGAACCAAGTCTTTCATAGGTAATCATTGCATATTCTTGCTGTTATTGTATACAATGTATTCCTGATTCTGCTTATTTTGCTCAGCATCAGCTCGTGTAAATTTTTCCAGACCTTTCTAAAATTAGCTTGTTCATCATTTTTAATAGAACAATAATATTCCATTATCTTCATATACCACAACTTGTTCAGCCTTTCCTCAAATGATGGGCATCTACTCATTTTCCAATTCTTTGCTATCATAAAAAAAGAGGTGGTACACACATTTTTGCACTAGTTCTTTCCTCTCCTTTATGATTTACAGCCCCAGTAATGGCACTGCTGGCTCAAAGGGTAAGCACAGTTTTATAACCTTTTGGGCATTGTTCCAAATTGCTCTCCAGAATGGTTGAATCATTTCACAACTCCACCAACAATGCATTAGTGTCTCACATCCTGTCTAATATTTATCATTATCTTTTCCCCTCATCTTAGCCAATCTGAGAGGTGTGAGTTAGTAAAGAGTTGTTTTAATTTTCATTTCTCTAATCAGTAGTGATTTAGAGCATTTTTCCATATAACTATAGATAGCTTTAATTTCATCATATGATAGGATTTATTTAAAGAAAGCTTCCTAAAAATTAGGGCTATTTGCAAGTAAGAACCCTTCCTTGGGAAGTAGTGAGTCACCCTTCATTAGAGATGTTCAATCAATACTGGATAATCATTTATCAGACTGGTTGCAGTGGGTATTTGTGTTCAGATCTGGGTTGGAATAAATGCCCTTTAAAGTATCTTCTAACTATAAGCTTATATGAAGTCCCTTACCTTCTCTGAGCTTCCCTTTCTTCCTCTACAAAAATGAGAACAATCATGCATTACCTATCTCAGCGATTTCAGGGCTTCATGCTGTGTCAGCCCATGAAAGACTGGGCTCTTAAAAATCATCCAGTCCAACTTCTTCATTTGCATAGTAAACTAATGGAAGAGCAAGGATTTGAACACAGATTTCAAGTTTGTTGTCCTGCACCACACAGCCTCATTGCAAGAACAGGGCAGCATTGGATAGAGTGGAGGACTGGAAGTCAGGAAGCTCAGACCTTGAATTCTGCTTCAGAAGCTACTTATATGATTCTGGACAAGTCACAACAGCTATGTGCCTCCGTTTCCACATCTGTAAAATAGGAATAATAATAGCATCTTCTTTACAAGGTCATTATTACCAGAATAGATAAGAACGATATGCCAAGCCCTTTGCTAAGCTTAAAGCACTATATAAATGGTAATTATTATTGTTATTGTAACTTCATAAAACATAAAGATCTCAAGAAGTGGGAACTATGATTATTTTTCCTAATCCAAATCTTACTTATACCCTATCACATCACCCAAATAATAGTACTTCTGCTGATGGCAACTCTCCAATTGAATCAGAATTCTGACTCCAACAAAAAGTCTTATTCAAGTCAGGTCTATTGTATACAATAACTTTTAGTATATAGAAGGTCATTCTGACAGTTGGTTTTCCTTTTAGTCCTTACCTTTCTAATTATCTATCTCCTCAGGACCGACTTAGTTTACCTAGTAGGGAGATACCTGCCCCTTATCCAGAGGTTCCCAAATAATTGGATTTCTTTCTCTCCTTTAAACATATTTATGTAGTAACTTTTATTTTAAAATGCAAGTTTCTTTTTTATTTTTTAATTAAAGCTTTTATTTTCAAAATGTATACATGGATAATTTTCAATATTCCCCTACAAAACTCTGTATTCTAATTTTTTCCCTCCTTTTTCCCTCACCCCCTCCCTGAGTCAGTGATTCGATATATGTTAACCATGTACAATTCTCTGTACATATTTCCACAAATATCATGCTACTCCAGAAATATCAGATCAAAAAGGGAAAAAATGAGAAAGAAAACAAAATGGAAGCCAACAACAACAAAAAGAATGAAAATGCTATGTTGTGGTCTACACTCAGTCCCCACAGTCGTTTTTCTGGCTCTCTTCACCACCAGACTATTAGAACTGGTCTGAATCACCTCACTGTTGAAGAGAGCCATGCCCATCAGAATTGATTGTCATATAGTCTTCTTGTTGCAGTGTACAATATTTTCTTGGTTCTGCTCACTTCACTTAGCTTTAGTTCAGTAAATCTCTCCAGACCTCTCTGAAATCATCTTGCTAATTGAAATGCAAGTTTTTTTATAAAAATTAATTTACATATTCTTAGAACTGCTTCTAATTCTGAATGCTAGATAAGGCAAAAATGTGCAGTGGGAAAAGTCCAGATTGTTAGCCTCCATTCTGCAATTGACCCATTGGGTAACATTGGGCAAATCACTTTTCATCTGTTTCAACTTCCTCGCCTCATGAAAAAGGCAATATGATATAATAAAAAGAACATGGGGTTTGGAGTCAAGGATCCTGAGTTTGAATCCTGACTGTATTATCTGTTATCCAATCTTCTTATCTGTGAAATGAGGGTCTTAGAAGCCCTCTAACTCCCTCCTCATTCCAAAACCTGTACTCCCTTTTGATAAATGACTTCTAAGATTGTTGTCAACTCTGACACTCCAGTCTATACTCTTTGCATTGATACTATGCAATGGGGATAGACTTAAAAAAGAAAACTCAAGTCTCCTAACTTTTACTACAAGGGATTTTCCAACCCTCATTCTCTCCCTTTTTGGTTCAATCCTTGCTTCAAGATAACCTCTTGCTGCAGGGTACCTACAGACTGAATTCAGAGGGCGCCTACAGTTAGATTCACAATAGCTTCTCTTCAGTCCTCTAGCCCATGCTTAGTGAGGCTTATTGAAAAAGACAGATATTTTGGTATGTCTAGATAAAGCCAGCTTAGCTTGCTAGGCCTTCCATTATGTCCTGTTTGTTTATTTTTCCCCCTCATTGGTCCAAATTGCTAGCTATTAACTTATCTATCCTTAGTCACATCATATAGACCTATAGACTCTAGAAAGGCAGAGTTGGTAGGGACATTCCTTGCAACACATGATATCACAATTGAGTGGATCTTTAGATTTTAGAACATGAAATGTTGACACTTAGCATCTAATCGAATCCCTTTATTTTACAGATGAAGAAATACAAAGGATTGTATTACATGCTAGGACTTCAATTTTGAGAAAGACTTTGGCGTTAAAGGTTGTAGGTTTGCATGACAAACTGGGATATTTTCAGAAATCAGTAACTAGGATGAAAGAGACCTGGAAACCAATGTAGAAAACTATGTACTCTTTATGTGTTACAAAAACTAAGAATTAATGCTCTCACAGTGGCCTTGGTCTAATGAGTGCCCATAAATGCAGAACTAATCAAAATATGGAGTATTAAACAAAGAGCTTGAAATTCTCTAAATTTATCTGTGATTAAGTATATAGAAAATGTATTCTTTGTTTATTGTTGATCAAACCAAGTGGAGGAATGAGAGGTGAATTGACATTCTTCATTTACTTAAAATCTGTTGGAGAAACATTTTATTAATGTATAAGCCCCTTGCATAAAGATAAATTCTAACTAATAATTTCTCCTCTAATCAGAAAAAAAATCATCTCTCATTTATGCTAAACCATTTCCAATTCACATTTATAGCAATCTTAAAAAAAAAAAGATGAAGAAATTTCACAGCAAAAACAAAAACAAAAAAGCACACGACTTTCACTCAGGGTTTTTGTATTATTGATCAAAGAGTGGCCTATCTTTGGAAAAGATTGGTTTCTCAAGAAAAGGATACATTTTCTCTTAGTCTGGTTAACAGTGTGCTACTGATTTAATCAAGGATCAACAAGGGGCTCTTATTTTCTTCATCTTGCCTTCCCAGATAATTAAGAATAATTTCTATTTTGATTAGATTGTCTAATTGAGAGAGGAAATTAGACAAAGGACATTGTTAGGACATTTATTCTTAATTTTTGTAACATAAAAAAGCTTTGGAGCAGAGACTTAGGAGCAGAGCCAAAATGGCAGAGAAATGGGAAGAAGTATATCCAAACTCCCCCAAAATCTCCTTGACAAAGATCAAGAAATGGTACCAGACAATACCGATAAGTAAATGTAAAAAAAAAAAAAAAAAAAAAAAAAGTCAACATAAGAAGACAAGCAGAGAGGAACAGTGCCTAGCTATCACAATACCTTACAGAGCTCACTAGTGCACAAGAATTGAAAGAAGACTGATAATATGGACCAGGGCTGATTTATATGGAGAGGCCCTATCTTGGGTAAGTTACAGAAATACTTGTCAATTGGTAGTTTTGTCAGTCATTACCCATTTCCCATTCATAATTTTAGGATGGACAAGAAAGTGATCAGAGCCTAGGGGGAATGTTTCAGGGCTCAAGGTAGTTAATCTTCAAAGAGTAAGTTCAGAAGCAAATAATAATGTTGTGATTTTGATCAAAAGAGTGGTGGTAAAGTCTCAGTTCTAGCCTCCAGGTCTGTTTGAAGTCCAGAGTAGAAGTCAACCATGTGTCAGCCCAGAGTTGTATTACTTTCTAGTAGTTCCTTGAGGGGAGGGACCATCTTGTGTTTGGTTTCAGTGTTCCCCAGAACCCAGAACAGTCTGGAACATAATGGGTGCTTAAGAAGTATTGGTTTGATTGTATAATGAGAGGAAAAGTCATAACTGGCACCTTCACATAACTGTCAAAGAGACAAAACAAACCTGACCTCATTCCTATTCCTAACTTTAATCCTTCACTATAACCCCATCTCAGTTCTGAACTTTATCCCTGACCCTGATCACAGTGTTCAGGAAGGTTCAGGTTTGCTTTTTATTAGAATTGATGGGGTATAGCTTCTAGGGGAAATGTTGCAATAACTCTAGAGTCCCGTGGGTCTTAGAAATATAGCAGTAATTCTGAGGCCCCCTGACTTTAGGAGTGCTATTGTTCTAACAATCTGTTTGTCAATAATCCCAAAGTATCCTGGCCTAAGGAATACATTGCTAACTGTCAGATCAACAATCTGTTGGTCAGTGATAACCAAGTTCCTGAGATAATAGTGAATAGACTATCCCTCAAACCTATCTATAAGCCATAAAACTAGAAAATAAATAACTTAAAGCTTCTGGTCTCTTTAACTTTCACCTATAAATTTGTCTTTTTGCTCTGGTTCTTTGCTAAATTCTTTTGAAATTTAGCTCGCTTCAACTGGTGTTACAATTATAATAAACTTTGCTCCTTAACTTGGAGATGGATCCGAGCCTACAATTCTTTTGAGACACCTGGCAAGACCACTCTGCAACCCTAACCTTTTGGGGTTTCCTTTGAAACTCAACAGAAGGATATGAGAAAGCACCCAGACTGGCATATTAGAACATTAGATTCTAGGCCAGGATCTATAACTAATTTGTGTGCCTTTGGGCAAATGACTTTTCCTTCTTCACTCTTAGTCTCTTCATTCTTTAAAATGAGAAGGTTAGATAAGATAATTTCTAATCACCTTTATAACACAAGATTCTGTGAGTACAGGGATCAGTGTAATTCTATAATATAGAAACCAGTGAAGTGACCTATTCACCCTTATTTTCAAAATCTATCCCCAATTCTGTCCCCTGTCCCCTGATTTAACCTTATCTCTACTGAGATCCATCTCAGTCCTTGACCTTGTCCATCAGTTCAATAGTCTAGGAGGACAGAAGAGAAAGGGCATGAAGCTCTTCTTTCTGAGACTCTAGGAACAATATTGGTTTACAAAGTGCTTTCCTTACAATAGATTTGTGATATGGATAATGTATCTTGGTGGGAAAAGTCCCTTTGAGGAAACTCCTTTTACAAATTCAATTTAGCAACTGTTCTACAATTTATAGCCAGAAAGAGTTCTCTGAGGCACTGAGAAATCAAGCACTCCTAGTAACATAGTCCTAACTTTAAAGCTGGCTCTCTATCTACTATTTCACACAGTATGGACAGTGTACTGCAATGGAAAGAATGCTGGATTTGGAATCAGGAGACCTGAATTCAAATCTTGCCTCTACTCTATACTTCCTATCTATGGGACCTTAAACAAATTATTTTTCCTCTCTGGACCTCAGTGGTCTTTTCTGTAAAATGAAAGGGCTGGACTAGATGGTCTCTAAGGCCCTTTCCAAGTTGATCTATGATTCTAGTATTATCATTTCAAACAAGAAAACTGAGGTTCAGAAAGATAAAAGTGATTTGTTAAAAGCTACACTGCTATTGTCGTGACTTGAATACACATCTTTAAGTCAAAGCTAGAAGAATAGCTTCCATTTAATTTTTTCTTTCTTTCTTTTTTTTTTTTTTTACAGCACTTCTGTCATGAGTAGTGCAGATAATCATTACTGAAACGGAAACAGACTCAGAGAGATAAGAGCACTTAGCCAATTTTACACAATCAAGTATTAACTTATTAAATACTTATTAA
This sequence comes from Sminthopsis crassicaudata, assembly GCF_048593235.1. NCBI lineage: Eukaryota > Metazoa > Chordata > Mammalia > Dasyuromorphia > Dasyuridae > Sminthopsis > Sminthopsis crassicaudata. The sequence continues at coordinate 433,765,549 of NC_133618.1, read as the reverse complement.
AATATTAAAATACTTAATAAAGTATTAAAATATTAAAATACTTATTAAAGTATTTTTCTTTTTATTTTTGATCATATTTTAATTTTTCATTTACATGTGAAGATAAATTTATTTTTTATTTTAATTTTTCTGTTACATGTAACAACATTTTTGTTATACATTTACATTCATTTTTATATATTTCTTTATAAATCATGTTGAAAATAATTTTCAACATTCATTTTTTAAAAAAATATTCAGTTTCAAGTTTTCTCCCACCCTTTCCTCTCCTCCCCAAAATGGCAATCTGATATAGGTTATACATGTGCAATAATGTACAACATATTTCCACATTAGTCATGATGTGAAAGAAGAAACAGCACAAGAGGAAAATACACACAAAATAACAATAACCAAAAAAGTGAAAACAGTATGCTTTGATCTGTATTTAAATTCCATCAGTTCTTTCCCTGGATATGGACAGCAATCTCCATTTTCCATTCTTCTGGAATTATCTTAGATCACTGTATTATTGAGAAGAACTAAGTCATTCACAGTTCTTCATCACACAATCTTGCTGTTACTATGTACAGTGGTTCTGCTCACTTTACTCAACATTGGTTCATGAAAGTCTTTCCAGGTTTTTCTGAAATCTGCCTGTTCATCATCTTTTAAAAAAAATTTTATAAAATAAAAATTTTTAAAGTATTTCATTATATTTATGTACCATAACAAGTCCAGCTATTCCCTAATTCACAGGTACCCCTTCAATTTCCCATTCTTTTCTACCACAAAAAGAGCTGCTTTTATTATTATTATATTTTTGTATAAGTAAGTCCTTTGCCCTTTTTATGATCTGTTTAGGATATAGACTTAGTAGTGGATCAAACAAACAAGATACATATATATATATATATATCACACAAGATAAGTTGGAGATAATTAACAAAGGAAAGTAACTATTATTATTTTTTTTTTGCTGGGGTTAAGTGACTTGCCCAGGGTCACACAGCCAGGAAGCAAGCGTTAAGTGTCTGAGGTCACATTTGAACTCAGGCCTCCTGACTTCAGGGCTGGTGCTCTATCTAGGGCTGAGCCACCTAGCTGCCCCTGAAAGTAGAAGGTGAGATTTTAGCTGGCTCCTGAAGCAAGTCAGAAGCAGAAATGAGGATCCAGAGGATTTCAGGAGACAGCCAGAAAATGTGTCAGAAGATGGACCAAAACTCTGACTGCAGTGTTTTCCCTCCTACAGCATGGTACCTGAGGAAGAGAGGGAGTGGAAAGTATGACGTCTCTAATTGGAAACCCAGCACCCAGATCATACCCAGCTCGAGGCGGGAAACCAGGGCCAAGAGCCGCCCGTCCTGGGTATTAAAGCAGTACTCTGAGTGGTAAGAAGCATACCCTGTTTGGCATAGAGGAATCTGAGTTCAATCCCTGCCCTGTTTGTTTATTATCCTGGCAAGATTCTTTACTCACTCCGGTAATCGGGCATCTTGTCTATAAAGGGAATTCAAATACAGATTTGTGTGTTATGATGTCCGGGTGTCTTATGATCTCTAGTATGAGACCAGTGGAGAAAAGCTTTAATTTCAAGGGGTGAGATAAGGCTTTGAATGCTAATTCTAGGCTTGCTGCCCGCATGACCTTGGGCAAAACCTTTAACCCTTATGGACTTCAGTTTCCTTCTGAAGAAAAAAGACGTGCACTGGCCCTTCTCTAAGATCCCTGCCAGCTGTCGGTCTGCGGTCCTATTTTTCCCTCCAATGTCCTTTCCAGAGCTAAGAATCCATAGAGACTCTGGAGGAGGAGCACAGGCCTTCTGACCTGGCTCCGCCCTGGGCAAGCTATCACGAAGGAGCACAGTCGCGCCCCGCCCCTCTGCCCATTCCTTCCCCTCCCTCTCCCAAGCAGGGCTTGCTCCGACCGCCAGGGGGGAGACGAGAGCTCAGAACTGCCGCAGCGGCCGAGAGGAGCAGACACTGGGGAGGAAGAATCGGAAGACAAACAGAACCAGGGAGAGCGCTCGGAAGGCCGGGGACGAGCTGTCACCTCCGAATCGCGCAGCGTTACGCTCCATGGCTCAGTGCTCCTGCCTGTCCGGAGAGATCTGAGCACCCCCGGCAACCCCAACCCCGGCTCCGGCCCTTCCCGCAGAGACATCGCGATCCCTCCATCTGCCAACCACCGCCGCATCCCTCCCTCTCTCTCTCCATCCATCTCTCCATCCACCCATCCATCCCCAGCCCGGTCGGCCGGGCCCAGGTGAGGCGGCCATGCGACCAGGGAAGGGCTAGAGCAAAAGCAGGGTGAATGAGGGGAATGGCGGGGCTGCTGGGGAGCTGGAGAGCGTTGGGGGAGAAAAGGTGCCCTGGGGCTTGGGAGGAGGGAGAGCTCTGGGCGGCTGGGCAGAGGAGGGAAGGGGAGGAGAGTCCACTACAATAGAGGCGAGTCTATTGTAAAAGGAAGGGATTGGCGGAGAGGAGGACCGAATCCTGGGGCTGCCGAAAAGTGGGGAGGGGGAGAGAGAGGCATAGGTCACCCCAGGGCTGGGGGAGGGAGGGACACAGACCTCCGGGCTGCAAGTGTGGATGAGGACACGGACTCTCGGGGTTCAGGGGAATCGGGGGTGAGTGAAAGGTACTGGAGAAGACAAGGCCCGGCGTCTGGAGGTGGATGAAGAAGGGGTGAAAGGCCTTAGATCTGGGGGAGGGGATTGAGTTCACTGGGGAAGGTGGAGAGGAAGGAGCAGAGGGTACTAGAGCTTTGAGGGGGGGAAAGCTTGAAAGGCATCTAGATAAAAGTGAAGCCTGTATACCCAACCCTATTTCTGCTCTCCAATTTTCTAAGCCCCCAGTTCATGGCATGGGTGCGCGTGTGCCTGCGCGTGTGACTTCGTGTGTCCCTGTGTGACTGAGCATGCGTCAGTGCAAGTCTATGGGTCAATATGTGTGCCCCCCTCCGTTGGTGCTGTGGCTCTGATTCCACTAAAACCCCCAAGAAGGAGTCTTCAGCCCCTCCCAATTTCCTGGGCTTCAAGGACACTGGGACTTTGGCCCACTGTGAATGGGGAGGGATAGGGGCCTCCTCAGGGAATTGGATTAAATAAAGTAGGGGTGGCAAAGGGGAGACATTATGAAGGGAGAAAAAGGGGGAAGGACAAGGCTTTCCTTTCCCTACTTGGGAATTTCCACCAGGATACTTCACTCTGGGGTCAACAGGTCATCTATCCTGTCCCCCCCCAGATTCCAGCAAGATGGACATGTTCATGAAGGGCCTGTCCATGGCCAAGGAAGGCGTGGTAGCTGCTGCAGAGAAGACCAAACAGGGGGTCACAGAGGCTGCAGAAAAGACCAAGGAGGGTGTTCTTTATGTTGGTGAGAGCTGCCCCCTTTGCACTCAGGAAGACTAAGATCAGTAGGGCAGCAGAGTATCAAAGTCATAGGTGGAGGATGGGTCAAAAGGGATGAGAAAAAGAGCAAAGAGGGAGTGAACAAGAGTCAATGGGTTAACAGAGATCAGAACAATGAGTCAACAGAAGGAATCACTATAGGAGGGATCAGGGTTCAGGTGTTGGAGTGGGGAGAGTGTTAGAAGCAGTTAAAGGTGGTATAGAATCATGGAATAAGCTCTGAACATGGAGACTGAAGAACTTAACTATGTGCCTTTAAATCACATTCTAGGATTTTCAGAAATTATCTTTGATCTTCATTTTCCTTATCTTTAATAAGGATAATAATATGTGCATTACCTATGTATATGCTAGGAAGATACTTTGCAGACTTTTTAGAAATGTGCCACATCATCATCATTATGATGGGCTCATGGGGGTAGCCAGAAGTCTAGTAGGGATTCAGTGGGTGATACTATTTTTTTGTCTCCCTATCTCCTGATCACTTCTCTATGTACTCCTTCATGCTGCTCTATGGTTGTTGAGGAGTCTCCCCATTTCTTTTCATCATGCTCCTTGGTCAGCATTATATTGGTACCAGATGTAAGGCTCTGAAAAAAAAGGCCACTTGTATTTCTAGACACAAGAGAAACTAATAGGAAGAGGGCTGCAATGGGAAGAGTGTCTATCAGCCAAGATACACGGTTCTGAGAAGCTTGGACTTAGAAAAGCTGCATTTGAAGCTTGACTCTTCCATTTTGTAGCTGTGGAACCTTTCCTTCTCTGTGTCTCAGTTTCTCAATTGTAAAATGAAGGGACTGGATTAGGTAGTCCTTAAGGCCCCTTATAAATCTAAATTCATGAATCTAAAGTGCTGCTCTCGAAGCCTAGCACAGTGCCTGACACATGACAGATGCTTTATAAATGCTTGTTGATTCATGCCTGGGTGAGCAATATTCTCTTTATCATTCCTCTTCCACCCTTTAAAAAAAAACAAAAACAAAAACCCTAAGACCTAGGATTGCCTAAAACTTCCCTTTTTGACTGTGAAGATACAGAATCTTTCTTGCTTGGCATTCACCTCCCCATCCCCTTTAATGTCTAGAAAAAACTGCTGTCTTTCACAATTCACTGTCAAAATGGCATGTAATTCACATATTTCTTGTTTATTCATTCTGCATCTTTTTCTCTGATCCTCTTCAAAGGCTGGTTTTCTGAACTCTACAATTTGCATCACCTTTGTTTTGTCTTTGCCTTTATCTCTTTCCATCTTTCCCTGAAGTCCTCTGTGCCCATTTCTCTTAGGTTAAGCACCCCTTTCCTCACAGCCTGGACTATCCTAGTCCTTTGATTCATCTCCTTTTCAGAGCTATGATATACATGATTCTATTAGCAAAAGCCCCCTTAAACCTCCACCACCAGCCAGTGATACCCAAGGCCTCAGCTCCTATTCCCTTTCGTGGAAGGGGAATTTCTGCCATAGGACAGAATTGATGAGGTCCAAGGAAATTGTCTGTGCTAGAAACCTGCTCCTCTGCCTCAGGGCCACCAGGTGCCAGCAGCTGTGAGAGCTGACCCCGTCTCATCAAGGGATGCAAGCTGCCTGTGTCTAGGCTGTCCAGCTGCCCTGTCCTAAGAAAGGCCCCCTTGGTTCTCTTTCCTTTTCCTCCTCTTCTTCTTTCTCTTTCTTCTTTCTCTCTCCCTCTCCTCCCTTTTCCTCTCTCCCACCTAACTCCTCTCCTTTTTCTCCTTCTCTCTCTCCTCTCCTCTCTCTTAACCTTTCTCTCCTTTTTTCTTTCTCCCCTCTCTCCCTCTTCCTCTCCTCTTTCTCTCTTCCTCTCCCTTTCTCCTTTTCCTCCTCCTCCTCCTTTCTCTCCCCTCCTCTCTCACCTCTCATTTTCTTTTCTTTTCCGTTTTCCTTTTTCTTTCTCCCCTCTCCTTTCCCCTTTCCTCTTCCTTCTGTCTCTCCCTCACTGTCTGTCTCTCTGTCTCTGTATCTCTCTGTGTGTCTCTCTGTCTCTCTATTATCTGTTTCTGTCTCTCTGTCTTGGTCTCTGTCTGTCTCTGTCTCTCTCTCTCTCTGTGTCTCTCTCTGTCTCTATTATCTGTTTCTGTCTCTCTGTCTCTGTCTCTCTTTCTCTCTCTGTGTCTGTCTCTCTCTGTGTCTGTCTCTGTCTCTGTCTCTCTCTCACACACTCTCCTTACAACTGGAGGGAGGGCTCCCTGGCTTGGGCAGCTCTTGCTGCGGAGCCGCGTCGCTCAGGTGGCCAGGGGACAGGATTACTGGCTGGGTGGATTCTCCGCCCCTCCCCCACTCGTAATCGCGCAGGGCCCTTATTAGTCCCGTAGTCGGAGCCCCTCACGGCCCGGAAGGATGAGCGAGGGCAGAGCCGGCAGTGGCCGCGAGGCGCGGGTGTGCTGCCTGGGCCAGCGCGCTTTCCCGCGCAGTCGCTCTAAGAGCATTTTCTGACTCCAGACCTTTCTCTTTCCTCAGGTAACAAGACCCGGGAGGGGGTGGTACAAGGCGTCACATCAGGTACCGGCCTCCTGCTCCCTCCCCCGCCCTTGCCCAGGGGGCGCCCGGGAAGCCTGGGGTGTGGCCACAGCATCCCGGGAGGCGGGAGGTCACGGAGGGCTTAGTCCTGCGGGAGGGAATGGGCTGAGTCGGGGCAGGGCCTGCGCTCCCGACCCTGGCCGCAAGGGGGCGCTGCCCTGATACCCACGCGGCTACCTTCCAGTGGCGGAGAAGACCAAGGAGCAGGCGTCCCAGCTGGGAGGCGCGGTGTTCTCGGGGGCTGGGAATATCGCGGCCGCCACGGGCCTGGTGAAGAAAGAGGAGTTCCCCACCGACCTCAAGGTGAGCGCCCCCTGCGGGCGGACCGAAGATGCGCGAGGGGGTTGGGAGAGCCGGCCCCGCCCCGCCCCGCCTCTCCCCAGCCCACCTCAGACACACCCTGGCGGCCTCTAGTGGCCTCCGCGTTGGCTGAGAGCTTGTCGGTCCCGCTGCGTGTTTGTGTGTATCAGTGTCAGGCTCGTCTGTGTTCTCCGCCCTGGCGCACGCCACGGGTGCGTGGCTCTCGGGCGCCCCCTGGCACCCCGCAGGCGTTCCCTTGGGGTACAGACACCCTAAAAGCACGAGCACGTGTCTGCGCTTGTCCGCGTCCGTAAAATGTGTCCCCTCGGGGCGGTTGCCCCCACGCCGGGAGCCGCAGACGGTCCTGGCTGCTCGGACTGCGCGCGGGCCCGGGACACCTGTCCTGCACCTCCGCGTAACCGGCCGCAGACGGGCCCCGCGGGAGCAGCGGTCAGAGGTCCGCTTTCGTCCGCTGGTGTTTGCCTGGGTCGGGCGGCAGCTGGGAAGGGGGAGGGGGAATCTTGGCTCTCACCATTCAGCGGCTACCTCCCAGCTTATCCCAGAATAGCAGCAGCTGAAGGAAGCAGGCCACGGGGGGAGGGGGAGGCGCGCGGGAGGAGGCGCCCCCGGCCTCACGCCGCCCCTTCTCCCCTCGTGGGTTTGGTTAGCAGAGGGAGGGCTGTGCTAGGAAGAAGTGGGAGAAGGCCCTAGTATGCGCCCCGTCTTCCCTGCGTTTCCTGCTCTCTTTCCCGGGTCAGTCTCTGCCGTGAGAGGGCACCGGGGGCTCTCCTCAGTGCTCTCCCGTTTCCTCTTGCAGCCGGAGGAGGTGGGCCAGGAGGTTGGGGAAGAGGCCGGGGCTGAGCCGCTGCTGGACACTGAAGGAGAGAGTTACGAGGAGCCCCCTCAGGTGAGCTCAGCACCTGCAGTAAGCAGGGAAGCCCGGCCCAGAGCCCGGGCCTTCGGGGCCTCTGGGGCAGGCCTCCCACACCCAGCCCGCCCCACTTGCCTTGTCCTTGGAGGCCCTGACTACAGAGGATGGAGGTCCTGGCAGCGCCAAGAGTCCTCTCTCCTGGTGCTGGAGAAGTCCTGTGGCCGCAGGCCCCATCCGTGCTTCTGCTCTCTGCTTATGGGGAGGGCGTAGACAGTCACGGAATGTCCGTTGTCTCTCCGTGTACTTGTTCTCCATTACAATTCTCTGTGTTTTATTTTGTGATCTTCCCGGGCATCACCAGATTGCCAGAGACACTTCTAGCTCCTCATCCACTCTGAGCTTCTTTTGTGGAAAAGAATGTTAAAAGTCCCAGGAAGGCTCGGCCAAGGCTGTCCACAGTTAGTGGCAGTACCAAAACTCAAACTCAGCTTTTGGGACTCTGAAGGGAGGGCGGTCCCTGGGGAGAGATGGGAGAGAACGGGAAAAGAGGGGATCTTCCAATGCCAGTTCTGGGTCTGAAATCTATTTTGTTTTCTTTCCATCTCTTTCCCCACCCCACTTCCCCCACAGGAGGAGTACCAGGAATATGAACCAGAAGCATAATGGGCCGGGCTCCAGCCTTCCCACCAGCAGCACAATAACCGGCCCCCTAACCCCCAGAGCCAGGGCTAACCTCTACTTCCATCCCCTCAACATCAAATCTTCCTGACCCACGATCCTCTCCCCTCCCCAGAAGTCTGTGTTTGGTGTCTGTCCCTCCCTCCCTCCTGGGGGCAGCGGTCAGGGTGGAGAGCCTGTTCTCCTCCCCCAGCCACCCCCCTCTCCCAGGGTGGGAAACAGCATGGCCCATATGTTTTTAAACAAAGTTAGGCAAAATCAATCCTGGCCTAGGCTTAAGACTGAAGTACTTCCTGCCTGGCTGGGGGCTCCCTGGGTGATCCTGGGTCTCCTATACTTCCTCCCTACAATTGGGCTCCTCAGGCTCTCCAGGGTAGCCTAGACCCTTCCAGAACCTAAGAATTTGTGTTTTTAACTGAAAGCAGGAGCCAGGCCATGTATTTCCATCCCCTACCTCCAGTTCCTCCGTCCCCTGCCCTCTCTTTGAAAATTTCACTGGAGTCACCCCCAACCTGACCCGGCCCGGGCGGTGTGTGTTGTGACTGTGGCATGGAGACATCCTTCCCCTCCTGTGTGTGTGTCATGGGGTTGTCCCTCATCCTGGGACTCCCTAGTGTGTCCATGAATAAAGCCAATTGTCTGTACCCATTCCTGTGCTGGCCTCCGCCCCTTCAGAACACTTGCAGCCCCCTTCTGATCAAGCTTGGGTTCCTGCCTCCTGACTCACATCCCTGGATATAACTCTGGGTCCTGATCTTGGTCTTGGTCCTGGGCCCTGATCCTTGCTGGGGACTGGTTTTGGTCTGATAAGCTACTTTTGGTCTCAGTCCATGTTCTTTGGACTCCATACACACATGCAACTCCTCTGGAGCCTTAAGGTACATCTCTGGTTGACTTCCTTAGATTGTTTCTTTCACCTTCCCCATTCCCCAGTGGTAGAATCCTTTGTTCCTCTGGCCCAAGAACCCCCTACTCCTGGCTTTATCTTTTCTCTTTTCTGAGGCTCCCTGTCAAGTCCTGCTACTTCAAGGTGCAGTGAATCTTAGTTTCTATGATTCTGGGGATTCCTATTCCCCCGCCTCAGTTTCCACCGGGTTCTGGTCAGAATAGCGTTTTAGGGGATCAAGACACTCCTATCCCCCTCTCCCTTCAGGCTTCCGGCAAATGACCCATTTTTCTATTAGGCCCCCTCAAAAACTGGGCTGGAAGGCATCATTCCACGATGATCGGTGGGGGTTTGGTGGGGAGGCATGCGCGGTTCTAAGATTCCAGGTGCCACCTGCTGGTGAGCAGCGCTTAGGGCCTGCTGGGAACCGCAGCTGGGTGGCGGGGAACCCACACCTCCCCCTTCCTTCTCTTCTGAAGATCTCAAAGCCATTATCCAGGCGTCTGGGTCCGGGGTTCTACATTTTCCCTCTCCGCCTCCGCTGGTCGGCTAGGAGAAAACAGGAGAGGTTGAGACCGCCGGAAGAAATGAGGAAGCCCTTCTGGGGGGCTGTGGGAGGTTGGAGAGTGGGAGGGGCGATGGCGGGAACTTGCTGCATTGAAGGCGCATATGGACGCAGACTGCACCTCCACCTCCCGTAAACACAGACACTCTCCTCCCCCCCCCACATGTTCACACACAGACACACAACAACCCCCACATTTTTGCACGAGCACACCATACTCCCCACCCCCGCACACACAATCTCAAACTCTCTTCAAAAAAAACAAAAAACAAAAAAACACTACGCTTCCACCCCCACAGCACAACAGATTTGCTCCCCGCCTCTATTCAATCACAGACCTCCCCCACACCCCCCACACAAGACACAATTCGTGCATGACTGCTCCTCCGGTCCCGTCCTCCCTCCAACTCCCCCGACACACACAGACGGACATTCACTCATGTACGCAGCCCGCCCCCGTTCGCACACTGACTCACAAGAGCCATCCTCTCCATGCACACACGAACACTCATCCCTCAGAAACACGCGAAAGCAGACCCAGACATGCCGCTCACTGGCACAGACATACAAGCACACACCCCGCCCCCCACACTCATGCTCTGGCCAAAGATGCTGTGAAAACTCCGCCCTGCTAGGATGCAGTTGCCTTGGTAACCGAGGTAGGGGCGGGGGCGGGCGCTTCTCTGAAGCTCTCGAGCGTACACACACACACACACACACACACACACGCACACACACACTCACACACACACACACACAACCCTCTTAATGATTCCATCGAATATTCGACTGGACTTGACTTCTGTGCTGAGCTGTTCCCAGAGCCAAAAGGGTGGGGGGAAGGGAGCACTCACCGAGGAAGAACTGTCCCCATACCATGCCTTTGGCCAGAGACCTTTCGTTGCCCACAGAGAATTTGATATTTATAGGACCTTTAAGACCAATATTCACCATGTGGACTAAGGCCTTAGCCAAGAGAGATGAGGGCGGATTTTAGTACTCCCTGCTATTCCCCATTTCAAGGGTGAAGTGGCTCAGTATCCAAGATGGGTCCTGCTTATGGATGCTCAGGGATTGACTCTTACAACACCTAAACAAGCTCATTTTTCAAATGAAAAAGACTATCTCAGGAAGGTAGTAACTTTTCCAAGATAACACATGAGTTTTTTGAGGGCAGGGACTGGTTCATTTTTGTCTTTGTGTATTCATCCTCTAGCACAATGCCTGACACACAGAATAGGTGCTTAATTAATGTTTGTTAATTAATTGAACTGAGAATCTACCTTAGTCTCCTGACTTCTAGTATTCTTACTACTATATTATAATACATCATGTCCTTGACTAATGAATGTATTAGCCCTATGATTGCTACCTTCAGGTAGGAATAAATATTTATACAGTGCCTATTATGTCACCAGAAACTCTGGGTTATCTGGTCTATGATTATTTGTTAATTTAAGAAAAATAGTTTACACTTACAAATTATTTCACTGACACCAAAGTGCCTTCATCATAACAACACAGTACTATAAGTAGTATTATCATTCTATTTTACAAAGTGGAAACCAAATAATAAATTCATTTGTCCAAGCTCATACAGTTAACTAATGACAGAACCAAGATTTGAACTTAAATCTCTTTTTAAGGAGGAAGGGATGGTTTTATCCCTACTATAACTCAAAACTCCCAAGTTCAAATGATTTCCCAGCCTCAACCTCTCCAGTAACGAGATTACAACAGAGAATGTGTTGGCATATGCCTGGGGTTCTGTCCCAGGTTTCTCTCTTTATGCCCTTTCCTTCAGTGATGTTAACCACTCTGCATGAACTCAATTATCATCTCTAAGTAAATGATTCTTTGATTTTCATACCCAGACTCAGTCTCTCTGATGAGTTCTAGTACTACATTATCAGAGAGTTGGCTAGGTAGCTTAGTGATAGAGCTGTGCCTGGAGTCAGAAAGATCTGGGTTTAAATATAGCATCAGACACTCACTAGCTGTATGACCTTGGACAAGCCACTTAATCCTGTCTGCCTCAATTTCCTCATAAGTAAAATAAACTGGAGAAGGAAATGGCAAACCATTTCAGTTATCTTTGCCAAGAAAACCCCACATAAAGTCAGGAAGAGTCAGACACACCTGAAAATAACAACTATGTCTTAGTGTAGTGGAAGTACATGGAACTTACATGGAAGCCTAAAGAATTGGACAGGACTAAACAATAACCACAATAGTGACGTAATCTAATTTCTATGAGCTCAATTATCTTCTCTAAACACATGACTTCCAGATTTATAGACCCACACTCAGTCTCTCATGAATCCAGCGTCACATCATCAATTATCTATTGGGCATTTCAAATTGGATGTCTCACAGACATCTCAACCTGAACATATCCAACAGAGAATTCATCCTTTTTTCCTTAAAACTCAATGTTCTTGTTAAATTTCTTATTTCTTTCAAAGGCATTACCATCTTTGCAGTCACCTAGGTCCATTACCTCATTATTTTTGATTCTCCCTCAGTCCTCATTCTCCATACCCAAGCAGTTGTCAATTCTCTATTCCACCTATTAAACATCCTTCAAATACATCCCTTTCTCTGTACAGACATAGCTACCATTGAACTCAAGCCTAGACTGTTACAATAGCATTTTAATTGGCTTGCCTGCCTCCAGGGTATCTCTCTCCAAATCCAGTCACCATACATTAGAAATTTAATATTTCCAAAGCATAGATGTGATGTGACCATGTTCCTTACTCAAGGTACTACATTCATTTTCTATTGTCTCTCTGACAAAATACAAACTCCTCTCTCTGGGGAAAGAGAATATTTATATAGTACCTACTATGTGTCAGGCACTGTTAAATATCTTATGCAAATATTACTTCATTTGATCTTTACAACAACCCTGCAAGATAGGTGCTATTATTATCCCCATTTTAAAGTTCAGGAAAATCAGACAAAAAGGGGGTTAAATGACTTCATCAAGGTCACACAGTTATTAAGTTTCTGAGATCAAATTTTAACTCGGAGCATCCTGACTCCAGGCCAAGTAGTCTATCCATTGTACCACCAGTTTCTTTTAGATAAACAATTTGGCTTCAATCTATCTTTCCAGGATGGTTGCACATTTGTTCCCTCATAAACACTGTATACACTTCAGCAAATATTGTTCTCTCATTTTAAGTGGTGTCCAACTCTTTGTGACTCTATTCTGGATTTTCTTGGCAAAGATACTAGACTGGGTTTGCCATCTCCTTCTCCAGCTCATTTTGCAGATGAGGAAACTGAGACAAATAGAGTTAGGTGACTTTCCCATGGTCACATAGCTATCAAGTGTTGGAGGCTGGATTTGATGAGTCTTCCTGATGTTAGACATAGTATTGTCTACTTCGCCACCTATTACCTATCTGCTATTCCCATCACATGACATTCCCTTTCCTATCTCTGTGTCTTTTCACATACTATCCCCTCCCATAGACATGCCATGTTTTCTCTTCTTCCCTCTGATTCTTAGAATCCTTGTCCTTAATCAAAGCTCAGTTAGAGTGCCATCACTTCTACAAAGACTGTCCCTGTCCATCCATGGTTTTAGTAGAATCCTCACCAATAACTTGGCATATATTTTGTACTTCCTTATATGTATACATATTGGTTCCCTCCAAAAAGACATAATTCCCTTGAGGGCAAGGAATATTTCATTTTTGTCTCTATGTTTTCAATGCCTAGCACAGTGACTGACCTGTGGTAGGTATTTAATAAATGCTTGTAGAATGAGTGAATGAACGAATCTGAATCTCCCAGTAAAATGTAAAGGTTTTGGAATTTTGTCAGGTTTGCCAGAAAGTAGAGATGCAGCCTGAAGTTGAAGTTAGGATTAAGGGTGGGGGACTTTCTAGGAAAGCATTTTTCTTTGTTGGAGCTAATGTAGCTCAACACATTTGATTTCAGTTTCTTTGGCACTATCCCATTCTCACTGATAGGGCTGTCTGTATACTTGTGTGGAAGAAAATTGGGGGGGAAAAGGTAAAGAAGTTCCTGTAGTGACTGGCGGTAGATAGAGTTAATATGGGCAGGATTCCTATAGAAGTCAGGAGTTGGATATTTTGGAATGTAGGAGTGACATGTATTCAGCAGCTGCCCTTCAGCATAAAAGCCTCCCAACATTCACAGATAGGGTGGAGCACAGAGGCCATTCCAACGTTGGTATTAGTATTCTCAGCTTCCCAACCATCACAAATTCCATCTTCAATCTGTGCAGAAACCTATAGAATTTAGAGCTAGAAGATTAACTATTTCATTCACTTTACAAAAAAGGAAACTGAGATTCAAAGAGAAGTGACTTGGCTAAAGTCATAAATGATAGTAAGAGGCAGATAGGATTCAAGCCTACAGACTTTTGACAATCAAACTAGTACACAACACCAATTGCCTCACAACCCTCCCTTGGGGCTTGTTGGGTGAGAGATTAAAAAAACATCCCCAATCCCCAATCCCCCACCCCCACTAATCAAGCTGCCCTGAGTCACCAACCCCAGAAGAGCTGAAGGCTAGCCCAGAGACCAGCTGCAGCTGATCCGTAACCATGACTTTATTTTTGTTTTCTCCCTCCCTATTTATAGCTTCTTCCCCTCCCCAACTTTGCAGGAAGAAACTGTCTCCTACATCCCAGTTGCTTAGGAACAGGAGCTGGGCAAGTGGGGCTGAGTGAGGGGAGGGGGGAGCTTGTGCCTGGATCAAGCATACATGCCATACACATACACATTTTCACACACATTGGGACCAAGAGAGATAGAAGAATTTTCCTTCATCTTCACCCAATCCCCTTGGAATTCTATATCAGTGTCCCCAGGCCCTTGACTCCTAAATAGTTCAACCAACGTTTTCTCCAGGTCTGAGCTGAAAGCAAAAGAACTGGAAATATAGTGTACTGGAAAGAATGTGGCTCTAATACACTGTTGGCAAAGATGGAAATTAGCACAATTCTAAAATTGTTATTTTTTAAAGTGATTAGAATGCCCATATCCTTTGACCCAGAGATCCTATTTATAGACATATGTATACACACATACATATATAAATATATACACATACACACATATATACATATGTATATGTATATATGGGGTAGGGGTGGGAGGAGTGATATCAAAAACAGAAAGAAAAGTCCCATATACACCAAAATATTCATAACAGCACTTTTTTGTGGTAGCCAAGAACTGGATGTTTACTTTGTTTGACTCAGGGATGACTAAACAAACTGTGGTGCATGAATGTAAAGGAATAGTGCCACACTATAAGAAATAGAAATTATGAGGAATTCAGAGAAATATGGGAACATAAATTGATGCAGAGAGAAATAAGCAGAACCCGGTAAACAATATGCATAGTGACAACACAATGTTAAACAAAATAATGACAATGAAATAATACTGAAAGCTGAATAATTAGCATCAGAGAAGAGATAGGAAATTGCACTTGCCATCCTTCACTGAAAGATACTAGAATATGACTGTGAATTATTGTATATGGTCCCACATACAGTCAATATACTGGTTGGGTTTGCTAAACAGTTTATTCTTTTTAAATTTTTATAAGGGAAAACTTGCTAAGTAGGTGATGGTGGAAGGAGATGCTTATAAATTAAGATGATATAAAAACAAAAAAATGTTTCCCTAAACTTCTAAAAAAGAAAAATAGGGATGGATTTGAAGACAGAAGAGATTTGAGTTTAAATTATTACTCTAAATATTATCAAATCATCTGACATCTCTGAGCTTTATTCCTTTGATAAAATGGGGATAATAATAACACCTATCTAAGAGTTGTGAGGATCAAATAAGATAATGAATTAAGTGCTTTGTAAACAAAGCCTTAAAGCACTATATAGAAATAAGCTTTACAGCCCTTTTTTGTGGTGGCAAGGAATTGAAAACTGAGTAGATGCCCATTAGTTGGGGATTGACTAAATAAGTTATGATATATGAATGTTATTGTTCTATAAGAAACAATCAGCAGGATGATTTCAGAAATGCCTGGAGAGACTTATATGAACTGATGCTAGTGAAGTGAGTAGAACCAAGAGAACATTGTACACAGCAACAGAAAGATTATGTGATGATCAATTCCAATGGACTTGGCTCTTTTGAACAATGAAGTGATTCAGGGCAGTTCCAATAGATTTGTGATGGAGGGACCCATTTGCATCCAGAAAGAGGACTGTGGGGACTGAATAGTATTTTCACCGTTTTTGTGTTTTCTTTTTTCTTTCTCATTTTTCCCCTTTTTGATTTGATTTTTCTTGTGCATCATGATAAATATGGAAATATGTATACAAGAATTGCTCATATTTAAACTATATTGGATTCCTTGCTATCTAGGGGAGGGGATGGAGCGAAGGGAGGAAGAAAAATTTGGAACACAAAGTTTTGCAAGGATGAATGGTGAAAACTATCTTTGCATATATTTTGAAAATAAAAAATTTACATAAAAAAGAAAAAAGCTCTGATTGTATCTGACCCTACTTAGGGTTGACACCAATCAGATCTCAGTTCATTAGATCATGTTGTTTTACAAAACAACAAATTGGAAAAGCAGTTTAGAAAACATCTAGTCTAACTATCATGTAATTTTAAAAAGAAAATAAACTGAAGCCTAAAGGAGGGAAAATGATATGACTAAAGTCATACTGGTAGTGTCAGAACTAGGACTTAAATTGAGGCTTTCTTACTCCAAAATTGAATACATATCCTGTATGTCTAAGAAAACCCATTTTGGTGTTTTAATTATGCCTGTAAAGACTTATACCATGTAGATTCATCTAAACAAGTCTCTGCTTGGTGAGTTATTGAAACCAATCATTCATTTTCCCACACAGCATTTATTTATAAATTACCTACACACACACACACACACACACACACACACACACACACACACACACACACAGAGCTCCAGAAAGACTTTTTGGGGTCTAAAAAGAATGATTACAGATGTATTCACTTGATCCTCATAGCAGCCCTTGGAGGGAATCAAGACAAAAGATTGTTATCCCTTTTTGAATGAGGAGGAGCCCGAAAAGGAAGAAAAATCCTGAAGCTGCTCAGGGGCAGAGTTAGGATCTAAATCTAGGTCACCAACTCCCATTCCAGCCTACTTCCCTGACCCTACTATGTACCCAGTCCAGACTAAGAATCATAGGACGATACGTTTACAATCGAACAGGACTGTCAGGAACAATTAGGTCAACCTCTTAATTTTATAAATGAGAAAATTGACACTCAGAATGAAGTAGCTTGTCTGTTGTCAGGCAGTTAAGACACAGAGTAGAGATTTGAATCCAGGTCTTGATTCCAAATCCATTGCTATTTCCTCTGCAACAAGCTTCCATCAGCAAGCAGTCCTGAAAGTTTTAATGCACAATTCCTCAAAAAAAAATAGAATATATAGAATTTAGAAATAATCTAATTCAACTGCTTTCATTGAAAGATTTACTTAGTAAACAGAAGAACTAGGATTTGAACCTATGCCATCTGACTTCAATCCCACAATCTCTGCACTGCACAATGCCTCTTATCCTCTTAGGTAATTTGTTTTATTGCAGAAGTATGGTCAATATAGAGGGAAGAGATTAAGGGCTTAGGAGTGCAGTGGAAGAGGAACGGTTCCTTCCTCCATCTTCTGAGACAAATCAGAGATCTTAAGAAAGAAAATATTCTGGGAAGAGATATTAGTTTTCTTAGATGTCTTCAAATATCTGAAGATGTATTATTTGACCCCATAAGGTAAAAAGAAAAAGCGATTAGGGAAAGTTGGCAGTGGTAGAGTTTGACTCCACAGAAGGAAAATGTTCTAACAACTACAGTTGTTCAAAAGCTAAATGGCCACCTTCATAAGTTAGTTTGCTCTCCAGCAATCTTCAGTAATGAAGGTTATACTAAGCAAAAGCTTGGTGAGTCTCTGTGAGAGATAGTGTGGAAGAGCAATAAAAAAGAACTCTGGAACCCTTAGTCCCTTCTAACTCTGAGATAGTAATTTTTTAATTCGTTGGGGACTGTCCATAGTGCTGAATCTATTATTATTCCTTGAGGAAGCAAGGAATCTGGAAGCAAATTGTCTATGGCCCAATATCTCATTCATTTCACAGATATACCCAACTAGAATCACAGAATTTAGAGATGAAAAGGATAGAAATCTTCAATCCTAGCCTTTTAATTTTAAAGAGAAGAAATCTCAGGATAATAGAGGTAAAAATAATTGGCTCAATAACAAACATTAAGTAGAAGAGCTGATATTTGGATCCAGGTCCTTTGACTCAAAATTCATTGCATTCAGGGCCTCCCTTATAAACATGAAAAAATATCAAAGGATGGAGTAGGAGAAAGGGTGATGGATCTGGCATCAGGGGACCTCAGTTCTTCCATTTGTTATATCTCTGCTGTGAATCAAGTTTCTTCATCTCTTGAAGCCTGTTTCTTAATTTGATCAATATAAATGATGACATAGGTACTTTCAGCTTCAAAGGGCTTCTGTGAAGGAAAAACTTTTTAAATCTTACGGTGCCACAGAAATGGAAGTTATTATTATCTGGACATAAGCAATTCCTTGTCCACACTGGTGAGTTTTCTTCCTAGTGATGACTCTGGACATGTGCAATGAGTTATTCTTGGTGGAGCCTTAGACTTTGTCCCCAAAGTGCCTCAGACCATCTCTTCACTTCCCAGTTTTTCTCCCAATTGGGACTCTGGTTTCCGATTCAGGGGAGATGTGTCTTTTCCACTCTGTCCCCAGGAGAGTGGCAATTCCCTGTGGGGCCTCACCGTCTATGTTTATGTATGGGACTAGAGGGATTTAAAGGCTAGGTGATGAGGAATAGTCTGAATTTGTAACTAAACTTCATGATCTTTAGCGCCTGTATCCAATAAGAGAGAGATCCATCTAAAAAAGAAACAAAATAGAATGAGGAGCCCTATCTTAGAATGTCATATTCTTTTCCTCCCTCCCTCCCCCCCCCCTCTCTCTCTCTCACACACACACACACACACACACACACACACACACACACACACACTTAGGAATCCTTTGCATAAATCTGTATTGATTTGCATGGAATTAGTGCCAAATGTGTAAAATGAAATGAGTTCCTTCCATTGGATGCAGCCAAAATTCAGAAGAGTGAGCTCTAGGCTAGGAATCAAAAGGTTTCTTTTAAGTCCTGGCTCTTTATTAACTTACCATGTGGAATGTAGACTATAAGTTCCTTGAGAGCAGGAACTTTTTTTACTTGTAATCTGTTTTTATTTCCCCAAATGCCAAGCATGGTGTCTTACATATAAGAGAGGGATTAATAAATGTCTTTTGAATTGGCTTGAATTGAAAGTAACTTCTGTCCTCTGAACTTTTGTCATATCATCTGTAAAAGAATGCTAATATAGACACACAGACACCAAAGAGACACATGGGCATACAATGCATACAGAGATAGAGACAAAGGCACAGATGCACAAGCTCTTCCTTTGGGTTAACTATGAAATAAACAGGCTGTCAAACCACCACCATCATTCCCACCCCCATCACCATTGCCCTGTGGGGAGCTGTCTAGGCATCTGATCAGGAGCTATGCTGGCTGGGGGTGGAGAGGAATTGGAAAAAAAGCCTGTTCAACCTGAATCTTCCTTCTTACAATAAGAGCCCAGACCTGGGGGAGCCCTTCCCAACCTCCCATCTTCCTATCTCTTCCTTGTGCCTTTCTTCCCCTCCCCCCAACCAAGTTCTCTTCGCTCTTGACAACCCTCTGCCCCAGCAGCTGGAAGGAGGTGGAACCACTCTTTGGAGGAATCAACAGTGGCCAGATTAGCAACTGCTCAGAGATATGATTCATGTGTGAGTCATAGCCTAAACTCACTCACCCAAGGTCTAGCCCACCCCATCCCACTTTATCCAGGGGCCAGTTTAGGGCTGCCTTCTAGGCTTCTCTTATGCTTTTGTGTCTATATGGATGCTTGCCTGTGTGGATGAGTAGCCACAAGGGAATTAAGAAGCTGTCAGAGCTGACTGTGCTTATATCTTATCTTTGTCCTGCTTTTTATGGCACAAGATATTCATCCTTCCATTAGTTCTTTAACTGTGCCTGTCTTTGTGTATATCTCTTTCTGGGTATGTGTATATTATGTAAGTGTTTATCTGTCTTTGAATATTCATTTATTTTCTTGAGTATTTCCATTTATGAATATATGTATTTGTATACTTGTTCATTAGTATGCATGAGTGTATATATCCATATATATCTTGTGTGTGTATATCTGTATGTGTCTGTGTATTTATGTAAGCATAGGTATATCACAAATATGCTGATGTGTTTGTTAATTGGGCTATACATGTCTATGTATATCTATGTATATTCATCTAAACATATAGCCCACTAAACATATATAGATACATATGCCTGAATATCTCTGTATTTTTATGAATTTATGTATCTGTGTATAGCTATGCGAGAAAGTATGTGTGGACATAAATATATTATTCAAAGGTCTATTATCTGTATGGGCACTTGTCTTGTATGTACTTTTGCCTATTCACACTAGCAAAAAGCAAATGAATGAAGGGCCCTGCCAACTGGTTGTACCCTCTCATATGTGTTATCTATTGTTAGGGGTTAAAAGGAGGAGGATATGAGTGAGAGAAAAAGAAAAGTCAGTCAGACAGATAGAGGAGAAAGTGAGAAAGGAAGAGATTATATGTATCTGTGTGTGTGTGTGTGTGTGTGTGTGTGTGTGTGTGTGTGTGAGAGAGAGAGAGAGAGAGAGAGAGAGAGAGAGAGAGAGAGAGAGAGAGAGAGAGAGAGAGAGAGAGAGAGAGAGAGAGAGAGAGAGAGAGAGAGAGAGAGAATAGTAGGAAAGGAGAAAGAGAGTTTGTAAGGAAAGGAGAGAAATTGTGTGATTAAGATAGAAGAAATCCTTGTGTGCTATGTGAGATACCTTCAATGCAGATGATCAGTGAACAACTTGGTTTGTGTGTGTGTGTGTGTGTGTGTGTGTGTGTGTGTGTGTGTGTGTTTACACATAGGTGAGGCTCAGGAACACAGTAGAAAGAATCAGAAGGGAGGGAGAGCAGATTGCTCCAGCCTCCTCTCTAGCACAACCTGTCTCCATGGAGCCTCCACCATAGCCTCACATCTCCCATGCTTAGAAAGCATCGACTATTTGTTCAGTCCCTACCTCCAACAAAATAGACTCCCAAACTCTCCCTTCCCTCTTCCTTGGATAATAACCTATATTTTTCAGGTATATTTGTTTATGTGTGGTAATTGTATTTTTTAAAATTACACTTGCGTGCATGATGTTTTTGTGTATGTCTGTGTGTGAACTCCATAATGAGTCAATGTATGTAAGAATATAAAGAAAACTTCTGAGTGTTTGTTAGAGACAGCAGGGTAGAGGACTTTCTATGAAAGAACTGTATCTTTGTAGATCCAGAGTAGAAAGAAGATGGAAAGTATCTGAAAAAGGTATATCAAAAACAAAACAAAACAAAACAAACAAACAAATAAACAAACAAACAAAAAAAGGTGTATCTTCTTGTGTGGTATTATCAAGAAATATGAGGGGATCTGAAGGCAAGTGTATCAAAGGTAGTATTATCTGAGGAATATAGAGGATGTCCTCGGAAGAATCAAAAAGGTGTGAATTTCTGGAGGTTGCTTTCTATTTGATCAGTGCCATTGACCAAACCGAGCTCCCCAGAAGTTTGCAGAAATACCCTAGATTTTCACTCTATGCTCATGCTTCTCTTTTCCGTGTCTTTCTCCATCTCCATTCCTCCTCCATCTTTTGTCCCCACCTCCATTCCTATCTCTATAGTCTCCTGGACTCTTCTGTTCCTATCTGTCCCTATCCCTCTTCCACTCTGTCCTCCCATCTATCCCCATCCTTTTTCAAGAGCCCATCTCTACCACTTTTCACCTTATTCTTAAGGGGAAGTGTCAGAAAGGAAGTTGTAATTTTC